>NC_140589.1:1831744256-1831814256 GCF_964204655.1 Triturus cristatus | reverse complement strand
ATATATATATATATATATATATATGCACACTTTTTTTATTGATTGATATATAATTTTAACTTAAGTTTATTTATTTTTATTATTTAGGGGAGACATCCCCCAATACCCCCCATTTTTTAATGTTTCCCTCTGCTATGCCCTGCTCCAACCTCCTGTCCGCCACAAAAACATTAAACAAAGCCAAATAGCACTTGCATACCCAAAAGCTATTTGGATTTGTCAATGCTTTTTTGGGCTATACCGCATAGCACCACGGACTGCCATGCAACATGGCTTAAAGAGGTAAAACAAAAAATCGCTATGACGTAGTCAACGCTGGCTGCATCATAGCACCTATTTTCCTTTCCTTTAAGCCTAAGCTGCTGTGCAGCATATCTAATAAAACACTGACAAAGCCAATAGATCTTACATAGACGAAACCTATTGGCTTTGCCAGTGCTTGTTCCTGTAGCCATGCATGTGCCTTCAAGTTTTGAATTGGCAGCAAGTGGTCTCGGTCAGTCAATGAGACATCTAAAAAGGTATCCCACCTTTGCAAATTGAGGGCCGTTTTGAATATGTAAAGACATACCGTTTGCGTTTTACAAGGTATGGGACACTCCATGCAGTTGTGTTTACTGCAGGCAGTGCTTGTGATAATAATATCAGGGAAATCAACAGTAAAAACTGGCCCACCAACCCATTAAACAGGCAACAAACAGCCAAAAAAAACCCGCCTGAAAGACCAGCCTGATGGCCCAAAGGACAGTGAATCTGTGTCTCCCCTGCAGCCTTTTGACACGTGAATGCACTTAACACCTCGTCAAGTCCTTTCAAGCAAAAGGGTTTATAACGGTGTTAAATGCATTAGCATATTTACTTAAAGAGCTGCATTGTTACATTGTCATCCTGAAGGGCCCAATCAGAATACTGATGGAACACCAGCAGGATCTCGTTTCAACTGGATTCCTTCCCCTTTTGCAGTGCGCACGATAATAGAAAACTTCCTTCCACGCTGCTGCATTCCTTTCAGGTCGAGGCTGGGTTGCGCAGGCGCTGCTGCAAGGCATACTGTATTAGAGTATGGGCTTGAAGCCCCACCTACTCTCTGCCCATATTTTTAATTGGCTTATGTTAATACCCTTCGTAAACGCTGGCTTTTGATTCATTAATAAGCTTGTTAGTTCCTCCTTAGTACTGCCGTGTATTCATTTGTAACCTCCCATTAGGACTGGGCGTTTCACTGTGTCTTTACTGTATAGCTCATATTAGCCCTGAACAAGAACTCTTTGCTTAATTAATGACGATGCTGTTGCACAGCGCCCATTTTATCATAAATATACATATATATATATAAATATACATATATATATATATATATATATATATATATATATATATATATATATATATATATATATATATATATATATCCATGGACACCGCGCATGATGATGTTGCACGGCGCCCATTAGAGCATTATTTCTTTTTCAAACATATGCAAAGGCGCAACGTATAATCACGGCGCCCGCATAATTTGATAAGCACGGGCGCTGCGCAAGCATTTACAATCCAATAGGTCTCGCATTTGAGAGAATTTGAGCGACTGGCATTGTAAATGACAATGGGTTTTATTTACATGTTAGTTTTTAAAATGTAAATAAAAGGCATTGTCATTTACAATGCCAATAGCTTAAACTCTCGCAAATGCAAGACCTATTGCATTGCAAATGCTTGTTAAATGAGCAGCTGGAGAAGTCTTTCTCTACATGCCTTTATCTGCTGTGCGCTCTTGCAGAGGTGCTGGGCGCTGTGAAAGTGTAAGGTGCGCATGCACACACCTTACAGGGAACATAGGTCCCGACTACTGAGGTTCACTAAGTTGCTCTGCCATCAGTGTCACCCATTTAGAATACTGACATTCTATCCGATACAGTGTAATGGTTGGAAATACTTCAACAGATGAAGACACTGAATACAATGATCCATAAATACTATTTTAGCAAGAAATGTACAACTCACTTGCACGAGTCTAAGAAATGCTTCCACCATCTCTCTACGGCATCTTCTATATACTGGATGCTAGGGAGTATGTACACCTGGTGAATATATAGTACAAACTCCCTCAGGTACTCTAAAACATGTATCAGTGAATCTGGAATCCTAGACTGAAGCTGGGAAATAAGGATAAGCACATATGTTAATTGAAATAAGAATTCTTTAGTATATACATCTAATTAAGAAGGATGAACTAGAAACAAATAGAAATTGAAAGTACATGGGATAAAAAGAGCAAGTAACACCAGTCATGTCCAGTAAAAAGCAATTTGCAACACTCGCAAGTACATTTCTTCCTTTACTCCCCAAATTTATTTAAAATCCTCACACCTCTCAAATGGCTATGCAGGAAAATGATACTGTAAACACAAATAACAAACAAATCATTCAGAGGGAAACACTATCCCGCTTAAGATATAGGAGTTTCTGGAGTACATTCAAAGACCAATTTGAAGATTTTGCTGACTAGTTCCTTTATATCATAAAGCATCCGTCTTCACAAATGATCAATTATTCTTCTCTCTGCATTGTGACCCTTTCCAAGAGAAACTGAGGAAGTAAGGACAAAGCTATGTCCTCTATACTGAATTTCCCTTAACACTGGTAGCCTAGAGGTGTTGTAGGGGTTGCTCGGCCCCAGTTCAAAGTCCCATTCGATTTCGCCAGTCATTTTACTACAGTGTTCCGACGCTCAGTCGGGGCATGCCCCCCTCCTCTAAGAGGGGATCTGAATAGGGCCGGATCACGTCCACGCAGTGGGCGCACCTAAGGCAAGTCCGTCTGCGCCCGGACCTGTTCCACCGCCAGGACCCCCGGAACTTTCCTCCCACATTGACCACCGCATCAAATACTGAGGTGAGGCTCTCGTCCCGCTGCGACTCTCGCGCTACCCTCATTGTATCTGCCTATATCTGAATTCGCTGAAGAACTCTTCAGCGCTGATATGTCTAAACTGTAACAAAGCTATTTTAAACCCGGCCCTATGCCCATGTACCAACTCACATGACCAGACCCCGGCTAAAAATAGAGGAACTACACTGCATCTTGCATTAAGACCTGCTTCCTGCCCAAACACAAGTTCGAATTAGCAGACTTGATCGACAACGAACACTTAGATACCTTTTTTTATCACTGAAACTTGGGGAGAGGAGTCCTATAAACCAGACTTAGTGGTAGCCGTTCCCATGGGCTATTCACTCTTTAGGTTAGACAGGCAGTTAAAGAGAGGTGGCGGTCTAACTCTAATATATTTAAACAAATTTTAGTTGGTTATTCATTTGAAAATTGAGCAATTGCCCTACAAAGACCTGTAGGGGGCAAAGAAAATGGATTGATATAGCTGAAGTCCCAACATTTTGAGCATTTTCAAACACCTGCCAAACATGCTAGTGATACAACTTACACAAACTGCAGACAATGCTGAATCTCAAGACATGATTATATGATATATCAAAATAACAATCTATTTTTCATATGATGCGGGATTGTCCGGTCAGTGAGCATTGGGAATATGGGGTTACCGTCGGTGGAGATATTTAAACTGTATCAGTCGATATCGGGTAGAGACCGCCGCGCCCCGTGGGCTAGCAATGGCCTCAGCCCAGTCGTCGTCCGTCATGACAGGAATGTTGGCTTGCCACGCAAGCCTTGTCTTGTATAGCGTTGTCTGTGTGTGGGTCGGCAGGGTCTGGTATATTTGCTTGATCTTGTGCAGGCCCAAATCTCCCATCAGCAGACGGCCCTCTAATGGGTGGAATTCCGGAAGGGACTCAAGCGTGCGGATCTGGGGAGTCAACGCATGACTGAGTTGGAGGTATTTGTAGAATTGTGTTTTGTGTAATGTAAACTCGTCTCCTGTAGTTGCTGGAAGGACTTCAGTGTACTGCCCCGCATCACATCGCCAAGGATCGATATCCCCATTAGATCCCACTCCCGGAACACCCCACCTCCCCCACCGGGCAGCCACTGCACGGAGGTATGTACCCTGCCATACTTGGGTTGTCTGGGTCAGCGTCCTGCTCCAACCCATCTGTTGGACTGTAGTCCGCCACAGCTGTATTACGACTTTACCTGCTGGAGGTAAAAAAATCTAGGTGCGTGGCACTATACAGGAGTTGGAAGAGGGGAGTTTGTTCCATTGCCGCATGCTCGATTGCGTAGGCCGGTTCCGTGAGTGAGTTATACCACCATTCGTTTACCACAAGTAGATGGGATGCCGCATAATAAGAAATATCTGCTGCCGCAATCCCCCCTCAGTATGTGGATTGGATGCATGTGCGGAGTGCAACCTTGACTGCCCCACCCTTCCAGAGGAATTTGTTTTGTATGGCCTTGAACTGTGCCAACCAGGAGCGTGGAATGTTATATGGGAAATTTTGGAGGCAATATAGAATCTGAGGTAGCGATACCATCTTGAAGATAGCCGATTGCCCGTAAAGGGACAGGGGAAGAGAGGACCATATTGTCGTTTCACCGTTCAGGCCTGCCATCAATGGAGTGATATTACGGGCCCATGAGACTTTGGGGCATGGTGACACAAAGATGCCCAGATATTTGAAACCGTCTGTCACGTGGGACAGATGCGATGCCCAGGACGTGCACCCTTGGTGACCGCACACTGGGAAGAGCAGAGATTCAGCAGGGTTTGTTTGTAAACCTGAAGTTTCCCCGAACACTGAGGATTTCCAGTATGCGGGCCCAGAGATCCATGGGTCTGTCGTAAAAAATAAGATGTCGTCCGCGTATAATGCGATACGGTCAGATCTCGATCGAGACCACTCAAAGACCCGGAGCACCGGGTCGCCCCTGACCCATGCCGCTAGTGGCTCAACCTCAAGGGCGAACAACAGGGGGCAGCCCTGTCTAGTGCCTCTTTGGATAGGGAAGGGATCTGAGCGGTGCCCGGCTATGCGTACAGACGCTGTTAAGTTTGTATATAGCAGGCGTACATAAGCTATGAAGCGTGGGCCAAAGTTAATCGCCTCGAGCTTGAAAGCGGTATACCCAACTAAGGGAGTCGAAGTCTTTGTCGATATCGGCTAGTAGCATGGCCGCTGGTCGACCCAGCGCTGGGGCTGCTGCCATAGCGTTGTGTACTCTCTGGATGTTGTCGGGTGGCTCTTTGGAGCATGAATCCCGAATGATAGGGATGGATCAGATCTAAGACACATGTGCGCAGGCGGTCGGCAAGGCCTTTCCCTAATAATTTAGGCTCAAAATTGATGAGGGGAAATGGGGCGATATGAGGAAGGGTCCTCCGGGGGGTGTCCGGGCTTGGGAAATAGGACTATTTCCGCATGTCGCCAATCCTGGGGCAACATGTTTTCGTCCAGGGCCTCCTGTATTGCCGCCAATAGATGGGGGCCTAAGAGGTGTATATTCAGCCGCAGGAATTCCATAGGGAATCTATCTGAACCAGGTACCCGTCCTGGATGTAGTGCATTGAGGGCTCCAGTCAGCTCGTCTACAATGATCGGGCCTCCAATTGTTTGCACATGTGGTCTGTAAGCTTCCGCAGTGGAATATCTGTCAGGAATTCTGCAATGAGATCCGCAGAGATCTGCTCGTGACGTGTGTATAGGGCTGTGAAATGTCGTTCAAATTCTCTGGCCACACTCCTTGCGATGTGTGTAAGGTCCCTTCCGCGTCACGAATCGTGGGGACAATCGCTGGAGCTTTATCAGCCTGGCAAAGCCGGTGGAGCATTCTGCTAGATTTGTCTCCCAATTGGTATATCCTGTGTTGTGATGCCTCCCAAATTTCTTTGACTTCTCCCATTAATTATTGCTGTAGCTCCTGTTGCGCCGGCCGCAGGTTGCTCAGTATAATAGGGCTAGGGTCGCGGTTGAGTTGCGAAGCCTCTAGGGCCGCCAGCTCCTCGCGCAGTGTGCGTTTTTCCTTGGTGTGATAGCTGATTTTGACGCCGCGGACAGTGGGTTTTAAGGCTTCCCACAAAACACACCGGGATGGAGCAGAGGGGCTGTTTGTGACCAGATACGTGGATATTGCCGTGTGGAGCATGTCTCGATAGTCTGGACACTGACCGTGCCAGGGGGACAGGAGCCCACGAAAGGGGGGCTTGCGCGAGCATGTGTGGAATTGTAGGGCGACCGGGGAGTGATTGGAAAGCCCGCGAGGATGGTGAGTTATCTGGGAAAATCTGTGAAGGAATATACGAGGGACGAAGAAATAGTCTAATCGAGATTGTGACTCATGGACTGTGGACAGATATGTATAGCTGTGTTCCGTGGGGTGATATTCCCGCCATATGTCCGCCCAGCCCAGGGTAGATACCAGTAAGCTCAATTTAGTGGGACCAGGTGGCGGCTGGCAGTCAGCACTATGTTGTCGGTCCATTGGCCCCATTGTGTTATTCCAGGCGCCCCCTAGAAGGGTCAAACCCTCTGGCAAGTCACTCCAGAAAGCTGGTCTATGAAATTTGTCCCCAGTGGGGGAGGGGCATATATGCTGCCTATTGTGACCTGTTCACCATGCAGCGTGCCTGTGACGAATATGAATCTGCCCCCGGGATCGTTCCTGTGAGCTATGTGTTGATATTGGACCCTTCGGTGTATTAAGATGACCACCCCCCCCAGGAGCCCCTGGTAAAGATAAAAACCAAATCGGGCAAGACGTACAAGTTACTTACCTCCGGTAACGATGTATGTGGTAGAGGATTCTAGCCGAAGATTCCTTAATGTAGAATTATCCCCAGGTGTGAGACTGGACCCAGAAAACGTTCTTGCCCAGCATCTCTGCGCACCGGGGGGCGGCGCTTCGCGACTCCGCCCTGACGTCTTCCGCGGGCGTGACGTCAGCGAGGTAACATAAGCCCTACCCTGGCACGCTGACATCAGTTTGCTTCGGAGAACTTTTCCACGCCACAACAAAACTGAGGAGAGCATGGGGGGGAGGGGGGAGGGGGGAGAGGGAGGAAGAGAGAAAGAGAGAGCGAGAGAGAAAGAAAGAGAGCGAGAGAGAAAGAAAGAGAGAGAGAGCGAGAGAGAGAGAGAAAGAAAGAGAGAGAGAGAAAGAAAGAGAGAGAGAGAAAGAAAGAGAGAGAGAAAGAAAGAGAGAGAGAGAAAGAGAGAGAGAAAGAGAGAGAGAGAAAGAGAGAGAGAGAGAGAGAGAAAGAGAGAGAGAGAGAGAAAGAGAGAGAAAGAGAGAGAAAGAGAGAGAAAGAGAGAGAGAGAGAAAGAGAGAAAGAGAGAGAGAGAGAGAGAGAGAGAAAGAGATAAAGAGAGACTGCAACCACAAACCACACAGTTAAGGGCCACAATTCCAGAACAGAGGAGTAACAGCAATCCACCCCCAGACTCCACTGTCAAGGAGGGCCACACAACCCCCAAAAGGAGCAGAAGGCCAAAGGGCAGGCAAAAGAATCCCCAACGCAGGAGACCTCAAGAGGATCAGAAACTCCATCCCAACAGGGGGAAAAAAGAGAACAAAAGGAGGCCCCTACACTGGAGAGAAACCAGCTAGGGGGAAGCAAAGGCACACAGAAATCAACCCTCCCTGCATCAAAAGAAAAAGAGGGGGGGGGAAGGAACAATCAAGCAGAACCGGACAACCTGTCTGGAAATAAGCTAAGAGGACATCCACAGAAGACAAGCCACCCAGAGGGAGGCGAGTGCAGAAAACCAAGCTGACGGACCTCGCAGAACGGGTAGGAACGGGCGGGTCGTGAAGGAATCCGCGGCTAGAATCGTCTCTACCAGATACATCGTTACCGGAGGTAAGTAACTTGTACATCTGATAGAGAC
The DNA here is from genome assembly GCF_964204655.1 of Triturus cristatus. Lineage (NCBI taxonomy): Eukaryota > Metazoa > Chordata > Amphibia > Caudata > Salamandridae > Triturus > Triturus cristatus. The sequence continues at coordinate 1,831,806,457 of NC_140589.1, read as the reverse complement.
TACCAGCCGCAGATTCCTAAACGTAGAATAGATACCCTAGCCATACCCAGAAGGGAGGCGGGCCTGCGAGAGAGCCTCCCCAGCAGGAGAGACACAGGGCCCCAACCCCAATGCCACAGGAACAAGAAGCGAAGGCCAAGAGATCCCAATACCAAGAGATCCCAAGCCCAACTAAGGGAGACTCGCCAAACACCCCGCAGGGGCAGACAATGCCCGAAGGGCCTCAAGGAACAAAAGAACCACCTCGAATCCCAGGGAGAAGAGGTAGAACCGGAGGCAGGGCCCGCCGTAAGTAGCACACAAGTGATAAGAAACAGTCGAACACACCTCAGCCGCAAACAGCGGACAAGGCAGGAATGGTCCCACCGCCAATAGCGCAGGAGGAAGAAGAAAAGCAGAGGTGCACAAAGCCCCAGCGGAACCAGAGGCAGGGGCACAAGGGAACACATCAAAAGGCCACGACGGTGGACCAGAACAAGCAGGCATGCGCAGTCAGCAGCAGGCAACACCATGGAGTAGTGCACCAGAACAAGCCGGGCGCAAGCCGAAGGCAGAGGCCAGGGAGGGCCAGGACACAGGCCAGGGAGGGCCAGGACACACCCCAGAGGGGCCGGTCCAGAACACACACTAACCCTCGAAAGAAGCGTGACCAGACAGAAGAGAAAGACACGGAGGACGGGCCCAGGCCGTCAACCGGAACACAGAAAGCAAAGAAAAACCAGTCCCTCTGGAAAACCAGACAGAGGAGCAGGCCCAAACGCCAGACAGAAGGGCGAATCGCCACAATACGAAGCCGAAGACAGTAGGCCAGACTTTTCAAGCGACGTATCAAACCTGGAGAGGGACAGACCTGGGCGCAACGCAAGCTGCACCAAGATAATTGTCAAAGAGACCGCACCCGCGATATACCTTGACGCCAAGAGAGCAAGGGACCCGAAAAGGGTGACCACACCGCCCCAACACATGATGGAGCTATATAATAGCTACATGTACCCCACTTAGGGTAAGCTATGTCCCAAGAAAACATGGGAACACCTCTTAGGAAAAAATTCTGCAGCAGAGGACAAACAGAAAGGCCTGCAGGTAGAACCGCAGATGGCTTGCCAAGCAGCCAAGCAAGAAAACATAAAAGAGGGCCAATCTCAGGACCTACACGGCTTACCAACAGCCAAAACCACAAAACAATGGGAGAACACCTACCAGAACACAGCAGAGGACCGACATCCAGGTTTACTGAGGGGGAGGAGGAGGACGAAGCCCCGCAAGGAACCGTTGAATAGCAGAATCCGCAGGGGCGTGAAACAAAAGAGTGCCATCGAAAGGGAGGTCAACCAGACGCTCCCTAACATTCTCAGGGAAAACACTATCCCTCAGCCAAGCATGGCGACGGAGGGCTTCCGAAGAAGCCATAGAGCGACCAAGAACCTCAGAAACATCTAGAGCCGAGCAAAGAATGAACGCGGCCAACTCCCGGCCATCCAACACATGGGGACGCAGATCAGGGCAGGCACCCTCCTGAGAAGCACAAGACAGAAGGGACTCCGCGGAATCCCACAAGCTGGAAGTGGCTCTGGCCAACACACAAAGCGTGTTGAGCGCCCACAAGGCAGCACTGGAGGAGGCGAAGATGTTACGTCCCCATGAATCCAACCACCAGTCCTCCCGGGACAAAGGAGACAACACCGATGGTAAGGAGGGATAGGCAGTCTGCAGAACAGTGCCCCTGGTAGAAGGGTGGAAGGAAAGGCAGACAAGAGCATGCGGAGCAGGACGATGGCGGTGAAGAAGCGGCTGGGGCACCGGGTCCTCTGTGGCAGGACGCCCCCAGGCCCCCAAGAGAGAATTATGGAGCGAAGTTTCGAAGGGAAGCAGCAGCTCCCTTCCACCAAAGCCCTGATGGAGAATCTCGAGCAAATGATCCACGGGGACATGGGCAGCCGAGTCGCCCATGCGCAGAATCCCCGCGGCCGTGGAGACAGCCCAGGCAAAGGCAGCACTCGCCTCCGTAGGGCAACGCGGTGGGGAGAGCAATTCCTCCATGGACGACAGCTGTAAGCTAAGCCAGCCGTCCCCCAGCCCAACCGGAGGAAGAAAGGGCCAAGCTCGGAAAGGAGGAAGGTTGACAGACGAGTGGGGAACCTGAGGCGCCTCTGGGGAAGAGTGTGGGCGCGGGGATGGCGAAGAGCCCACCTTGGAAGACGCCGGTGAAAAAGCCACGACGTGGCGTCCCGTATCCGGGGAAGAAGAGACAAAAAGTTGCTGGAGAAGAGGGGGCCTCCGAAGATGAATCGACGACCCGACGCCGGCACGGCGCCCTGGAGTCTGCCACTGGCGCCAGCGCGATGTCGACGGGCGCTGAATGGGACGCCAAGACGACCTCCACCACCACCTGCGCAGCGGGAGAACGGGGGGGTCAGAGTGCCTAAAGAACAGCGCCGAAAAGGCGCCGACCCGTCCTCCGACGAGGCAGCCGCCTGTGTGGAGAGACGAGGGGGACCGGGGGACGCGCCCCAGCCCCTAGCTAGCCCCTGTGGCGCCGCCAGCCGCCTGAGCGGTGTCAGCTCGGCCTCGGACAAGGCCGCCTGCCCAGAGGACAGAGGGGGACTCGAGGACGAGCCACGAGTTCCGGCAACCTCCCGCGACACTACAGGGACCCCCACGGAGGTTTGCGGCGAGGCAGAGGCACTGTGGGTCGAAGGGGGGAACCCCGTAGGGCCGCACCCCGACGGCACCACATCTCCAAGACCTGAAGCAGAACCTGTCTGCGCCAGGGCCGGATCAGCCAGCGACTCCGCAGAAGGCCCCGCACATGGCAAGGGTTTTGCGGGCGTCTCAGGAAGAGGAGGAGCCAAGGAGGCCCTCCATTTGGACTCTGGTCGCCCCCAAGCTAGGTAGGGTGGCGACGCGCGAGGCCGCACGACCCGTGGAGAACCCGCGCCCCCCCACAGGGCGGGGACCTGGCCTCGGGGACAAGCTGCGACACTTACCAAGGGGCGAGTGACGCCCTTGCGGCCTCGGAGAGGGACGATGTCGGAGATGGAAGCAGCGGTTCTTGAACCCTTCCGTGGGGGACGGGCACGGTGACGCCGCCGAGTCATGGTGTTCCCCCAAACACCACATGCAAATGGAGTGGGGGTCTGTTGCTGACATCTGGCGCGCGCAAGACAAGCACGTCTTAAAGCCCGAAGGCATTCGCACACTGCTGCCAAAGAAAACACAAAGCGTGAAAAGAAGGCCTGGGACAGAATCCGGATCCGCGTGGCACGCGGAAAAGAAGGAAACTGATGTCAGCGTGCCATGTTACCTCGCTGACGTCACGCCCGCGGAAGACGTCAGGGCGGAGTCGCGAAGCGCCACCCCCTGGCGCGCAGAGATGCTGGGCAAGAAAGTTTTCCGGGTCCAGTCTCACGCCTGGGGATAATTCTACGTTAAGGATCTGCGGCTAGTAGTCCCTATCAGATATGGGGCTTTAGTGCCTAGGAGGTGGGTCTCTTGCAGAAGCAAAATATCAACCCCGTACCTTTTGGCTTGAAGTACCACGTTTTACTTTATTTAGGAGACCCCGGACATTCCACGAGACCACATTTAGATCCCCGAGAGGGGTCATTACACCTAACGTCATTATCCCTTATCTGTAAAGACATAGCAATTAAGGATTCGAAATCTGTATAGCATGTCTTCAGTAAACAGAACAGTTAACCTTAACCTACAATCCCTTAATAACCCACCTTCCCCCTCCCGACATTGCCATAAACAAGGAGCATCTGTCGCAGTGTGAGGCGCCCGACCCCCCAACAGAGGCGGCCCCGGACACCACTGCAAAGGCTCCCTACCCACCCATAAACCATAAGAACAAAGGGGGGCTCAGAGTGTCTTGGGCCCGGTAGTCCCATGGCCTGGCATCCAGCCCACTCGGAGGGAAATGCATGTGAAGCATCTTAGTTAACAGCAATCCATGTTAACTTGCGATCTGCTGCCAGCACTGTATCGTAAAGTTCAGGGGGGCCGCTCCGGACTTGGAAATTGCTTGTCTGATCCGGATCCATGTCGTCTCTCGGATTTGGTCCTCTAAGACCTGTTTTGTCGTTATCTGTGGGATGAGTCCGAGACCAGCAATTGTGGTGAACCTGCCCGGAGATGGGGGCATTTGTCTACCCATCCAAAGACAGCCTCAGGAGTGTCATAGAAATATGATTTGGAGTTGAAAATCACTCTCATCCTAGCTGGAAAAGCATATATTGCAGGTTCATGTCGCACAACTAGCGCTTCATGGCTGTGAAGGACTGGTGTTGCTGCTGGACCAAACATGTGTAATCCAGGAACACCATTATGGGCCGGGACTCATGTTGAATATATTCCCTATCTGAGCGGATTTTAATTTTCAACTGTAAGTGAAAGATGATAAAGAAACAGAAGCCCTTTTGGAAATTGTCAAGTGTCTAGGGTTCAATCAGATCATAATGGATACCACACATTTAGCAAGCCACACTTTAGATGGTCTTTTTACCAGTAGCCCTCATATTACAGTTATAAATGTATCTCCACTTATCTGGTATGACCACCATGCCATTATTTTTTTTTACATTAATAGTCTTAATAGACCACATCAACAATTCCAGATAGCAGATAGTTGAACCTACTGTATGCAGAGCCTGGAATAAATGAAACTGATATTTTACCCCAAATATTGGCTCATATTCAAGCCATACTCCCTTCTGATGCAGAGTTAGCATCTAATTACTATTCAGACTGGCTTAATGACAGTTTCCGCAATCTAGTTCCTCTTAAGTCCACATTCCCCAACAGGAAGGAACCTTCAGCCCCATGGTTTACTGAAGCCCTTAGGGTGGAAAAGCAAGCCCGAAGAAGGAAAGAAAGGAGCTGGAGGAAGCTCTACGACAGCCAAGAAAAAAATCTCATATAATTTAGCACTAACCAAGTATAAAAATCTTCTCATCAAAGAGACAAATAATTACTATACACAGTTGATTTAAAAGGCCTCCAACTCCACTAAGGAACTTTATTAGGTAGTCACCAAATTTAACTCAATTCCTAAGAACAATAAGACAATTCACAGTCAACAGTTTTGCGATACCTTAGATTTCACCTTTAAAGAGAAGGCCAATCACATTTTTGATAGATTTGATAATTCCAGCTATACAGCACCTAAGGAGCAGACATCCCAGTCAAAGAAAGATTAAAACAAACCCCTTCTCTGAATTTACTCCCACTTCTCCTGGTCAAGTGGCCGCTCTTCTTAAGGACGCTAAATCTGTGTGCCCAGGTGCCCATACGACCCCTACCACTCCCACCCCCCATGACACTCAAACTAGCACCAGAGATTAACGCAACAAATTGTCTGATATCTTTAACACAATGTTTTCCACAGGTGTGTTTCCTTCGGGATGGAACAGGATTCTATTCTCCCACATATATAAAAAATAACTACTCTCAGTTCAACTGACCCCAGTCTGCTACCGCCCTATATCATTCCTTTCCCAGCCCTCTAAAGTTGTTGAAAAAATCATTAACTTAGCACTGTATAAATTAATCCAGGCTAATCACATCCTGGACCAGACTCCGTGCGGGTGCAGACCAGGACACAGTACAGAAACTGCACTGGTCAAAGTGACGGGAGAGGTAAGGACCTCACTAGACAGAGGGGGATCTGCTGCCCTCATTCTCCTTGACCTATCAGCCATGTTTGATACAGTGGAAGACCCTGATCCACCGTTTAGCAGGGATAGAGATCAAGAATAAGGCCCTTTTCTTGCTTACCTCTTTTCTTTCTGATAGGACAAAAACTCTGGTGTTAGGTACATTCAATTCAACACCCTTCACTCTGCCATGCGTAGTCCCACAGGGATCCTCGCTGAGCCCAACTCTTCAATGTCTGTGTGTCTAAACTGGCCCCTGCCATTAAAAGTTTTAATTTGGATCTTACCTCCTTGCTGACGACACCCAATTGGCAGTCATAGCCTACAACAGCGACCCATCAGGACCTCTCTAATGTCAAGAATGGATCAAAGCAGTTAGCCTCTGGATGAGCAAACACTGCCTAGAGCTCAACTCGAGGAAAACAGGCGATGATATTTGGGAACCTTGTTCCTCCCTGGTCTCCAACTTGGTGGCCAGAACTGCTGGTCAAGACACCCATGGGTAATCGCGTACTTTATACAGCTTTTTAACATAATCCGAGACGCTTCACTAGATCATGACCTCTCCCCAGTACCCTTATTGGCTTTATGTCCAATCAGCTAGACCAATGATTCTTAACCTTTTGACTTCTGTGGTCCCCCACTTAATCATTACTGGGACCTGGAGACCACCAGTGAATCATTATCGGAATCTGAGGACCTTCACTGAGTCATTGTGCATATTGTAATCTGCTTATATTATTGAATATTCTAAGAAGTCAGGGACCCCATAAATAGGCTTCGTGGACTGCCAGGGGCTTCCGGACGACAGGTCAAAAACCACTCAGCTTGACATTTTGTATATCTTACCGTTTTTACAGTGCAAGTATTTTCTTTACTACAGCCACAACATTTAATACTGTTCACCTACCTTATTGTGCAAAGAGAAAACCTTTCAATAACAATTGCCTAAAGTTCTCTCTGTATTCGGACAGTGATTCTGTTAAGTTTCCTTCATCTTTTATACATTTTGAGATAATCCTTTCTCAGCCTCCTATACACTTTATCTCCTTAGAACAGCAAACCTGTTACTCACCTTCGATAAAGCCTTATTTGGTAGAGACTCTATACAGCCACAGATTCCTTACCTTAGACTATTTCCCAGGTGTCAGACTGGATTCGGAAAATCTTGAGCAGGATCTCAGTGCTCCTGTGGATGGCCCCGAACGGCTCCATGTCCGTGCTGGATCGGACATGCACAGTGCCTGTATAAGGTCCCCCCAGCGTGCTGACCTCAGTTTCTATGCAACTGTTTCCACGCTAGAAGCATGGAGCCACGCTAAAGTGTTGTAACTAGGGGGGCGTGGCCGAGCCGTGCCGCAAGATGGCCGCCGTGTAACGGGGCTCTGCCGGCCGAGCACAGAATCCATCGGCCCATCCGTATTATGCCTTCCTTTTCCGTGCTGGAGAGGTCCGGCGGGAGGAGCCTGGCCGCTAGTGACCCGAACGCAGCTTTCGCGGCCGAGATTGGTGGCGGAACTCCGGCGCGATAGCCCCTCGTTGTGCCTGCGGTCTTCATGCGCCGCGCTGGGCGGCAACCTCCGCTACGCAAGTCCCTGGTCGCAGGCCGGGGGCCTGATGCACTAGGCCGTGACGACCGGCGGGGCTGGGTCTGGCTTGCATGCACGGATCGGGCGGCTGCGACGAGACTCCTTGCACACTGAGAGCTGGCTGACGCATGGATTCGACAGGGGAGAGTGTCGAGCTACATTCCGAGCGGAGGGGGCCTGACAGATGGTGAAACACCCTGCTCTGCTGACTCCACGAACGCTCCCACTGACGGGAGAAAATGAATACAACATGAATACAACACTCTGGGGGTAAGAAACGATCGACCCCTGCTGGCGAGCTGACCCTGACTGACCACCCACGAAAGTACCCTTTTTGGACCACGGGCATCTGCTGACGGAGAGAAGGGCGCTGTTGCTGCGGGACGGGGGTGAAGGACCATTCGCGCAGGGACTGCCCACCTGCCACACTAAACTTGTTTCCATGCCGGGCTTTGCGCCCACGGCGAGGGCTGCCCAGAGGGCCACGTAAAGGTGCGAATCGAGGGCCTGCGCGGCTCGCAGATTTGGTATAGGGCCGGAGCCTGACACGACACATCGAATTCATCCCCTCCCCTGGGGGCCCTCCTGGGGTGATTCCCCCGCGGCAGCATGGGGAAGCCGGACACCAAGCAGCGAAGACTACATTTTGAGAAACAGAGCGCACAGAAAATTGCGATGGAAACGGCGTCACAGACGGTGGTTCCTGAAACGCAGATGGAACCCACGCAGGACGACGACATAAAAAGCATGTTTCGAGACCTTAAGGGCTGCCTTAAGGAGATTGACAGCAAACTTGACTCCATGGCTCAACGAATGGACGGCATCTCGCACAAAGTCGATCAACACGAGGAAAGACTCACAGCGGCGGAGGCGCGGATTGCTGAATGTGAAGAAAGCCACAGCGACACCCAGGAAAAATTGCTCCGCATGGATAAGATCCTGGAAGTGATACGGGGCCGGAATGAAGATTTGGAAGCCCGCTCCCGCAGAAATAACGTTCGCATTATTGGGATTGCGGAATCCACAAACATTGGTACTATGGAGCAGTTCGTGGAGGGGATGTTCCGAGAATTGTTTGGAATGGACCTATCGGCCATGTTCCTGGTTGAACGCGCACACCGAACGCTGGGCCCACGCCCGGTGCCGGGGGCGCCGCAGCGCCCGATCCTTGCCCGCATTCTAAATTACAGAGACAGAGACACAATCTTGAGGCTGTCCCGTGAAAAAGGTGAGCTCACTTTCCAAAACATGGCCATCTCTCTGTATCCTGACTTTACACAAGCTGTACAGGCTGCAAGGCGTTAATTCCTACCGGCTAAAAAGATCTTCCAAAAAGTGGGCACTAAATACGCCATGCTATACCCCGCCAAGTTGAAGATTCAGAACAAGGGGAAACCGATGATCTTCACGGAGGCCACGGAAGCGCTAAAATTTGCACGACAAACAGAGGGCGCAGCGTGAGAGGCGTGACGATCGAGGGACACCCCTGGCGGGCCAGCTGAGTGACATTGAATAGAACAGCGAACCATCCTGAGGAATATGCTCGCCTGCGGTGTGGAGGGCCACCAGGCAGTTCGGCCGATGAGTATATAACATTTCAATTACTTTTGTTGTCCTGGGGACTGGAGCATACTGGTGATGCCAGGAAGGCCGGCAGGGGTACTTGTACAAGGTGCAGAACCTATTTCTGATCCTAGTCGAAGCACCAGTCACATACGGGGAGGGCGCGGGATCTGACCTGCTATATTTCGACAGACTGCGAACACGGAAGGCGTAATTGTTCGGCCACCCTGTCTTTTTACGATGGGGAAGTGTGCCGGTGACCCTACGCCCTCACAGGGATAATTCCCATGATACTGATGCAGGAACGTTATTGTAGGGTTGGTTTGGGGGGGGGGGGGCAATGGATCTCAACCTGATTGGGGGGTTGGAGTGGGAGGTGGGGGGGTATGTTTATTACTGGTTTGCATTGTTTCACTGCAGCATTTTCCTCCACAACTAACTGATACTACAGCGCTATTGCCAGCCGACGCTCTGTTGCTGTTGGGTGCGAGACACACTACACGATGGCCCTTAACACGTGCCTCACCCCTGGTGCCGAGGTTAGCCACTCCGCTGCGTAGGATACATCCCTATACATTTCCCTGACCGCGCTGCGTTGCCTGACATGGAATATTCGCGGTCTCAATGATCACCGCAAGATACGCTTGACCCACGCGCACTTGACTAGACACCATATTGACATATGTTTCTTACAGGAAACCCATTTGACGAAGGTAGCTGGGGAGAGACTCCGGAATGCCAGATGGGGCGAAATACACACCTCCGGCTGCTCTAGCTACTCCCGTGGAGTGGCTGTACTGATTCGAAGGGGCCTGCCCTGGCAAACGTTTAAGGTGCATGCCGACCCAGAGGGGCGATACATCATACTGCTGGGGAAACTATTCCATATGCCGCTAACACTTAACACTTATGGCCCCAACGCGGACGATCCGGATTTTTTCCGGCACGTCTGGCATCAGGCGCAATCATTGGGCGAGGTGGCATACATTTGGGGCGGAGATTTTAATGCAGTGCTTTCACTGGAGCTTGACAGAGAGGGGGCTGCTCGCACACATCACCCACACGCGGCGGGTCTTCTCCGTAGCCTCATGGAGGACTATAATCTGTTAGACTCGTGGCGAGTGTTACACCCTGCGGTAAGGGAAGGTACCTGCTTCACCCTGCACAGGGGGGCCTGGTCCAGATTAGACTTTTGGCTCCTAACCCCGCAGGTTCATGCATGGGTGTCTGGGGTACATCACAGAGCGCGCACTTTATCCGACCACTCCCCAGTTGAACTGGTACTGCAGGTCCCCAAACCATATGTTACACCGTTCACATGGCGTCTGCCGGCGCAGGCCCTGATGGACCAGGTGTTTCGCGAGGACGTACACCAACACATTCTCGACTATTTTGAGCTGAACACGAACTCTGTGACGTCGGTGGGCACCCTGTGGGATGCGTTCAAGGTAGTGATCAGAGGTCACTGCATCGCGGGGCAGGCCAGAGTATTGAAGGACATCAGACATACGCTCAAGGGGCTGGAAGACCGCCTACATGCCCTGGAGGTGCAGTACTGCTCGGACCCCTCGGCGACTGTGTTGGCGGAAACGCGCACCAAACTCACGGCCTACCAGGCCGAGGCGGATCGGGAGCTTACATTTTTGCATAAACATGCGACAGCCCGCCGGTATGGGGAAGGAGATCGTCCGGGCAAAACGCTTGCCCACCTGCTACGATCGCAAAGACCTGCCCCATATATCACCTCAGTCGAAACCCCGCAGGGAGACCATGCATACACACCTCCAGATATCCTAGATACGTTTCGGACTTTTTACAAAGACCTGTACCGTTCCCGGGGAGCACCTCCGTTGGAAGACCTGTCTAGTTACTTTGACACTGTACAGCTGATCTGGTTCAATGCACACCAGAAGGGTTACTTTGATCGTCCCTTCGCGATAGAGGATGTCAAAGAAGCAATAGGGTCCTTGGCGGCTGGAAAAGCGCCGGGGCCTGATGGCCTGCCAGCGCAGTTTTATAAGGAATACGCGGATATTCTTGCCCCCAGACTATTAGAAGTGTACGCTGAGGCAGTAGAAGCGGGTATACTCCCTGAGTCGATGAGAGAGGCTATCATCATTGCTCTCTTAAAGCCGGATAAAGATGCTCAGAAGTGCGACTCCTATAGGCCATTATCTCTAATTAACACTGATGCGAAAAATTTTGCCAAAATGCTGGCGGTGCGGTTACAGCCGGTGCTGCCCCTCATGATCCGCCCGGACCAGTCGGGATTTGTACCAGGCCGCTCCACGTCTCACAATCTTCAAACCCTCTTTGGGGTTCTGCACTATTTGGCCCCACACGTACGGGCCGCAGCGGTGCTGCTGGACGCCACTAAAGCGTTCGATTCCCTGGAGTGGGGGTTCCTGTTTCCTCTGCTGCAACGTATGGGGTGAGTGAGGCTTTTATTAGCTATATCAGATTGCTCTACACTACCATCACCGCCCGGGTGAGAGTGAATGGGCTTATCTCTGCACCTTTTGTCATTGGAAGGGGAACAAGGCAGGGTTGCCCCCTGTCACCCCTGCTATTTGCTATCGCAACCAAACCCCTGGCAGCCCGTATTAGACAGCACCATGCGGCTAGAGGCATCGGTTTTTCGTCACGGGCACTGACCGTCTCGATGTATGCAGATGATATCACACTGTATGTGGTAGACCCACGGGAGAATCTCTCCCCCATGACGAGAGAGTTGATAAACTATGGCTTGCTGTCAGGAGTGACCATAAACTGGGAGAAGTCGGTTATTTTGCCTCTGACGTCCGGGACATCTCATTTTACTCCGGACTGCCCGCTGAAGTGGGCGACCGGACCAGTGCGATACCTGGGGATATGGATAAGCGCAGACATGCAGCAAATATGGACAGAAAATTATGGGCAGGTGCAGAGCTGGATAGAGGACAAAGTCAGCCGTTGGAAGCACTTGCCCCTATCATTGGCGGGCAGAATAGCTGTGGCCAAAATGGTTATCCTCCCTAAGCTCCTATACTTATTTGTCAACATCCCGCTGCCCCTGACTGCACGTTATCTGCACCAAGTGCGCTCACAGATGATAGAACTGGCATGGGGTGGAAGGCAGCCGAGGGTGGCCTGGGAAACCCTTACTCTCCCACAGCGACAGGGTGGCATGGCGGCGCCGGATTTCGCGCTGTATGCCTACTGTGCACAGGCGCAGTTCTTGCACTACTGGGCACACCCCACGTCGTTTCAGCCGCATGTGGCGATAGAGGCGGATAGGGCGGCCCCGTTGCCGCTCGCCACGGCCCTGTACACTCCACACAAGAGGAGATGTACAGAAATAGACCCGGTAAATGCGCTTAAGTGGGCCTGGGATGGGCTGCGACGTCGAGCCAAATTGGACCTCCTTTACACTAAATCGATACCCCTGCGCGGTAATCCCATGTGGCCCCCGCTGCAACACATGAAAACAGGGGAGCAGGCGGCTTCACGCGGCCTTCACACAGGAGGGGACCTCTTCCCGTGCGATACCTTCATCACGCCGGAACAGATGTGTGGTGCAGAGGGCCCGACAATGATGGACACGCTGCTTTACTACCAGCTGCGCCACACATGTCAAAAGCTGTTTCCTACGTTTCCGGCACCGCCGCCGGATTTGCTGGCCCTGGAAAATGTGCTCACTGGGGGCGTAAACTAATCTCCCGTGCGCATGCAGAATAGCCATCCCGTTGTTGTCCCTGCGGCGCGCGGCATGTGGGTTGCAGAATTGGGAGCCGAAATCACTGATGATCACTGGGACATGTGCTGTAGACTTCTTGAGACCTTGTCCCCCAATTACAGGCTCCGACTGATACATTTCAAATACATACATATGACGTATCGCACCCCTAGCCGGCTGCACCGCATGGGCTTAAGGGACACAGACAATTGTTGGCGCTGCAATGTGCGCGAAGCTACCTTTTTGCATATGGCATGGGACTGTCCCAAAGTGGCCTCCTTCTGGGCTAGTGTGATGGAGATAATTTGTACAATTACTGGCCTGCTGATCCCATGCACTCCGCAGACTACACTATTGGGCATCTTACCCATGATCAAGCCTAAACACCGTAAGCTACCGGCCATGCTCTGCCTGCTTGCCAAACTGCAGGTCGCAATACACTGGGGAGCAGCTACGTCACGTAGCGTTAGGGAATGGATTAAAAGTGCTGTATACTGCCAGACACAGCTCGCTTTATACTGGGAGCTCTTACCGGTGCGCTCGCGACCGAGGGACATATGGGAACCCTTCACACAATGGTTGGCGCAAACAACGCTTCAAGCACTGTAACACAGGGCTGCTTACTAAATGTGACTGGACAAAGACAGCAACCAGCTAGAGCATGAGACACGGCGGTTGACAACTGTGATGTGGTACTTGTGCGGGACGGGGGTGGGTAGGAGACGTATGGGCCAGGCGAATTTTATCAAGCACTAATGAGCTGGCATCTGTCAATCCTATTGATGTTGATCTGTTGGTTGGGAGCTGAATCGTCAATGCAATACCCTATGAATACTGCAGTGAATTTTATTGTTTTTGTTGTTCAAAATGCAAATAAAAAGAATTTAAAAAAAAAAAAAGTGTTGTAACTAGTGTGCCAGAACTACAGGCAGACAAGGACATTTGTAGGTGGAGAAGTTAAGTTCACAGATGGGGGGGATGGGTCAAGTATCTGCGATTAGATAGAGTCTACCAGATAAAACGTTACTGAAGGTAAGTAACTTGTTCATTTGATAAAGACTTATAGTCACAGATTCCTTACATTAGAATAGATACCAAGCCAATCTCTCCCCAGAGGAGGGTCTGCACGACACTAAGTAGTCCTGGAAGACCAAATTGGCGAAATGCGTATCACGTCAAACCAGACTGTTCAGGAAGCAATGGCCACGTAGCAGCTTGACAGATGTGCAAGACAGAGAGCCCTCAGGCTAACGCAGTGGTAACAGCTTTGGCTCTGGTAGAATGAACCCACAAGCCCTCTTGAGGTTGCGTCTTGGCCAGTGGGTAGCAGATCTTAATGCAGAGAACAATCCATCTGGAGATAGTCCTCTTCTGCACTGCTTTCCCTTTCTTTGTACCGGTGAAACCCACAAAGAGCTGATCATCCACCTGAAGTTCTTTGGTGCGAATGAGATAGGACAACGTTCTTTTTGGGTCCAGACATTGGAGCCTCTCTGTGGTGGGGTGGAACAAACATTTCTGGCAGTGTGATGCTGTGACCAACATGGAAAGGAGCCACTAGCTTCAGTAGGAAATAGGCACTGGTGCAGAGTTGGAAGGTTGAACAGATGGAGCCTGTAATTCGCTGACCCGCCTGGACGATGTAATGGCCACCAAAAAAACTGTTGTAAGTGTCAGGAGTCGAAGAGGACAAATATACATGTGATCCAAGGGGGAACACATCAGGTAGGGCAAACCCAAAGTAAGGTCCCACTGGGCACAAAAGTCTTGGGAGGAAATAGGTTCAGGAAATGCGTCACAACAGATAACTAACAGGGAGGGTTGAAGAGGACACGCTCCGAGAGGAGGAAGAGAAGAGAACACGCAAACACCACATATCCATGGAATGGGCACAAATCCTATTCCAGTTCAGTCAGCAAACCACACGTGCAGAGCCAGTCAAGGAATTCCCTGCCCAAACAGCATCCGACACACCAATAGGACCAGATGGCAGACATAACGAGTCGGAGCACACACCTATCAGAGACGCCCCATCACAGTCCACGCCAGAGCATAGCCCAGGGCTACGACAATGGAAGTAGTCGTGCCCCCATCCCACGTCAACACTAGCTAAAGTAGCCCCACCCACCTACCCAGTGGACCTACCTACTTCCCTCCCATCTGCACACAGACCCTCTCTCTCCCCGTTGAGCACAAACCAGTATCCCAGTTCAACACCCAGGTTCTAAGTTAAGGATACAAACCAGCATTTTAGATAACGCTAGTAGGGGACAGGGACCATTACTCACTCACTCGGGCAGAATACTAAGACTCCCACAAGCACCATGGGTAGACGTGGCTCCACAACTACACTATTGACCTATAGGCATATCCCAGGACACATACAAATACCATAGATAGCCTCAACATGTGAATAATACCGGGACTATGATGATATACTGTGGAAGCTAAGAAAGACAGCAATCACCAATGTACACTCAAGTGCCTAAATTGTCTCTGTCTACCTATGCATGTAACTCGAGAATGGAAAAATCTGTATGCTTCACTGTATCTTGAGTGTTAAAATTTAATTAAAAAAAAAAATTACACAAAAAAAAACACCAGATAACTTCAACAGGGAGGGTTGATCCGGCAACTGCAAGAAAGCAGATATGGCTTAAAAGATTCCCCTTAACTGTACACAGAGCAAAGCCTTGCCAGGCTAAGGACAACACGAACAAGAGCACTTCAGACAAGGGTGCAGATAGTGGATCAATAGGTTTGGAAGCAGACCAAGCCACAAACTTGTCCCAACTGCAGGCGTATACGGTCTGTCAATGGATGCCTGGCTGCCAAGTTAACATCACAGACCTTATGAGAGAGGTGAAATACCCTCAACTGTAACCGCTCAATCTCCACACATGAAGGTGCAGAATGCACTGGTTCAAGTGCAGAACCCTGTCCTGTTGCTGTGACTGGAGATTCTCCCGAAGGAGCATCCTGATCAGAGGACAGATGCTCATGCTCAGGAGTTTTGGATACCATACTCTCCTCGCCCAATCTGGAGTCACCAGGATTACTGGGGAACTCGGGGAAGCAGAGGTATTGGAAGAAAGGCGTATAAAAGCCCTGTATTCCAGTACAAGTGGAGTCTCCGAAAGCGAGCAGCTTTGGAAACTCCAACGCGCAGAAGAGCTGCCACTGTGCATTCTTGGTGGTGGTGAATAAATCTAACCGAGGTTCTTCCCAGTCCTGAAAGGGATATTGAGCCACCTCTGGATGCAGTCGGCATTCGTGGTCTGCGAGACATTGATGGCTGAGTTTGTCCACTTGTCTGAAAGTTGCAGTCATGTCCAGAGACACGGGGCCTCCTGACATAGGGTCCACAAACCCACCCCTGTCCTGTTTGTTGCAGTAACACATGGCAGTGGTGTTTCCGTAAACACCTAGACCAGCTTCCATTTGATGGAGGGCAGGAAAGTTTTCAATGGCAAGCGAATCAACCTCAGTTCCAGATGACTGATTTGAAGCAGAGTCTCCACCGGAGACCAGGGGCTTCTGATCCCCACCTCTCCCAGACGAACACTCCATCCCAGAAGCAATCCATTGGTCACCAGTGTCAGATCTCGATAGGGAAGGGAGAGGGGATCTCTACCACTGGCACAAACCCTATTCAATAGCCATCACTGAAAATCCTGTGCAGTTTCCTCTGATATCTGGACCTTATCGGAAAGGTTTTGTTGGTGCTGCATCCACATGGACGTCAGATCCCAATGTAGAGCCTGCATGTGTCACCTGGCATGTTTTATTAGCAGGATGCAGGAGCGCTTCAGACCCAGCAGCCTCAGAGTCAGTCTCACTGAGATCCAGGCATGGAAGTCATCAGATAGGTTCAAGTGTTCTTACTGCAAAGACCTCGAGAGTCAAGCAGTCAAGTTCAGTGATGGGAGGCTGGGATGAAATATTCTGCCCGACACTCTGGAAAGCAGATCTAACCTAATCGGTCTCTTGTGCGGTATACACTCCAGTTAAAGTATTTAACTCAAACATGTTGATTTGATACCCTTTTCCAAAGGAGACAACTGCTCTTGTCATGGGATTGTACATGTGGGCGCCCAGCCTGCCAGAGAGGCATCTGCTATTACAGTCTGTGAGAGGAGTGGAGCACAGCGGGGTACAACAGGCAGAATGCCCTTATTTCACCACCATCAAAAGGACTGCAGAGAATGTGACAGTAGATGTACTTTGTTGTTAAAATTCCCTGACTTCTGGCATCATAGATAGTCAAAACACTCTTGCATGGGTTACTTATGTAGCCTGGTATCCCAGATCAGGGAGAGGCATGAAGCTAATGATCCCATGAGGGACAACATCTGACAGAAGTGAAGGATACTGAAACAGTTGGAGTAAAAGGCACTTCTGATTTATTGAAAGCAACTTTGTGAGACAGTTTTCCTTTTTACATATCCTTCACAGCCCTTAAGTATCGAACTACATGTGTAAGCATTTATAACAATTTCTTTAACGTTAACTGAAGACCCAACTTGGAGAGCATGTCTACTGCAGGTCCCGAAGAAGTCTTGAAAAACAATCTTATAGGCATGGACAAGTAAACACTCCTTTTGCAGAGAAAAGAAGAAACTCTAAATATTAATAAAAAAAAACACTCTGGTAGCAGACTTCAGCCTAAAAGGATTATCTGTACTCGTAGTGTTACTTCTAAATTTTGAATCTTAGGAACGTACGACTCGTGCAGATGAGTAAATGAAAATAGGCATTGTGTGAATTTGGATACCACATCCAATCTCCCTACTGAAGAGGTGTGAAAATATAGATTTTATTTGTTTCCTTGTATCAAAACCTCCACTCCAAGGCACAAAGAAGAGGCGGCTCAACAGGCCGAACAAGCCACAGGTTAACTGTTTATTATACCAACCACGAGTAAAGTATCATGTGCAGGAATAACATCTTGAGTGTTTCAGTGATTTGCCTTCAACTGGACAGTAGAGTCCACTACTTAAGCCACACCCTTTTAAAGTGACATGTAAGAATAATCCTTAAATAAACTAGAATGTTACAGATTGGTTACGTAGCCCATTTTAGCTACCATTTTCAAGTTTTACCTTTTTTTAAAAAAACATTTTCTAAATGTTTCTGTCATTTATTTTATATCTTTTTACAAAGCTTTTTCTTTTAATAGAGAATTTCATTGTAAACAGTTTAGAACACAACATAACAAATGTCACCCTACGATAGTTTTGTACATCTTCAAATCTCTGATCAAATTCAAGAACCAAATGGGTGGCACAACCTTCTAAAGTCCCTAATTCGATTTTCTTTATACCCTACAACTCCATTTATTCAAAGTTAAACACAATGCTCTACCTTCTAATGGCATAACAGGGGCAAAGAGAGACATAAGCTAAACTCTCATGGATTATACATACATCAAGGCAACCTGTAATACTGGATAAAGGGAGACTAAAAATAATTGGTACAAAATCATGTTTACCCGCTCTCCCCCCCTCTGGTCCCATGGAGGGATGTAAATCATGCAATGCTGGACTTGATGGTCCAGGAGACAATAAAAGTGTGAGGCAAATGTGTGACATAACAACAGATGCTAGATGGAACAGACTCTACAGAGAGAGATACCATCAACTAGAAGAGGATCCATCCAAGGCTGAATCCTGAGGCAAAGAGCTGAGCCATCTTCGGTTTCTTCGACTAGGAGATTCAGACTGGGGTCAGCATGAAGTCTGTGTTTGCCAGAATCCTTTTTCTGTATGCCTCATGCACTAATTCCCAACTCTGGACTCAAGACACTGGTCACTTTGAGACCTCAGATCTTTTGGAAGAGACTGGACAATAGGTTCTTCAGACCACATAGAAACTGGGCCTTTCTGAAATTGCAGAGGAGCCTGTGGTGGAATGATCATCTGCAGAGAACTTGGCACAGGAGGAGGAGGCTGGATTTCATCCTAAGAGACCGCGACTGCTACATCTTCAGTATCCGAAACAGATGGGATGATTCTTTTCTAGATCTTATGAGTAGAAGGCAAAGAAAGATACTCTGAGTGACAGGGAGGCCCCAAACATGGAAATATCCCTTAAGGTAGACTCAGATTTCTGAATCCTTTGATGTTTATGAATGTGTATGCTTTGAAGGTGAACACCTGCCTCTCGATGTTGAGTGCCTCAATGTCAACTGTGAGGCTGGTGACAAGTTACTGACCACTAACCCACCTTCAGAAGTGGCATCATGGGAGGAAGAGAGGGTGGAATGGTGATCTCTCCTCTCTGAGCAAGAAGTGGAAGCTGCAAGATGACACCCATCACACAATTTTCTCTTTCTTTACCCAGTGGGAAAACTCGCTCCTAGTATGGCTAACTGGTTAAAAAAAAAAAACCCAAAAAAACAGCAAAATCTTGCATTTTTGGCATGTTTTCTATGGATTGAATTTTGATTGAACTTAATTGGAAAATATGATATTTTTGTTTAAATTTGTGCTCTGTGATGTCGCAAAAACACTGAGCTAGTCTACTTTTTATTACGATCACAGTGTCCCATGGTGAAAGTGGTATGGGTGCTGTGATATCTGCTGAACGCCCTGCAGTGGAATGGCCATACGTGGTCTTTTAGGAGCAGCTTTTTGAAGTGATGAGTCCAGAGGATTGTGTTCAGACATTATCCTGATCGCAGGGGGTCAAGAAATACTGGATACACGTAGTAGTGCAACGACTAATTTCATGCTGCCTAGCTTGTTTTATCCATGGACGTCTAGTGTTGATATATTAGCAACATTTTTAGGTCGAGCCTGAGCTGCGCATGCGCTGCTCTGCAAGGCATGCTGTATTAAGGAATGGATTTGAAGCTGCGCTCACTCTCCACCCATCTTTTCAATTGGCTGTTGTGACTGTCCTTCGCAAATGCTGTCTTTTGATTTGTTAATAGGCTTATTAGTTCCTCATTAGTACCTCCCAGTCTTCTTTTGCAACCTACCATCAGGACTAGACCTTTTACATGTGCACATTTACTGTTACTGGGCACTATTTTGTGACTTAATGTCTTCTTCGATATTGCTGTAGCAGACATGGCACGCTGTTACTTTCCTGCAACCGTTCTTGCTATTAAAGTGTTTGTAACGCTGCAGAAGAGATTTATTGTATTTTTTTTTTATTGTATTTCTTTCTGTTTAACATGCTGCAAAGGTAAATGTATTTTATTTTTTTTCTTTGCTTTATGTGTGTTCATTTCTGTTTCTAATAAGTGCTTTTAGTATGGCATGCTGTTTTTTATGTTCTCTGCAACCCGTTGTGGGTTTAAAGTGCAGTGTGACTTCGCCGATAAAACGCGTTTCCCTTAAATCACTGGACACTCTCCCCCAACGTTTTAGTTTTGTTTTTACCAGCACGGCATGACACAATGGTGGCCACACCTTTCTGTTCTTATTTGTGGCGCAGAACGCGGCCGCATACTTTTTTCCTCTACTATTTCTTTACTTTTAAAACAATCGCGCACCCCCGCTTTAGCTTAAGATGTTTAAAGCAAAAACCGTGGGTGGCGCCATTGTACCAAAAGTAAAAAAATAGTTCTAACTCCTTCGATGCTCATGACGGAGCGACTCCGTCATGAGCATCGGTTGGTCTGTGCTCATGATGGAACCGCTCCGTCATGAGCACAGCCCCTGGGGGATGCGCTGGCGCCCCCCCCCCCCCCCGGGTAACGATCTTGCCCCCACAGAGGAGGATGGCAGCGGAAGAGTTTCCGCTGCCACCCTCGACACCCCCCCCCCACGCTTTCCCATGACGTCAGCGCGTACAGCACACGCTGACGTCATCAGGAAGCACTAGAGGGATTTAAAAATAAATAAATTGGTCGCTTCCAGGGGTCATATTTTTTTATGTGTATTCTGCCTCTTTATTTGGCCTTTCTGCTCCCATTTGGGTAGTGACATAGCGTGTTATAATGTGAATTGTTTTATTTCTTGTGAATTGCAATTGTAATGCTTTATTTCTCCCTTTTCGTTCTAGTTCAAGGCTTTTGCTCTTTAGACTGTTGCAGGTTGCGGTTTCGTTACTGGTGGTTCTGCTGTTTGTGTAGTTGCATGTGTTTGGTAAGAGACTTTTTTGTACAATGTAAATTAATTTTATTTCTCTGCATGAATGTGTTTTTTGCAAATCGTGTAATAATACCAGTATGTGTGGCTTCTGTTTTTTGAGTGTCAAAAACATTTTGCATTTGTGCTTGATGTGTACTTTGTTGTCTTGTGAGTAATTGGTTTTTTTTTTTTCTTTCTAGTGGGATATCGTTGGTTTTTGCTGTGTCTCTGCAGAGTAGGTGCTGGTGAGTGTAGCTGTCTCTTGTAAGTGAATCATATAGTTTTTGAGTATATAGATCTTTGTGATAAAGGCACACATTTTTTTACTTACTTATTTCGCACAGTGTTGGTTGTTGTTGTCTTGTTTGTGCAGTCTCCTTTCTTAGTAAGAATAATGGCTAGCCACAAGATTACTGCTCAGCAGGTTGTTGGTATGCTTTTTGAGTCTGAGGCAGGGGAAGATTCAGGCAGTGAGTTTACTCTCCACATGGAATCATCGGATGATGAAGCTACTCTCTGTGCGGATGAAGCTACTCTCGGTGTGGATGAAGCTACTCTCGGTGTGGATGAAGTGCCTGTGTTAGAGGAGGACACTGATGTGCTGATAGTGCGGCAAGAGGCATCTGGGCTGCAGCCTGGGGCTGCAAGGCTTCCCGTTGAAAGTGCTGACCTGTAGGTTGTCCTAGGCATGGTGCAGCAGGCATCGCCAGACTTTATTGGTGTTCCAGGGTGTACAGTGAATACTGAAAACTTTTTGCCGATAAATGTTTTTCAGTTGTTTATGGACGATGTATTTTTGGCAGAGATTGTTGAGCAGACTAATTTGTATGCCGAACAGTTTTTGAGGGACAACAGTGCCAGCCTTAAGCCCCACTCTAGAGCTACCCGGTGGACTTCCACAAATCTATAAGAGATGAAGTTCTTGGATTTAACTTTTTTGATGGGCTTGCTAAGGAAGCCATCAATGTCTTCATATTGGTCTACCAGTACCTTGATGGCAACTGCTATATTTCCGGCAGTCATGAGTCATGATAGGTATTTGCTTCTGCTTCGGATGATGCATTTTGTCGATAATGGTTTAGCGTTGCCACGAGATCACCCGGATTGTGACCGTCTTTTAAAGATTTGTCCTGTCATTGATCACTTTGTTGATCAATTTTCTGAGATCTATGCTCCAGGGAAAGAAATAGCAGTGGATGAGTCTTTGGTGCTGTTCAAGGGCCGCTTGGTTTTTAGGCAATACATTCCTAATAAGAGGGCACGCTATGGAATTAAGCTGTATATGCTGTGTGACAGTCGGACTGGATATGTCTCTAATTGCAGGGTGTACACCGGTAAGGAATCCAGGATTAACCCCCCTGGTTGTCCGTCCACTTTTGGAGTGACTGAGAAAATTGTGTGGGAACTTGGTAGAGGACTTTTTAACAAAGGCCACCATTTATATGTAGATAGCTTCTACACTGGTGTGCGGTTATTCGGGGAATTGGCCAAAGTGGACACTGTTGCTTGTGGCACAATCCCCTCTAACCGTAAAGGTTTCCCAAAAGAACTTGTTTGTCAAAAGCTTGTGCGGGGACAGTGCAGTGTGTTGCGAGGAGCTTCTAGCTGTGAAGTTTTCAGACAGGAGAGATGTCTATATGCTGACTACCATCCATGATGAAAGCACTTTACCTGTGACTGTTTGGGGTCAGGTTGCTGAAGTGCACAAACCTGTGTGCATTTTAGACTATAATAGGCACATGGGTGGTGTTGACAGAGTAGATCAGAGGTTGGAACCTTGCGCTGCTCTTCGTAAGGTTTACATTTGGTATAAGAAGTTGGCTATCCATCTTTTCCACTTGGCAACCTTTAATGCTTTTGTTGTATTCCAGGATTCTTGTCCTGAGTCAAAGATGACTTTTGCTAAGTTTCAGGAGTCTGTAATAGGCAGCCTTGTTTTAGTGGAACAGGCAAGTGTTCCTAGAGTTGGAGTGGTGGAGGATATTGCTAGATTGAAAGATCGCCACTTTCCTGATCACATTCCTCCCACACCCTCAAAAAAGACTTTCCCAGTAAGAGATGTAAAGTCTGTTGGCAAAGAGGTGCGCGGAAGCCCGAGCGTCCTCCTAACCCTGGGCTGTGTGTGCCTGCTTGTTTTAGAATGTACCACACGCAAAATAATTTTTGGGAGCATCCATGAGTGGTAAAGTGAACTGCCTAGCCTCTATTGTTTAATATTTTTTTGTTAAGTTTCAAGGTTGGCATTTGTGTAGTGTATTTAGTTTCAGATTTTGTGTTAGTAGATTTGCATCTATTTGCAATTTGTGTTTTCTTATTTGTATAAAAAAATCCTAAATGTGATGGCGTTGTGCGTGGAGTGGCGCTTGTCTGGCGGTGTGGGTGGACTGGCGCTTGGCTGGCGGTGTGGGTGGACTGGCGCTTGGTTGGCGGTGTGCGTGGACTGGCGCTTGGCTGGCGGTGTGCGTGGACTGGCGCTTGGCTGGCGGTGTGCGTGGAGTGGCGCTTGGCTGGCGGTGTGTTTGGACTGGCGCTTGGCTGGCGGTGTGTTTGGACTGGCGCTTGGCTGGTGGTGTGCGTGGACTGGCGCTTGACTGGCGATGTGTGAGTAGTGACTAGCTGCTGGTCGCTACACACACTGCTAGCCAAACGCCACTCCACGCAATCCGTGAGCTGGTGTGGTTGCTTAATCAGGAATGTGGGCGTGTGAAAGTGATGGGCCCTTGAATGGCACGGTCTGCTGATGTGAGTGTTGTAAAGTGCTGGGCCCCCGGCTGGCAGTGTGAATGGTTTTGTATGTGTCACACGTATGAAAGGTGTATGAATGGCCTGTAAAGAGGTTGGTGCCTTGTCGTGGCTTTACAGCTGTGAGTCAATGGTTCAGTTTCTCGTCCTTTCAATTATTAACAGTGCATTTCATTTTTGTGAAATCTCTGGTTAATACAACTGTATTACTGAACCATCACTCACCCTCGTGCCAAATCCAACCAGTATGTATGTGTGTTTGAGGAATAGGTGGTTGTGCAGAAAAATTTGTCTTTTCTGTTTTTGTCAAACAGGGTATACCTTGTCCCTTTTTGTGAATGTTGTAATTTGTTGGTTTTGTGCCTGGTGGTGTGAATGGTCTTGTGCGTATCATGTATGAAAGGTATGTGAATGGCCTATAAAGCGGTTGGTGCCTTGACGTGGCTTTACAGCTCATGAGCTGCGAGTCACTGGTTCAGTTTTTTGTCCTTTCAATTATTGACAGAGCATTTCATTTTTGTGAAATCTCTTGTTAATAAAATTATATATTCTGAACCATCACTCGCCCTCGTGTCAAATCCAACCAGTATGTGTGTGTGCTTGAGGAATAGATGGCTGTGCAGTAATCTTAGTCTTTTTTATCTCTCTGCCAGGGTGTACATTTCATCTAAGAATAACCTACCAACTGTAGATTTTGTCGTAAACTAAACACCCATGGGAGTACATGGTGATGCCTCTCTTGTGGATCCCAACAAGTTCTCACCCACAATGTTCTGCAAACCCCAAAATGTCTGTCACATTTTTCTTGCAATATTGTGCCAAAATGTTCACGCTGCAGAAAGAAACAACAAATTTCATTCGCCTTTCTCCAAGTATCCCAATAGAATGGTACCTCACTCGCGTGGGTGGGTAAAGTACATGCAACAGGCAGGGGCCCAAAACGTATTGAGGCAACATCAAAATCACCAAACAACCTGGTTTTGAAAGGGGGGTCACCTGGGTTTTTGGCCCCGTGCTCAGTGGCCATCTAGGGAAACCTACCAAACCAACACATTTCTGAAAACTAGACACACGGGGGATTCCAGGGAGGCATGGCTTGCGTGGATCCCCCAACGTTTCCTTACCCCGAATTCCCGGCAAACCTCAATATTAGCTGAAAAAAAAAATCACTTTTTTCACACATTTGTGTGTGGGAAAGTTGTGGCATCACCGGGCTGACACAAATTTCCTATCACCCAGCGTTTCCCAGGGTCTCCCGATAAAAATTGTGCCTCACTCGTGTGGGAGGCCCAAGTGTCCGCGACAGGCAAGGGCCCAAAACATTTTGTGATGGGCAATTTTGATGTTGCCTCAATACGTTTTGGGCCCTTACCTGTTGTGGGTACTTGGGCCTCCCACATGAGTGAGGCACCGTTTTAATCGGGAGACCCGGGGGAACGCTGGGTGGTAGGAAATTTGTGTCAGCCCGATGATGCCACAACTTTCCCACACAAATGTGTGTGAAAAAAGTTATTTTTTGGGCTAAAATTGAGGTTTGCAGGGGATTCTGGGTAAGGAAACGTTGGTCCACGCAAGCCATACCTCCCTGGAATCCCCCGGGTATCTAGTTTTCAGAAATGTGTGGGTTTCCCTAGGTGCCAGCAGAGCTAGGGTTAAAAAACTACAGCTAGGCACTTTGCCAAAAAAGGGTAATTTTTCACTGTGAAATTGTGGTGTGTCGCGGGCACTAGGCCTACCCACACAAGTGAGGTACCATTTTTCTCGGAAGACTTTGGGGAACGTGGGGTGAGTGGACAATTGTGGATCCTCGCAGATTCCAGAACTTACCACCACAGAAATGAGAAAAAATTATTTTTTGGGACAATTGTTTAGGTTTGCAAGTGATTCTGGTTAACAGAACCTGTAGGGAGCCAGTCAAGTCACCCCATCTTGTTGTAGTGGAGGCAGGGTTTACGTACACACATTAGCATTTTAGAAGCTAAACGCCACCTTGCCGCTTTGCTGCTTTTGCACACTACACTACAGGTAGCTGTTATTACAAGTAAAATTGCTTGCTTGCTTTTTCTTCACATGAGAACGGCCTGTTGTTCACATCCCTAGACGTGCACCGCGACCTTAATCTGAACACTGTGTGCAGAAGCCGTCAAGGTCAAATAACAATGTATGCTGTTGAATTCAGGTTGATCGGCCCAAGCTCTAGACACAACACGCACACAGCTGCAAATATCTGAAACTCGGGTACCTTTAATATTGCACTTTGCATGCATGATTCGAACACTTGGAGAGAAGCTTTCCAGACACAGAGAGCAGAGCTGATCCTCTGATGTGATTCACCTAAGCTGATCTTTGAGGTATGGGGTTCCCCATTCAAACCTAGAGACCTTCTATTAGTTAATAAAACTAGTTCACTAGCCAAGGGAGGGTGGTTCACAAAGTATTATAGGACTGGTTTTCCACTATCATTTTAATATGATTTCTCCCTTCATTTTCTATGGTATTGTAACAATGCTGATGGTTTTATTTTTAATAATTTGCCTGCTTATATTAGCCAAAGTACTGCACCTTTAGAGCATGTAGTTAAAAATAAACATTTTAAACTTTTCCGTGTCTCTGATTACTCTGGTTGTGGACTGATATGAGAATAATAACGAAAAGGTGTTTCTGATTCCCACTATTCCTGAGAGTACTCTAAGTCACTTTTTCTGGGTTGTCTAATCATTGGCAGCTTCGAGATGATACGGAGAACGAATTAAACACTGATGCTAGTCGGATAGGGGTTCTGGGTACTGAGGTGAGTTTTTTGGTACACCACAATTCACTGAGGTCCTGGTTTCCTGTGCATAGTTCTGTGCATGAGCAGAATCCCTGCAACACTGTGTTCCCCTGGGTGTCTAGTTTTCAAAAATGTATAGGTTTGCTAGGTTTCCCTAGGTGCCGGCAGAGGTAGGGTTAAAAAACTACAGCTAGACACTTTGCAAAAAAAGGGTAATTTTTCATTGTGAAAATGTGGTTTGTTCACGTTGCGTTTTGAGCAGTTTCCTGTCGTGGGCACTATGCCTACCCACACAAGTGAGGTACCATTTTTATCGGGAGACTTAGGGTAATTCAGATTTGTAAAGCAACTGTTATTACCTATTGACTTTCAATGCATTTCTGCCTTCCAAATGAAAGACAATGTGTAAAAAAGAAGTCATTTTGAAAAATGACCGATAATTCTCATGCTAGTATGAGTGTTCCCAATTTCGGAAATGTGCAAATATCGGTTTCTAAACTCTATATTTTGTTCCCATTTCAGAAATACAAAGGTGTCTTTCATACCAATTTTTCCATGTATACATTTTCCCAGAGTAATTGCTATATACCCGCTACATAATAAAAAACCATTGCAAGTCGCTGCTCAGTTTTTGGCTCTGGGTTCGTCGTGAACCTACAAGTCCTATATATACCCACAACCAGTAAGGTCCTGCGGATGTAACGGTATATTGCTTTCTAAGAGCTGTCATAATTAGATGAAGTTACAGGTGAAAACGTTGACACAAAAAGCTGTTTTATTCAACTAAGTTTCTATTTTTCCTATATTTAACTGTTAGTTTCTATAAAGGAACCTTGAAGGATCTACACAAAGGACCCCTTGCTGAATTCAGAATTTTGTCTACTTTTCAAAAATGTATATCTTTCCAGGATCCATTATTACTTTGATACCCATTTCTACCATTAACTGGAAGGAGGTTGAAAGCACAAAAAATAGCAACATTTTGGTTTTCTGACAAAAGTCTGTCATTCCCTAAAAGCTGGGAAAATGGTCATTTCAGCCCCACAAACCCTTTTTTGATACCATTTGCAGGGAAAAACCCAGACGCTTTCATTTGCAGCACTTTTTCAAAAATAATAATAATAATTTAGCTGTATTTTGGCTAATTTCTGGGACCCCTCCAGGGCAATCCACAAGCTCTGGGTACCTTTAGAATCCCCATGATGTTGGAAGAAAAGGACGCAAATTTGGTGTGGATACCTTATGTGGTCAAAAGCTTACAGGGGCGTAAGCGCGAACTACCCCAAATAGCCCAAAAAAATGCTTAGCACGGGGAGGGGAGGGGGAGGGGTCGAAGGCCTAGCAGCGAAGGCGTTAAAAAAAAAAAAATGCGGCCACCATTTTTTTTTTATTTGTTTACTTTTGTAGCAATGGCAGCACCCACGCTTTAGCTTTAAAAATCTAAAGCACAGGCACTGTTAGCTTAAAAAATAAAGAGAATTTGAAGGTAAAAAAATTATTATCGAATAGGGCCTTGATCCTCATTCAGCAACAATTTTACACTACTTGTGCGTCACTCGGCTACATTAGCGACACCAGAGGCTAAAGCTCTGCTTCAGCTGCCTGTGAGGAGAGGCCATCTGTGAAAACGCTTTCCCACAACACCAAGCAGGGGCCCTTGCTGCCGCCGCCACCCTGGCTGCCAGAAGCATCATGGTGAGCCTCCAGGATTCTCAATTTTTTTAAATTATCAGCTGCTCTGCTGCAACCAGATTGGGCAGCGAGTCAGAGAGCCTGATCGCCTTCCTCAAGGGTGACCCCCCTCTTCCTCCTGCAGGAGCTGCGGGTCCAGTGTGGGGTCCTGTATTAGCTGCTGCTGCCGCTTTCCCTTCTCGCAGGTAAAACGTTTCTTCCAACTTTTACGGTGTCCATGGCAGTGAATGCTTTACCATAGCCCAGCACCTGTACAGGTGCCGGTCTGGTGTATTTTTGTAGCGCCTACTGTTGTCATTGTTAGCCCATTAAGGAAAGAGACGTGCAGTGAGATAAGTGTTGTGCACAGAATCACACAAGGTGGTCAAGTGGAGATACAAAGTACTGCATTTCTTTCATTCAAAATGGAGTACCAGCACTTCTCAGCAGGGTCTCAATGCTTTCAAAGGGAGAGTACAGGTACTTCGCAGTACCAGGCTGGTGCTGTGGGATAGTGTGTACTCTTGTTTCTACATTTCAGTTTGAAGCACTGGTCTTACTCCAGGGTGTGAACGGGAGCTGAGGTAGCTCAGTTGGGTGGCATCCTTGCTGTAGGTGTTGGTGAGACATTGAGGTCACTGGTTTAAATCCACGGGCTAGCTTGGCCTTTTACCCTACAATAGTCAACACCAGGAGTGCCATTAATCTGGGTTGTAAGGACACCTTGTAAAATTTGCGATCCATGCTGCAGTCGTACAATGGAATTGACATACATATGCATGCAGTCTCCCCTTCCCCTGCAAAATATCTACACAGCTTGTACAAACTGCCCCGATATGTGAATGAGCGCTACTTTTATTTCGGTGCCATGGCATAATTTCTGTCCCAGTCTGACAATGTAGCCGTTATTTATGTAGTGTGTAAATGTATGTGAGGGCGGGGCCTGCCTTGGGTGCACCACAAGGCATCCTTAATCACCCATTCGCACACACGCTTGGTGTAGTCTGCTCTGTTTCTTGGCTGTGGGAGATTTAAATGGAATCAGCATGCAATTAATGCAATTACCTGCAGAGTGAGCCACCCGGCCCTTCCAGGGAGTTTGGAACCCGGCTCTGCAGCAACAGGCACTTAGAAGGTATTTGCTTGTATTGATCAGTGACTGGGTGCAAAGTGGGGCATTATTATAATAACGCATTGTTGTTTCTTTGAGTCTAAAGACTTTTTTATAGCAGTTACCTTTATATCCTAATCACTTGTATCTTTACACGCAGTAGCCAGATGCTAAAATGTTGTTCGAATACAGGCAGAACACTACATCATTTGAAGATGCCTTTCACTTTTGGACATTGCGTGTGTTTACTGTACATTACTGCAATAAAACGTTTCTCCTTACATAAAGCAAACGCATTTCAGTTGTGTGTCCTTATGTAGTGTACAGAGGGTACACTTTAGGGTATCCTTTATTTTTATAAATGTGCAGTAGCTGCATACCTTGTTCCTCAGCTTGCTTAGATGGAAGAATGTTGTTGCAGCGTTGGCTAGGAGTTGGTTATAGTTGAGCTTTTCTTTCCTTTTATTTAAACAATGAAGTGACATTCATACAGCCTATATTCAGGATGCAGGCTCCCTTCCAACATTCTAGGCATCTTTTTTTTTTTTATTTGAAAGTCAGGAACATTCAGTTAAAACAGCTGTTGTATGGTATTACCTCTCACTAAAGAGTCTGAATTGTGATATTCATGTGCTGAATGCAGCCATGGGCCTTCTGTATTAATGTAAATAATTGCAATGTATAGTACCTAATGTTCTATATTCGATTTGTCTTCAACTAGTGATTGCCATTGGATCATTGTGTGCTGCCTCACTAATGCCTGTTTAAAACAAGCATTTACAATGCAATAGGTCTGCCATTAATGAAAGTTTGAGCCATTGGCGTTGCATTATTTGCAACGCCAATAGTTCGAACATTCAGTAATGCAAGACCTATTAAATTGCGAATGCTTGTTTTCAGTGATGGTTTAATTTTTTTTTTCTGACTATGAAGCAAGATTGAATAGGGTCCCTGACACTGCTGAGGTGCAGACAGTACATGTCCTTCTCTTACGTTTGGCCACGGGCCCACCTCCAGGTAAATGTTAGGTGGCTCTGGAAGGTACTTTACCTTGGAGGAGATTTCCTGGTGAGCCCAGAAAGGTTTAATTGGACTTCTAATGACAAAAAGGGTACTAGTCAAGATGTGGAATCTAGTAGACCAAGAATATAAAGCATTCAGATTGAATATGCTACTTACCAGTATGCATATGTTCTTGGCATGTAGGGCTGCTGACATTCATATCTGTGCATAGATCGCCGCCTAGTGTTGGGTCCGGATGTTTGCACGTTGTTGTCCTGGAAGAGTCTTCGAAGTATCCTGAGATAGTTGACTCCTCCCCTGGACCACAGTGCGCATGGGCATCCTCTCCATCCTCAGATTGTTTTTCGCCATTGTGGCAGTGATGGAGTAGATACAGAAAGTGATGACCATGCTTACAGTAATTCTGAGAGCTGCAGCTGCTACAGGCGCCGGGGAGGAGGGTGGGCGATATGAATGTCAGCAGCCCTACATGCCAAGAACAGATGCATACTGGTAAGTAGCATATTCAGTTCGAGGCATGTGGGCTGCTGAATTCATATCTGTGCATAGAATATATAGCAGTACCCTCTATTAGCGGCGGCTACCAGTGCCAGCTGCAGCGGTCTGAAAAAGTTTTGAGAACAGCCTGTCCTACAGCTGCCTGCTGTTTTGATTGCACATCTACACAATAGTGTTTGGTAAATGTATGTGTAGTGGAACAGGTGGCTGCTCTACATATATCATGCAAAGGAATGTTTCCCAGGAAAGCCATGGAGGCCCCTAACTTACGTGTTGAGTGGGCTCGTGGGCGAATCGTTAATGTGCGTTTAGCTTTTTGATAGCAAATTTGGATACATTTAACGATCCATCTGGCTATACCTGCTTTGGAGATGGCGTTACCTTTGTGGTGTGGGGCAAAGGCAACGAAAAGTTGTTTTGTTTTCCTAAAGACTTTAGTCCTGTCTATATAGTACATGAGGGCTCTCTTTACATCCAGTGTATGGAGTGCTCTTTCTGCGACAGTTTGTGGGTTTTGAAAGAAAACAGGCAGTACAATAGTTTGATTCATGTGGAACTGCGATATCACCTTGGGCATGAATTTGGGGTTGGTACGTAGTACGACCCTGTTGGCGTGAACCTGTATGAATGGCTCTTGAACAGTTAGTGCCTGGAGTTCACTAACTCTCCTCAAAGAAGTGATAGCTACTAGGAAAGCTACTTTCCAGGTGAGGAATTGAATCTCGCATGAGTGTAGAGGTTCGAAGGGTGGACCCATCAGGCGTGTGAGGACCAGGTTGAGGTTCCACATTGGAGCTGGTGGGTGGCTTGGAGGAATTACACGTTTGAGTCCTTCCAAGAATGCTTTGATGGCAGGCACTCTGAATAAAGAGAGGTGCTGCCTGTTCTGGAGATAGGCTGATATTGCGGTCAAATGGACACGTATGGAGGTGTATGCCAGATTGCATCGGTATAAGTGTAAGAGGTAACAAATTATGTTTTGGATGGATGCGTCTAGCGGGTTAATGTCATTGTTATTGCAATAAATGACGAACCTTTTCCATTTGGCTGCATAGCAAGCTCTGGTAGTGGGTCTTCTAGCTTCCTTAATGACGTCCATACAGTCAGGTGGCAGGTTTAGGTAGCCAAACTCTAGGACTTCAGGAGCCAGATTGCCAGGTTCAGCTGTTGCGGATCTGGGTGCTGAATCTCTCCATGGTTCTGCGTCAAATGCGCGGGTTTGATCCGCAGCCTTTGATGCGGCACCACGGAAAGTTCGAGAAAGGTGGTGTACCATGGTTGGCGTGCCCATGTTGGAGCAACCAGGACGAGTGTCAGGGAGTGTTGTCTGAGTTTGCGTGCCACCAGCGGTATCAATGGTGCTGGGGGAAAAGCGTACGCAAATCTGCCAGACCAGTTCATCTATAATCGCATTGCCCTGCGACTGCGGATGTGGGAACCTGGCGGCAAAGCTTTGGCATTTTGCGTTTTCGTTTGTGGCGAATAGGTCTATCTCTGGATGACCCCATTGTCGGAAGTACTGTTGGAGTACTGATGGGTGTAGCTCCCACTCGTGCATCTGGTGGCTGTGTCTGCTGAGCAGATCCGCCATCTGGTTGTCCTTGCCGGGGAGGTGTTCCGCCATGAGGAACATGTTCCTCTGAATGGCCCACTTCCACATGCTCTGAGCCAGATGAGACAACTGTGGGGAGTGTGTTCCTCCCTGCTTCTGTATGTAGTACATGGCAGTCATGTTGTCCGTCCGGATCAACACGACTTTGTTGCACAAGTGTACTTTGAAAGCTTTCATTGCCAGGAAGATTGCCATCAGTTCTAGAAGGTTGATGTGCATCTTCTTTTGTTGTATTGTCCATAGTCCCTGCACTGTGTAATTGAGTACATGAGCTCCCCATCCCTGGAGAGACGCGTCCGCTGTCAGTATTATTTGTGGAACAGGCTCTTGGAACGGTGGGCCCTTGCAAAGGTTTTGTGGATTCCACCAATGCAGAGAGTTGTATGCCCGACCGCTCACCAACACTAGGTCTTTTAGTTGCCCGTGAGCCTGATTCCATTGACGTGCTAAGCACTCCTGAAGCGGGCGCATATGTAGTCTTGCGTGTGGGACTATGAAAATGCAGGAGGCCATCATGACTATCAACTGCATGAACACTCGCGCGGGAAGGGAGTGTTGGGGTTTGAACTTGTAAATCAGCATTTGCATGCTGTTGATCCTCACTAAATTTGGCTGAGCTGTGGCAGCCAGAGTGTCTATGGTCGCACCTATGTACTCTTGTACGTGTGCGGGTTGGAGATGTGATTTCGGGTAATTTAGTGAGAACCCTAGACTGTGAAGAAGGTGAATGGTGCGGGACATGTGGCTGGCACATTGCTGGGCTGACTTTGCTTGAACAAGCCAGTCGTCCAGGTAAGGGTAGACGTGAATGTGTTGCCTCCGTAGATGTGCAGCCACAGTAGCTAGGCACTTTTTGAAAACCCTGGGTGCTGTTGTCACGCCGAAGGGAAGAACCTTGAATTGGTAGTGCTGCCCTTGAATAGTGAACCTGAGATATTTTCTGTGTGAGGGGTGAATGAGTATGTGGAAATACGCATCTTTGAGGTCTAGCGTGGCCAGGAAGTCTCCCTGTTTGAGAAGCGGGAGGACTTGTTGTAGGGTGAGCATGTGGAAATGCTCTGAGAGAATGTAGCGGTTGAGGGGTCTCAGGTCTAGTATTGGTCTGAGCGACCCGTCTTTTTTGGTATTAAGAAGTACAGGGAGTACACCCCCGTACCTTGCTCGTGGACGGGTACGACCTCTATTGCGCCTTTTTTCAGCATACTTAGCACTTCCTGCTGTAATAGCGCCAAGTGCTCTGAGGACATAGGACGGTGTTTTGGCGGTATTGTGGGTGAAGTGGAGGTTAATTCTAGGCAGTAACCGTGTTTGATAATGTCTGTGACCCACCTGTCCGTGGTGATGGAGTTCCACGTGGACAGGAACCTTTGTAGCCTTCCCCCGACAGGTGTTATGTGGTCGGGAGGAAGGGAGAGGGCGTCACTGTTTGTTCTTGGGGGAGGACCTGGTGTTGCCGTATCCGCGTCCTCTGCCTTTTGTGCTGGACCCACGATATCCACCCCAGGTGTTTTTATCGTAGGTACTTTGTGTGTTGCCCTTGTTGTAGGTTTGCTGTGACCCCTGTCCTCTACCTGCTCCTCTATTTCCGGGGCGACGAAAGGAGCCACTCCGAAAGGTCTGCGTTTGGAGAGCCCCCATGGACTTTGCAGTGTCTGTGTCCTTTTTTATTTTTTCTAGGGTGGTGTCAACCTCTGGTCCGAATAAGTAGTCGGGGTTGACCGGTTGATTGAGAATGTTATTTTGAACCTCAGGTTTGAATCCGGAGATTCGTAACCAGGCGTGTCGTCGTAACATGACGCTGGTGTTTATTGCTCTGGCAGCTGTATCTGCGGCATCCAGTGCACACTTAATGGATGCGTTTGTGAGGAGTTGTCCCTCCCCGATGAGGATCTCTGCTCCCTCTTTGTATTGGTCAGGGAGATGTTGGAGTAGGGTTTCTAATGTGTCATAGTGTGCGCGATCGTAGCGAGCTAGGAGCGCCTGGGTATTGGCAATACGCCATATGTTAGCTGCCTGGGCTGCAACCCGTTTGCCGGAGGTCTCTAGCACCTTGGACTCTTTGTCCGGGGGAGGAGCATCCCCAGTTGTCTGCGAGTGCGCCCGTTTGCGAGCATTAGCGACTACGATGGAGTCCAGAGGCAACTGGCCTTTAATGTACGTAGGGTCCCCAGGCGCCGACCTATATTTCTTGTCGATCCTGGGGTTTATTACTCTTGCCCTGGTGGGTTCTTTGAAAATGTCCTTTGCTGGTTTGAGGACACCTTTCAACATGGGTAGAGTTTTGATATTCCGTTCTGAGGATGCGAAAGTATCCATTAGAAAATCGTCTTCTATTGTGTCAGAGTGGAGTTGCACACCATGATTGGCCGCAGCACGTTCAATAAGGGCGTTGAATGCGGCAGTGTCTTCTGTGGGGGACGTTTTCGCGCCATATAGCTGCGTGTCCTGTGTATCCATAGGTGCACCCGGGTCTACAGGGTCATCCCAAGCCTTGTCAGGGTCCTGTTGGCCTTCAGGGTCCATCTCTCTGGGGTAGGGGACGTCGTCACCCATGTAGTCCTCCAAAACGTCGGTTTCGGAGGGTGTCGGAGAGAAGGACTGTGGATGTGAGTAAGAGGTATGGAGACGTTCGTAAAGAACTGGTTCCGAATCCGCTGGCAGCTTTTTCTTTAGCGGGATCCGGTAGGAGTCCAAAGCTTGTTCGGAAGATATTCTCCGCTTGTGGAGCATAATTCTGCCGGTGTCGGCATCGATGATGTGGGACGGTGACGTCTCTGTAGGAGAGCGTTCGGCAGGTGTGATCCTAGTTTGGGTGACACGTGTTCTTATTTCAAACAGTTTGGGCGCCGTGGATGGCGGCAGGCCAAAAGTGATGTGTGGTGGTGCTGGAGAAGCTTTTTGAGCTTTTTTCGGCTCGGAGCCTGACGTGTCCTGGAGGGCTGCCTTTTCTTTGATGCGTTGCAAGGACGCTGCAACTTGTCGCACCTGGAGCGCAGACGGTTCTTTGGTGCCGAGCGGTTCTGTAGAGGCAGGCGTGGACTTCTTTGGGGCCACGAGGTCATCGAGTCGAGGAGAGGTAGTAGCTGTCGAAGGAGTCGATGATTGGGCCTTCTGTGCTGCTTTCGAAGTGGTGTTCGACGCAGCGGCCATTTTGACCTTTGTGGCCGGAGCAGATTGTTTCGGTGCCGGGGGCCGAGGCGGTTTGTCGGTACCGATGGCCTTTTTCCGTGTGTCGGCGCCGATGTCGGCTGCTGCGAGTTCGGCGCCGATGTCCCGTTTGGTGCGGTCGGTGCCGACGGGTGTCGAAGGTGTAGTGGGCTTCGATCCGACCAGTGTCACTTTCAGTTTCGGTTTCTGTGGAACCGATACGACTTTCGGTTTCGGTTTCGAGGAAGGGAAACCAGTCATTTTGGGTACTAATGGCTGTCGCTGAATGTCCGAGGCCGGGCCCGAGGGCGGGGCCGAAGAACTGCGGGATAGGTCTTGGGTAAGGCCCGAAGGCGATCCCTCGACCGGAGCCATAGACTGACGCACTGGGATATCCTCCGTCTGTACGGGTAGGCCTTGCTCGTCACCGGAGCTACTTTCTTCGGCCCCTAAGGCCTCATCGTAGTCTCCTACCTCTGTGTCGGCTTCATCCCTGTGAAAGAGTTGTTCTTCGATGTCTTCCGATCCGGAATCGTGTTCGTCCTCGGCGCTGAAGATGTTGGTCGGGGCCGGTGCCGCTTGCTGCGCTTCAAGTCTCGCTGCTAGTCGATTCCGGAGAGTCTTTTTGGATCGGAATCGGGCACAGGCCATACATGTGGATTCGTCGTGATCCGGTGAAAGGCATTTGTTGCACACCGGGTGGACGTCGACATGGGGATATTTCGCATTGCAAACAGGACACCGCTTGAATGGTGTCCTCGATTCCATCGTCGATATGGGTCGATGGTCGATGCGAAAAAGTTGTTTTTGAAGTCATTAAACTAACAAGTAACTGTAGATACCGATCGGGAACAGTACCGACGCGAACTAAAGGCCTTTTGGCCTGAAAAAAGTTTTCCCTAACTTGAGTCAAGATAAGCACATCCGAACCCAATGGCGGAAAAAAACAATCTGAGGATGGAGAGGATGCCCATGCGCACTGTGGTCCAGGGGAGGAGTCACCTATCTCAGGATACTTCGAAGACTCTTCCAGGACAACAACGTGCAAACATCCGGACCCAACACTAGGCAGCGATCTATGCACAGATATGAATTCAGCAGCCCACATGCCTCGAACATTTTAATTGCCACAAGAAGGACATTTTCACAAAAAGTGAAAACATGGTGACAGGCCCAAAAGAAAGTGCAAATCCTCGTGTGAACATGCTGAATGAAGTACATCTATTAGTCAAACAGTGATTAGTAGGCAAAGCTTAGTCTTTAGTGACAGTCGGAGAAGTAAAAATAGCTTGAAGCTATTATAGAAGCCAACCTGGCTATTAAAAGGCATAGTGCTACTTTTGAAGATACATCAGGATTCACATCTCAATATTCACTAGCCTTCTTGTTTCCAATAAGATATACAACAATGTACATTCGTTTAAAGGCTTTTTGACATTTGAATTGAGTTTAAATAATATTAGAAGAAAAAAGGTTATGCTGTGCATTGGATAGGTACGTATGTACAGTCCAAACTGTTTCTGGGAGCTAAGTGATAACCTTGAATGCCATATCCAACAAAACCCTTACCACAACTCCTTAACCAACTGCTTCTTTTTTGTTTGGAGGGGAAGATAAAGGGAAGAACACTCCCATTTACTCCCCCATATCATGAGAGGTCTGCATGGCATATTAGGACAATCCTGTACTACTACCCTAAAAAACTGTGTTCATGTGTTTTTTTGTGGCAATAGATTTCTTGGATAAACATCAGCTCTGTTGGCATTATGCTATTCCGGAATCCTCTTGGGGCCACAGGTATTCAATGTTCATAGACATACCATGATTTAAAAACAATGATATGCAGAATATATTCTGGCACAGTCAATTAATTTGCATACAAGTTCAGACTTTCTGGGTGAAGTTGTGGCACGCTTTATCATGCACTATAGTTTTCGATTAAACATACACGTTAAAGTACACAGGCAGGCGATATTAAGATGAGTCAGTCCAACAAAAGGGTGGTGAATAAAAGCAATTCAACGGCGCAAGGTGACAAATGGAGAAAAAAAAAACACAAAAGAAACAGCATTTTTTGAATGCAGCTCTTACCCATTCAATAAACCAGGGTAAGTTGTCTTTCACCCAGGCTATCTGATAAGAACATTTATCAGACACATAAGTAGCTGCCTCTCCCATCTTCACCCATGTCAATTGCAGGTTTGGACCCACAGCTTTTGCCACTTCGGAATAGTAAAATGGGACGTTTTCTTCTAAATAACTGAAAGAGACAGAAGAAAATTACCATCATTTTACGTTAAATTACAACCAACATACCAATGTTGAAAGATTAGCAGTTTACCAAAAACAGAAATAAAACATCAAAAGAGATTCCCATTACTTCTCTCTACATCCCACTTTCAAGCTGCAAAAGCCCCCCCACCCTCATCTTAGACCACTTCCTTATTGTTCCTTTCTTTTTTTTAAATCTCCTCACCTGCATTATACACTTGCTCCCATATAAATGTCTAAGGGGTTAGGCTGCACATAAAATATTTAAAGTCCATAAAACATTTAGCCGTTAGATCCCAAATGGCTTTTGGGTGCATTTGGTAGTAGTCATGCTCTCTCTTCAATGCACCAGAAACATTTGACTTTTGAATTAGTTCAGTTTGATATTTTTCACATGGCTCAGAAAGAAAAAACAAATCAACATTTTATAAAGAAACAGAAAAATACTCTGTTGCGGATGAAGCACCCATGAAGGGCAGGAAAAAAGTGAAAATTCACAGGTACTTTTGATTTCCTTAATTGGGATCTGGGATGTCACCAACATTGATGAAAGTACTCCCTCACCTAAAATGCAATGGGGTGCAAGGCGGCAACACCACACGCTATCTAGATTCCAATATGATGCGAATGTTTGGGATAATAAGAAAGGAATGACTGAATCATAAATACGTGTGTAGTGTAGTTCCTATATCCCTGATAGGCTCTGCACATTGGAATAATATACACTATAGTTTTGACATAGGACTGAGGTCAGTATGTCTCTATCGAGTACATTAAACTTAATTACTTGTGTTTGCCAGCTAACTCAGAGGTCACTAGAAACTTCTCGAATAAACAAGAAGGGAGTAGTTTCTGACAACCGCATAAACATGACAACTTTGTTTCCCTTGGAGTCGGAACAATCTCAGAACCGTGGAAACAATAGATAAGTGTCACCCAGTCAATCATGCATGCTTCGTTTCTACAGAGTTGAACAGAAATAGAGAGACGGCGTTTCAATGAAAAAGGGGTTTACTGAACAGTCTTATTTCTCATGCAAGTGATATGAACTGCTACAATCGTAAGACAGGATGCGAAGTACAATACGTAAAGGGTTAGCAGTAAGATAAAATAATACTGCAATAGCATGGTTTGTAGCTATGACATATATTCATAAAATACATACATAAATAACACAGGCTAAAATGTGAATACTCATCTGATGCTTCTAAATAGTTCTACCCCAGTGTACCTAACCCAAGTGTAGTACGAGGTAAGAAGTAGGTGCTGTTTTTTAAAGTATAGCTAGCTATAGTTTTAGTTTTGCCAAGAGTTGCCAAAAGTTTCTCTAAGTTCTAGTCTGCTCCATACCTTAGAATGTGTGAGGTTGGAATCTCTTTCTGGGACTCAATATCTAACACCCCGCAAGGGGAGTCAGAAACACTGGAGCTGGATTCTCTGCGAGGAGGATGACAGCGTCTGGTCAGTTCATCAGGCGGGAACTCTATCTCCTTCCGAACTTGTCGTGGCGAACCGCAAGTAGGCAGTCGAACTGGACCGTACGGGAACCGTGGTTTGCCAGGGCAAGTGCAGGTATATTTATATCTTGAAGGTGTTTAGGATTGCCTGTATTGACGTAAAAGTCGGGCATCGGA
This sequence comes from Triturus cristatus, assembly GCF_964204655.1. Lineage (NCBI taxonomy): Eukaryota > Metazoa > Chordata > Amphibia > Caudata > Salamandridae > Triturus > Triturus cristatus. The sequence continues at coordinate 1,831,767,370 of NC_140589.1, read as the reverse complement.
ACGTCATGAATGAACCCCTAAGGAATAGATGTTCATTATTAAAAACTCCATTCAGTTCTCCGCTTTGAACTTAATCGGCATCCCCTCAGTTGAATTCCTTACGGCTAGACTGGAATCCCCTACCACTCCACTTATCTGTGTGTTAGTCTACCGCCCCCCTCAACCCATGCAGAATTTTCCTCTGCTGTTTGGCAATATGCTATCCCAACTCATCATTAACAACTCCAGAATCTTGGTTCTGGGTGATTTTAACTACTGGCCCTCTCATGCTAAGGAGAACACCTGCTCCACATCATTTACTGAGCTCCTGTCTAGTATGAACTGTACTTCACACATAAAGACAGCTACTCACATCAAGGGCCATATATTGGATCAGGTTTGGACATCCAACCTGGACATCTCTACCCCCCTCATTTCTCCCTGCATCTGGTCAGACCATTTTATTATTTCCTTTTCTATCACGGCCATTCCCAGTTCTAGTAGACCCAAGGAAGGAAACCTCTTAGCCCGGAATTGGAACAGGGCTAACCTCAATGACTTTGCCATCTTACTGAAAACCTCCACTCCCTCCAATCTGGGATCTATTGACACCCAAGCCTCTGCTCTTACACACTGGCTGGAGTCAGCCAGCGACATCGTGGCTCCCCGCAGACAATTAAAACTTAGACGCCCTTACGATGCCCAAAAATGGTTTACGGACGACCTTAAAGCCTTGAAATTGGGCCTTAGGCAGGCTGAGCGCCAGTGGCGACGAGGCTATGCCCCTGACATGAAACTACATTTCGCCACTCTGCTAAAAGATTATAAACTAGCAGTCCTACAAACTAAATCCATGTATTTCTCAAATAAGATCGCCAGCCCCGCCACTAAAACCAAGGACATCTTCTCTATTGTGGAAGAACTGTCAAACCCAGACAGGATTACCCCTAAACCCCTCCCATCCCGGGCACTATGCGACTCTCTAAACCTTTTCTTTGTTGAAAAGATAGCTAACATTAAGAACAGTATTCTATCCTCAGCCCTCTCTTACCATCTTGGGGCCGAGTCCACTTTGCCTTCTCTCAATCCCAGGCAGCTGACTCTGATCCCTCTAATTTCCGAGACAGAATTTCTAGCCCTCCTTAAGAAGGTTGCGTCAGAATCCCCTACTGACTGCTGCCCCCCTCAGTCCTCCGTGAGGCCTTTACAGCATGCCCTTCTCCCCCTTTGGCACTGCTGAATAACTCTCTCTCCTCTGGCACTGTTCCCGGATCATTTAAACGAGCAGAGGTCACGCCTATTCTCAAAAAACCCACAGCAGACCCTACAATTCTGAGCAACTTTCGTCCCATCTCCCTCCTCCCTTACCTCAGCAAGGTCCTTGAGGCCCAAGTGACCAACACTCTGAGTACTTTTATCGAGGACTCTCAGTTCCTCGACCATCAACAGGCTGGATTCAGACCCAACCACTCCACAGAATCTGTTGTACTTTCAGTTATGGAGGAACTACGGAGAGGGGCGGACTCTAACATCAGTCAGGTCCTGGTGCTCCTGGATTTGTCGGCCGCCTTCGACACGGTCGACCATGACATTCTGGCCGGCCGTGTTGGGGAGGCCGGCATCCAGGGCCCTGCGTTGGCCTGGATCATCTCCTTCTTGAGCAACCGCCATCAGGCGGTCCGGCTTTCCCAGTTCTTTGCGGATGAGGTTAAGCTAACCTGTGGTGTCCCGCAGGGATCCTCCTTATCCCCTCTCCTTTTCAATCTATAACGCACCCCCCTTATCCGCTCGCTACAAGGCAGTGGTGTCACCGCGTTTAATTATGCGGATGACATCCAGCTGGTTTTCAACATTAATTCCACGGCCCAGTCCATCGACAATTTTCAATCCATTCTCTGTCATATCAGTGACTGGATAAGGGCGAACCATCTGAAGCTTAACCCCGACAAGACTGAACTTCTGCTTGTAGGGGGCATAGTCAACCCTTGGAATTCCACCTTTTGGCCCTCCAGGCTGGGCACCCCCCCTAATCCCGTCAGCTCAGTGAAGAGCCTCGGGATTATCATCAGTAATGATCTCTCAATGCAATCGCAGATCAGTGCGGTGGTGTCCTCTAGCTTCTTTCAACTGAGAAAAATCCGTAAGATTGCCCGCTTCCTGACCACTGAGGCCCTCACCTTGGTACTACTGGCGCTTGTCATCTCCAGGTTAGATTATGCCAACTCTCTCTATGTTGGCCTACCTGTATACCAATTAAAGAGGCTCCAACTGGTCCAGAACCAGGCAGCACATTTACCACCAACCCAAACACCAGCACGCACGTCCCCTTCTAAAATCTCTCCACTGGCTCCCCGTCACTGAGCGGTGCAAATTTAAACTGGGCTGCATTATTTTTAAGTCCCTTGTTGGTACAGGACCCTTGTTTATTTCTTCACTTTTGCACCCATACGTCCCTTCCCGCAACCTCCGTTCTTCTCACCTCGCCCTACTTCAAATCCCTACTTTTAAACGTAAAAAACATGGAGGACTAAGGTTTTCATTCCTTGCCCCATCCTTTTGGAACGCCCTTCCATTAAGTCTGAGACTGGCTTCCCCCTTAATCCATTTTAGGTCTCTCCTAAAAACTCATTTGTTCCTTATAGCTTATAATTAGAATCTCCTTAGCCCCCTGGACTGTTTGGTTTTTTTTCTCTCCGTCCCCAGCGCCAAGAAACCGTCTGGTGTTAGCTGCGCTTTACAAATTCCTTTTACATTACATGCATAATAAATGAGTTCTTGGAGAAATCAATATCCAAGCAAGGGAAATTCCTAAAGGCTTAAGAGTCTGGTTTTCCAAGAACTCGTTGTGACGTGGATTGACGGATGTAGGAGACCATGCCTGTATTTGATTAGCATGGACAATGCCTAAATAAGGGCTGGATTTTTTATGCCTAATTAAGGGCAATATGAATTGTACCTATATAAGGGCATACATAGGGAAACCTATATACGCAATCTAAATCTACACACAACAAGCAAACTATATCCAGGTATGATAAATCTGGTAAAAGAAAGTAACGATTATTTAATAAACATTGGTGTGCACCATGAGGAAACACAGTAATTGTTTGATGCTTCAACAATAGCTAACATGATCCCAGGTAGAAAGGATTTACCCTGTGTACACCCAAACAGTACCATGGAGCCCTAAGGATCTTCACCAAATCCTACAGTATCATGCTTTTCCCCTCACGACACCTGAAGTATTTGATGTATAGAATAGTTATCTATGAAAGTTTCCACATGGCTACACAGTTTCCTGCATATGATTCAATTTATGAATGAGTACTAAAGCACAAGTTACCTACCTTTGGTAACGATATATCTGTAAGAAATATTAGTTAGTGATAGATTCCTTACCATAGAATTACCCCCAGGCGTCAGACTGGCTCTGTAAAGTTTGTCAGCAGTACCTCTGCGTGTCGGAAGGTGGCGTTGTGCGGCTTCACGTCCATCGTTGGCGTAGTGGTCGCCAAGATGACATCGCAGCAGCTACTTAGACGCCGCCCCCGCACGCTGACGTCAGTTCTGTACACGACTTTCAGCGCCAGGAACGCAGAGCCATGCAAGATACTGAAGAAAGGTGCATTGAAATTAGGGCCCTGAAAGGGATGACATTAACCCTAGAAATCAGTTCGCAGAACGGGGAGGATGGGCGGGGCGGTAAGAAATCTATCACTAACTAATGTTTCTTACAGATATATTGTTACCAAAGCTAAGTAACTTGTGCATCTGAAAGAAACACGTTAGTGATAGATTCCTTACCTTAGAATAGAATAGATAACCCAGCAATACCAACCCTGGTGGTGGGTCTGCGAACCAAGATCACACCAGGAAGTCACGGAGAACAGAACGGCCAAAGAAGCCGTCTCTCCGGACTTGGCTGTCCAGGCAACAGTGCTTAGTAAAAGTGTGCAGCGGACCCACATAGCTGCCGGACAGATGTCTTGTAAGGGGACACCACGTTCCAATACCGTAGTGGCAGCCGTCGCCCTGGTGGAATGGCCACGCAGCCTCAACGGAGGCTCTTTCTTTGCCAGAGAATAACAGGCTTTTCTTTGCCAGAGAATAACAGGCTTTAATACACAAGATAGTCCGCTTGTGTACGGCCCGCCCTTTCTTGGCGCCAACGTAGCCAACAAAGAGCTTGTCATCCACCTGGAACTGTTGTGTGCGACTCAGGTAAAATGAGAGCGCACGTTTTGGGTCCAGACGGTGGAGCCTCTCTTCCTCTCTGGAAGGATGCGGAGGATGAAAGAAGGTGGGCAAAGTGATGGTCTGCCCGATGTGAAAGGCAGGGACAACCTTTGGCAGAAAGGATGGACGTGTCCTGAGCACAACCTTATCCGGATGGACAGACAGAAAAGGAGGTTTGCAAGAAAGAGCCTGGAGCTTACTCACTCTCCTAGTAGAGGTGATGGCAACCAGGAAAGCAGTCTTTAGAGTTAACAGACGAAGAGGACAGTTGTGAAGAGGCTCAAAGGGAGCCCACATTAAATATGTGAGAACCAGGTTCAAGTCCCACTGTGGCATTACGAAGGGAATAGGAGAAAAAAGGTGAATAATGCCTTTGAGGAATCTGTTAACAGGGGACTTGAAAAAAGAGGGCTGATCAGGGATCCTGAGAAAGGCCGAAATAGCAGAAAGGTAGCCCTTGATAGTGCCCAGAGTAGAGCCCTGCTGGGCAAAAGAAAGAAGGAACAGTAGGACTTCAGAAAGAGGGGCAGAAAGGGGATCCACAGCCTTTGCTGTGCACCATGCCACAAACTTGTTTCACCTGCAGGCGTATACCAACTTAGTGGAGGGACGCCTGGCTGCCAGAATGAAATCACAGACTTCAGGAGGCAAGTCAAAAGGAATCAACTGCAGCCGCTCCATCTCCACGTAAAGAGGTGCAGACTGGACAGGTTCGGGTGGAGAACCGCCCCCTTTTGCTGCGACAGAAGTTCCTCCCAAAGAGGCAGTCGGATCGGCGGATTGATAGTCATACTGAGTAGCTGGGGATACCAAACTCTTCAAGCCCAGTCCGGAGCCACAACAATGACTTGGGCCCGGTCGCACCTGATCTTCAGCACTCTGGGCAGAAGTGGTATAGGCGGAAAGGCGTAAAACAGACCGCAACTCCACTCGCGACAAAGAGTGTTGCCGAGCGAGTGCCGCCTTGGAAATTCCAACGCAGAGAACTGCTGACATTGCGCGTTCTCTTCGGTGGCGAATATATCTAACCAAGGCTCTCCCCACTGTTGAAAGAGACCACACGCCACGTCCGAGTGAAGACGACATTCGTGATCCATCATGCACCTGCGGCTGAGTTCATCTGCCCTGGCGTTCAGTGAACCTGCCAGGTGTTGAACCACCAGGGAAATGCCCTGATGTTCCAGCCATGTCCAGAGGTGCAGAGCAACCTGACATAGGGTCCACGACCCCACCCGCCCTGTTTGTTGCAGAACCACATGGCGGTGGTGTTGTCTGTGAACAACTGAACTACTCTCCCATTGACAGAGGGAAGGAATGCCTTCAGTGCAAGTCGGATCGCCCGGAGATCCAGAAGGTTGATAGAGAGCCTGGACTCCGCCGGAGACCAGAGGCCTCTGATCTCTGCCTCTCCCATGTGGCTGCCCCATCCCAGGAGGGACGCATCTGTCACCACTGTGTGCTCCGGTTGGGGAAGGGAGAGGGATCTGCCATTGACCTAATGCCGGTTCATGAGCCACCACTGCAGCTGTTGTGCAGTGCCCTCTGAGATCTGGACGTAATCTGACAGGTTCCCCTGATGCTTCGCCCACTAGAACTTCAGGTCCCACAGCTGAGCCCGCATATACCATCTTGCATGATTGACCAGCAGGATGCAGGAGGCCATGAGGCCCAGCAGCCTCAGGGTCATCCTGACCGAAAACCAGGCTAGAGGCTGAAAGATCGGAATCAGAGCCTGAATATCCTGGACTCGCAGTTCGGGAGGATATACCCGAAAGTGCGTCGTATCCAGAACCGCTCCGATGAAGGGGAACTTCTGAGAGGGAATCAGGTGCGACTTCGGCACATTGATGGAGAACCCCAGCAAATGCAGGAGGTCAGCCGTAGTCTGGAGGTGGGAGACGACTGTCCGGGGCGAGCCCGCCTTCAACAGCCAGTCGTCGAGATAGGGGAAGACTGGAACCCCCGATCTGCGTAGATGAGCTGCGACCACCGCCATCACTTTCGTGAACACATGAGGAACGCTGGTAAGGCCAAAGGGGAGCTCGGTAAACTTAAAGTGCTCGTGGCTTACCGTAAACCGTAGGTACCGTTGTTGGGCTGGGAATGTGGAAATATGCGTCCTGCAGGTCTAACGTTACCATCCAGTCTCCGGGATCGAGGGCAGACAAGACCTGAGCCAGTGTCAACATCTTGAACTTCTCCTTCCGGAGGAAGCGATTGACGTCCCTGAGGCCAAAGATAGAACGCAGGTCCTTGTCCTTCTTGGGCATCAGAAAGTAGTGGGAGTAACAACCACGTCCTACTTCTGGCGCAGGAACGTGCTCAATGACCCCCTTGGCCAAGAGGGCCGTGACTTCCTGTTGAAGAAGTGCAAAGTGATCCCCCGACATGAGGTGGTACTGGGGTGGCATAGCTGGAGGGGTAGTCTCGAAGGGGAGGGAGTATCCCCTTTGGACTATTTGTAAAACCCACCTGTCTGAAGTGATGGTGCGCCAGTGGGGGAGGTGATGGCGAATCTTGCTACCCACTGGCGTTTGATGGGCCTGAAAAACTAGACTAGGAAGGTTTGGAGGCAGTGGTGACCGGGGTGGAGGTGGACTGACCCGCCCGCTGGCCCCCTGACCCGCCTCGGCGGGTCCCACATCTGCGCTGAGACTGTTGCTGAGCAGGCCTGTGGCTCTGAAGCGAACGTGTCTGGGTGCCCCTACCGTGGCCACGAAAGGAGCGAAAAGCAGAAGGCGGAGGAGGGCACATGGCAGAAAGGCCCAGGGACTTGTGCACTATCTGCTTTGTTGCCGAAAAGGAGAATGCCATCAAAGGGTATGTCCATCAGAGTGATCTGGATATCGCCAGAGAAAACAGTGGTCCTCAGCCAGGCGTGGCGACGGAGCGCCACGGTCGTGGAAATCGCCCTGCCCAGCGAGTCGGCGGTGTCAAGGCCACAATGAATCGTAAACTTGGCTGCATCTCTCCCTTCAGCAATAGCTTGAGAGAGCACTGTTCGGGCCTCCTCCGGACACTGAGGCAGCACATGCACCACCGTATGCCACACAGAGTGGGAATAAAGGCCCAAGAGGCATCCAGTGTTCACAGACCGCAGCCCTGAACTGGGGGAAGAAGAAAATCTTCTTACCGAACTGCTCCAGTTTCTTGGATTCCCTGTCCGGTGGTGCGGTAGGGAATGCTCTCGGGGACGCAGAGGCTTGGACAACCAAGCTCTCACGGGTAGGGTGTTGGAAAAGGAAGTCGCCAGGGGCCAGGCAATGGCGTCGGGCCACGTTCCTATCCACAGGAGCCCCTGTGTTGGGCCTGGATCAGGTGCCCAAAAGAACGTCTGAAAGTGAATCATTAAAAGGCAGCAATGGCACCGCAGAGGTAGCCGCTGACTGAAGTACTTCTGTCAGGAGGTTAGTCCTGACGGCCACTGTAGGGAGTTGGAGGTGGAGGGCCTCGGCCACCCTACGCAACACCACTGGGTAACTTGCACCCTTCACCGTAGCCACGGTAGGAGAAGTTAGCATGCGAAGGTCAGGAGAGGTATCAAGACCACTGGCCTCCCCAGCTCCTCTACCCAGTCTGGGTCAAACTCACATTGTGCTGTGAGAGGGTCCTCCCCTTTCTTCCGAAGGCTGATGAACAGGCCGAAAATAAGAAGGCTGGACAAAGGGATAGAAATCCCCCATCGGTGGGCCTGGCAACGTCAGAGGTGGTGCCGGTGGGGTCGATGTCGGTGGAGGTGTCACAAGGTCAAACGGCGTTGACCGGGATCCAGGCATGGATACAAGGGGGTCCTGCGGCAACGGAGCCGACAGATACTGGAGCCGCCGTCAGAAACGGGCGAGGGCCCCTGGTCTGGCCCGCAGGGCCCTAAGGCGCACCGGCGGGGCCCGACGGCCCAAAGAGGCGAGCCATGGCGGAAAGAAATTCCTGCAGCTGGGCCGGAGTCGCCGACGGACCCACGAAGGGCGGGTAGGCCGACGGCGACTGCGTAGGCTCTGCCGGAGCCGCGGGGGAGGCACCACCTGCACCCTCGTCGCGTGACGGGAAGTCAGAGAGCGATGGCGCTTCTTCGACTTCTTGGAACGCTTCGTCTTACCTGACCCAGAGTGCGAAGACTTTAAACCCGATGAACGATGGTGGTGGTGGCTCTGCGACCGGTCCCTCGACCTCCCACGGGACCAGGACCTTGAGCAGCGCGGAGCCAACTGCTGGATTTCAAGCAACTTTCGGGACGGCTCCCGCAAAGTCTTCGGCGCCATGGCCCGGCAGTCGGGGCACGACTTGGGGTCGTGGTCGCGCCTCAGGCAGTAAAAAACACACGCGGTGCGGGTCCTTCACCGACATCATGCGATGACAGTCCCTGCAGGACTTGAAGCCAGGCATACCTACTGCACCAGGAGTCGACCGACTCGAAAAATAGAGACATAAAGGCCTCGAAAACCTCAGTCAAATAGTGACTTGGAGTACAGCTCTCCGGATCTGCGCTGCTGGCGCAGAAAAAGAATGAACTGATGTCAGCGCGCGAGGGCAGCATCCAAGTAGCTGCCGCGATGTCATCTCGGCGACCACAACGCCAACGATAAACGTGGAGCCACACAACACCACCTTCTGACGCGCAGGAGTACTGCTGACAAAAACTTTCCGGATCCAGTCTGACGCCTGGGGGTAATTCTAAGGTAAGGAATCCATCACTAACGTGTTTCTTTCAGATGTATTGTTCTCCGGAGGTGGGATTGAGCAGCAGGAAGTCATGCCAGGCAACAAAGCAGTGGGAAAGTGAGAGTAGAAAAAGCAGGAGCCCTTGCAAATTTGGCTTAAAAGCTAACCAGAGGGTCTTTTGGGGTCAATGCATAACAAAGCTATATGCAAAGGATAAAGAAAGGTGGATTCAAACTCTTGGACACTGTTTTGCTCTTCCTGGCTCCATCGAATCTCACAAACAGCTGATGAGCTACTTCATCCTGTCAATGTAGTAAGATACAGCAAGCCTGGGGTCCAGCCTAGGCAGTTCTACTCTTCCCCGTCTGGATGAGAAGGAAGAAAGGATGCAAGAGTGACAGACTAGACCAGGTGGTAGGCAGACAATCTTTGGTCATGTCATATCATGTAATGAAGTACCCTTTTACCTGGATAGAACACAGCGAAAGATGGTCAGGCCAAATAGCTTGTAATTCACTAAACCCAAAGGGCTGAGGATAGTGGACTGTCTTGAAAATGTTCAAGGCAGCCTGCCGAAAGGTTTCAACCTGGGGCAGGTCGGCAGATCCAGTAGGGAACGGCCGAATCATCTTTTATATTACAAATGAAATAGGGTCATATGACAAGGAAGAGACTTTAACCACCTATAGCTGCTCTTGTGTTTTTTTGCTAGAAGAAACACGAGAGATAATAGCCTTTGTGAGCACTTATCTGAAGGAGTGGAGGAGGACTGCTTTAGGGTGTCCTTACAGGCCCTATGCAGAAAGAGACTGGATTCCAGCTCTCTTTGGGTGCATTGAAGAGCAAGACTCGCAGACAAAAGGGTTAGGGTTAGATCTTAAGTATCACATGTAGATCACATAAAGACTTTTTCCATCAATATCTTTGACAGGGTTTGTCCTTCAAGACATGGGATAAGACAAGTGACCTAACTGTTGTCATCTGCTGATGAACTTCGATAGTTAAACACGGAGGAGACTGAACCCATGTCATGGGGTGTTCATATAGAGGAATGAGTAATAAGCCTTTTTCTGGTCATAGAGAACACAAAACACTACTTTCAATTGTCATGGAAATCTCTTTAAAGAGGTTTCATCCATCTCTAATAACGTATTATATAAGAAAAAAACAGTAGTACCAAGTTTAATGTAGTGTGAAGTCTTACCAGCTTTTGCCAATGTGTCATAAGCGCAATATCACTACAGTGCCAAAGCATGACAAGTTCACATGGCTGGGTTATTCATAAAAAGGTTCTGCTGAGCAAACATTATCCACTGGAGGATTCATTTTTTTATTTTTGTTTTAACATAAGTGATTGTGGTCATAAAAGAACTGCTATACATTGAAAAGTCAAAAAGATTTTGGTTCAGTACCAGAAGGTATGCCTCAGCATGACATCACAAGAACTTTTCAGAGGATGAAACAAAAAACTGGGAGAATGAGGGTTTAATTAGGAAACACAAACCTGTATCCTTCTGCAGAGTAGTGAGAAACTTTACTCCAAGCTTGCTGAGAAACGGACAGTATTCCAGAATTTCGCAGGACAAGAGCAGAGGAGGAGGCTAAAAATAAATGTTTGCAAATTAATATTTAGGTGTCGGACCAGGGGAAAAATATATATTAAACGACAATCACTGTAACTGAAATTATAGGTTATTATATAAAGATGGAGGAGCAAGGAATTTTGTATACAATTACAAATAGCATTGTCCTATACAATTTATAAAAAGTTGGAACTTTGGCAGTTAAGGAAAATTATTTACTTTGTAATCTTAATTTGCCACCATGAGTGCCTTCATTAAATTTATAAACAATCCAACAGTTTAATTTTTGTCAGGGAATGCAGAACATGTTCTATAAAAGGGAAATGTTTTTCAAAAACCTTTTCTATGCCTGAGAATATGGTGTTGCTCATTGTTTTCACTACAACCACTATTCTAAAAGCAACTGCGATATTTAGTAACTTTTTGCCACTGTTGGAAACACACAATTACATGCAGTAAATACAAAGTATTGCACAGGTGTTTTTTTAAGATGTAGAACTAGGAATAGAAGTTACTAAGTGTAACAATTTCCTTACATGGAAATGTCCTGCCCTCTGACAAAACAGTGCTGTTAATGCTATACATCATTTAGTAGAGCACATCCCTGTAAGCTCTTATCCAAATCGATAGTGCCATATTAAAGTAGAAGCACACTGCCCCTTGCGATGGAATGATGAGCTCATTTTTGAGCTGCACCGTCCAAAGATTGCAACAAAACCATGGAATACTGGTTCCCTTATCTAGATAGATTGTGCCATGCAAAGGAATTCTAAGCTAATGTACTTGTCCTTTGCTGGATGATAACCACGATGCGTGCTACAGGAGGAAATAACGAGTTTCCTAACTGTGACAACTGGTTTGCACCCTTAAACTCTATTTGAGGCACATGCTAAAGGCTTCTGGTTGCTTAGTATGGAATCCAATCTTTAAAATGTTATATTGAGGGGGGAGAGGTATATCAAAGGCAGAGCCAGTATAACTCTGACATGGACCACAGGACAACAATACCAAATTACTTGACTTCTGTTTTAGATTTGTTTTGTCACATGTGAACATATAAGTTCCAAGCTGCAGCACTATTTATTTCTGTAAATACCTAGTTTCTTTTGGAATATGATTCTACTCCAGATTCACGAGCTGTGAACCGATTATATAGTAATATTTTTACTTTGTGGAGGAGGGTTTTGGAGGTTCTGTAATTTCAAACAAATTTCTAGTATCTGTCCTATCAACCTCTTTAAAAATAAAGTAATATCTTGTCAGTGGGCGAGTAGATGATAATGTGGCACATTTGAATTGTTAGTGCAATCCATCTTGTAAACGATCAGCTAATTATTGTTGAACCTACGACACAGACTTTATGGTCCACAAACAAATCATTAGTTTGTCTTTTTTGTTTAGTAACCTGAATCTAGTATAAATGGATCTCCAGACACCTAGATTAAGTAGAACCCTCGAAGCTGAATTACAAGGACTTTGAAGAATAGGAAAAAGAAAAAAAAAAGGACAGCAGTTTTATTGTCGGACTGACAGGCAATGAAAAACACACCCTTGGAACAACTTGTGGATGAGTTCTTCTAGCCACTTTGTACTTGTGACTGCAGATTTGCAGACTAAAGAAAGCATTTTTGTTAAATATTTTAATACTATCTATTGCATGGGTCCAACCCGAAGGCTCATCAATCCTGCCAGCACCAAATTTAAACTCCACTGTGGCACTGGTGCCATATGAGGAGGGGGCAGCTTCTTGGCCGTTGTAGGAATCTTTTGGTAACTAACATATTTAACGAAATATGTTACCTACCCGGTAAGTATCTATTTATACCTTGTAGTGCTGTGGGTTCACATGCCCTGCATACTCCTGCCACCTAGTGTAGGGCTTGGACATTGCAAGTTGTTTTCATTCGAAGAAGTCTTTTTGAGACACTAGGGTCAAGGCTGATTTGCATATGGCTGGGTCTGAACTGGGGTGACGAAGTGAGCTAACTGGGGTGGTGAAGTGAGCTAAAGAACGAAGGATTCAACACCGATCTGTGACTGGGGATAAGTGTCTGGAAAGTTTCAGCGCTCCGTCCATCATCTCCTTGGGTTTGCTGCTTTACAGTAGTCAGCTATGGGAATATTCCCTAAGAAAGCTATAGTTGCCCCCTTTTGTCAAGCACAGTGTAGTCTGAGGTAGGGGACAGGGAAAACCCTAGCAAGTTCGGATTCATTTAACGATGAGGTTTAGCAAAAGCGATAAAAAGCTGTTGAATCTTACAAAAAGATTTCGTTCTGTCAATATAATACATGATAGCCTGTTTCGCGACGACTAGGGTAAGAAGGGCCCTCGTGGCTACAGAAGCTGGGTGAGAAACTAAAGGCTGGTAGCTCAACTACCTGATTGCCATTTTTCGTTTCCGAGCATAGATATTTGAGGGAGCACCCAAGATTGAAAGGGACCAGGGGGGGGGGGGGGGGTGGAGTAGAACTTGTGTGTAGAGTTCATGTTTGTAGACTTGTCGATGTGGCATGTTACGCAGGTACACAAAGTTGTTGTCCACTCTAAGCAGTTCCTCTGCTATGTGGTGTATGTGATTGTATATTGCCCAATGCCAAATCTTCTGCACCAGTGCTGAGAACTGTAGTGAGTGAGAGCCACCTTGCAGCAAGTAACACCAGGAGGTTTGTGCCTGTTTTGTTTAACACGGTCTTGCCTCCTCGAAAGCTCTGAAAGAAGGCTTTTAAACCTAGGTGAACCGCAAAACGACTGAAGTGGAAACCCCAGACCCTGTATTGTCATGTTGCAAAGATGTTCTCCCAGCCAGAGAGCGAAACATCAGTGATGATTTTCACTTGTGGAATTAGGATCAATGTACGGCCTGCCCTACAGCACACTGTTGCTGCTCCAACACTGCACAGAGTGAAGACTACAGGCCCATATCAACACTGGACCCTAGAGATGACTCTGCTTTGGACCACTGTGCACAGAGGCACTCCTTCAAATGGCACTTGTGCAGTCTGGCATGGCAAGCCATGTCAATACAGGAGGCCATCATTCTTTGGACATTCCTGCCTGGAAGACAACTATTTGGCTCAAAAAGAAGCATTAGCTGCTGAAAACGTAGTACTCTGATGGTTGGGGTAGGCTTGCTTGCTTGACAACCGATCCTACAAATGGCTGAATGTGCAATGGTCAAAGGTGAGAATTTCTGGCATTTATCATAAATCCCAACCTGTGAAGAAGGGTGATGGGAGTTTGAAAGTGTACCAGACATTGCAGTCTGCCCACGTTCTTGATCAGTCAATCATCTAGGAAGGGGAACATGTGTGCCCCTCCTTCTGAGGTGGACTGCTACTGCCACTAAACATTCTGTGACCATCCTGGGGGTTGCAGTGACCATGAAGTGAAGCAACTTGAACTGGCAGTGTTGTCAACTTGCCATGAATTGAAGGTAGAGCTGATGAGCACGATGGATAAGAACGTGAAAGTAGGCATCCTTTTGATCTAGTGCAGACAAAGTCACCTTGCTGCAGCAGGTGGATAACATCCTGTAGAACTGTCTTGTGAAAATGTTCTGAGAGGCTATATTGTTTGAGGGGCCTGAGGTCAAGATTGGTCTGAGACAGCTACCCTTTGTGGGGATTAGGAGTAAACAGAGTAAATTACTTTGCTCTAGTGTTGTAAAGGCACTGGCTTTATGGTCCTTTGAGTAGGAGCAGAAGTGATTGCCATCAAGAAGAAGGCTTTCCATGTAAGATGTTGAAGGGTTGCTTTGTGAATTGGCTCAAAGAGAGGAGCCATGAACTTCGAAAGAACCAGATTGAGCTACCAGGGAGGCGAAGGAGGACGGACTGGGGGGAAAACTTTCTTTAACCCCTTTGGAAAATCCTTAACCACCTGAAGCTGAAAGAAAGATGGCAGAGTAGGTGACTTTCTGTATGCCGTAATGGCAGCAAGGTGTACCTTTATGGAAGCAAATTTTATACCTGACTTGGCCAAGTGTAGGAGATATGGCAGAATTACCTCCTCTTGCCCTTCGGTAGGTTGGAAACCATTTTGCACACACCACTTATAGAACCTTTTCCATTTAAAAACATAAGAATGCCTTGTGGAAGGCTTTCTAGATTCCTTCAAAATGATGCAGTCCTGAGGAAGACCTAGGTGTCAATACTGGAGGACCTCAGGAGCCATGCTGCTAAGTTCAGCGAGGTAAGGTTGGGATGATGGATCCTCCCATTCATTTTGGACAGCAGGTCCGGCCTGTACGTAAGCCTCCTGTGTGGACCATCAGAGAGGTGTAGAATGTCTGGGTCCCACCATGTTGTGGCCAATCTGGTGCTATCAGTATCATCCACGCTCTGGAGTGAGAGAGCTTGGTTATGACCTTTGAGATGAGCAGCAGAGGAGGAAAAGCGTACAAAAAGCCCCCTGACCAATTGATCAAAAGGGCATTCCTTTTGGACCCTGGCCGGTAAAACCTTGACATGAAGTCTTGGCATTTTTTGAAAGATGTCTGCCACCTCCTCATCGAGCAGAACCCAGTCTTGCTGATCTTCGAAGTGATGCCTTAGGGAATCTGCCTGAGCAATTTCATCTCTTCGAAGATGGACTGCCATGATTGACAGTTGTCTGGCTAGAAGCCTGAGCCTCCAAGGACAAAGGGCGAGTATGGGTTATTCCCTGCTTGTTCAGATAGTACATAGTGGCCGTGTTGTCAGTCTGGACCAATTTGGACTGGGACTGTATAAATGGGTGTAAGAAAGTGGTTCTGTATATACTGTTCCCAAATAGGTACAGTGTGTACAGAGTCCACAGTCCCCAGAGGTTTGGCAGAGGCTAAAGTTAGATATAACCTTACTCTCTAAAGTGGTAGCTTGGTCGAGCAGTAAGGCAGTTATCAGAGGACAGTGTAAAGCATTTGTTGTACACACTCAGTCAGCAAATGGTCTCACACACTCAAGAACTGAACTCTAGGTTTTTGGATAAGAATATGTAGTTGTTTTATTTTAGAACCAACAATAGGTATCAAAATATACTTTCTCAGATTGAGAGGCTTTAGATAAATACTTTTCAATAGGCAATAGACTTTTGAATATAATAGTTACAGTAGTTGCAATAGGCAACACAATTTCAAACACAATACATTGAGCTCAATGGGAATTTCTGGTTAAATGCAATTAGTTACTTTAAGGATTACTTTTCTAATCACAGGACTGGATCCTGGATTCAGTCCTGGGACATTTCCTGTAAACAATTGAATAAAAGCGTTTTGGTTACAGTAGTGATTTTTAAGCAATATTTTGGTATTTTAAAAGTTGACACTTAGAAACGTTTTCTCACAGAATCACCAATGTTATCCTACGGGAGGAAATTCACTTAGCAGGTAAGTGGGGTTATTGTTACTTTTTCTAACTCAGTGTTGGATCCTGGATCCAGCACTGGTGCATACCTTGTAAACAGTTGAAAGAATGATTTTGGTTATACAGGCGATTTCTAACAAATATTTGTAAGTTTGCAAAAACGACACTTAGAAACTTTTTCAGCCAAAACCAGGCAATGTTATCCTAGGGAAGGAAATTCTAATTATAGGTAAAGTATGTTCTCGTTAATTTTGTAATCCAGTGCTGGGCTCCTAAGTTCAGCACTGGGACATCTATCTAAAACAGGCAAGTAATTACGTTTTCACAGTTGGTGTGATTTTGAAAGAATATTTGTAGTTTGCAAAAATCGACAGAAGAAATTTCACAGAAAAACAGTCAATGGTTTCCTATGGAAGAAAATTGGGTTAGCGGTAAGTATGGTTGTAATTACTTTTCAGGGTCAGTGCTGGGCACCAAGATCCAGCACTGGGATCTCTCCTGATAGCAGGTGAGTATTTTCGTTACTCGGTTGATTTTAGGTGAATATTTTAAAGTTTAGAAACTCCACACTTACAAGAATTTCCAAGTGAAACCAGTCAATGTTACCCTACGGAAGAAAAGCGAGTTATCGGCTTTTGGGTAAGTACTCGACTGGCATAGTTAAGGTTCTAGGCATAGACTCAGGGGTCTCCCAGGGTCAGGTAAGTACAGTTGTTACACCCTCAGCGGCACAGGGACAGCCGGGTGCAGAGTGAGTTAGGCCCAATGTTATCCTATGGGAGGCAGGGGGCCCTTGGTTGGTGGCTGCTGACTAGCAGGCCACGCGGCTGTGGGAGCTGGGCTCCTGGTCACTTGCTCAGGGCAAATGGGGAAGTAGAGTAGAGATTGCACTGCCAGGGGCACCCGGGCGGCTGGGTGCAGGGTGCTTTTGAGCCTGCGGGTGCTCAATGGATTGCAATGGAGAAGCTCAAAAAGGCTGCAAGCTCGGGGACGAAGATTCTTCAGGTGTGACCACCACTTCTAGAGGTAAGTTGGGTAGTTGGAGGATAGGTAGGCACCCAGGAGTTGGGCACAGGGGGCCGCAGGGCGCCGGGGTGCCTTATGGTGTTGGGAAATCTTACCCTCTGCTGGTCGTGGTTGGAGGGGTCCCTGGTTCGGAGGCTGCAGGCATCGTCAGGAGCGTTGAGTGGATCCTTGGGTGCTGGGTTCGGGGTCACAGTCGCCAGGGGGACGTCCTCAGGGTCTTTGTCCACTCCAGCACAGGCTTGGCGGGTGCAGAGTGTGCAGAGTTTGCGGTTCCAGGCTGATGCCAGGGGTCAGTTACTTGCTTTGAGCAGTACCACTGCTCGTGGGAGTCCCAGTTGCTTAGAGTTACAAGGTAGCCAGGTCCTCCGGGGTTTGTGAGGTTGCTGGCCACTGGAGATGCCGGGGTTTAGCAGGAGCAGGTTCGAGGGTCGACAGGCCGGTAGGGCTGGGGCCAAAGCAGTAGGCGTCTTCCTATTGTTAGCAGCTGCACAGCAGGTCTCGTTTCTTGATCTTGTTTGCTGTTTCGGAATCTGGATCTGAGGAAGGAAGGTTCAGGGTGCCCCTTAATACTGAATTTAGGGGCGTTACAGGTAGGTAAAGGGCAGGGACCAATGGGTCCCTGGGGTGGGTACACCCCCTATCCTGCCACTCTCCTGTGGGAGGGGAGGGGGTTGGGGGGGGGCAGTAGCCTAGTCCTGATTGGGCAGGGCTTCCCATCTTCAAGATGACGAGAGCCCGGAGATGTGCTTCACCTCACCTCCCCCACCTGAGGGGTGGGGTTGGCAGAGGCTGGCATACCCCCTTTCCTTCCTTGGGGTTTCCGGACAGTCTTCCCGCCAGAGTGTGGTTCAGAACTGGTAGGGGCCAGTTGCTGAGTACAGCACGTGGCCTGGAGGAGCTCACAAAGGCGGCATGCCTTTGAAGCTTCACCTGCCCATCCTGGGGGAGGAGACCTAGCACCTCGCCCAGGATGTGCATTGTTGCAGGCCCAGGAGAGCGAGTGGCTCTCTACCCAGAGGTCCAGCAACATGTCTGCTGTGTGGCAGCCTAGGCAGCCCCTCAGACAAAACATGGATCGCAGGTTAGGTTCAGGGGCATCTCTAAGATGCCCTCTGTCGTGCATTGTACATTAAATCCCACACTGGCATCAGTGCGGGTTTAATGTGCTGAGAAGTTTGATACCAAACTTCTCAGTCTTCAGTGTTGCCATCATGGTGCTGTGGATTTCGTGTTGACTATCTCCCAGCACCATATACTCTTGGATGGCAGCACTGCACTTACAGTGCCCAGGAATGGACCTGGGTACTGTAGGGGTACAGGGCTCATGCACCTGTACCCACATCACTGGCATAGGGCACCCAGCTAGAGGGGTGGCTGATGTATGCCAGGGCAGTGTGTGTTGTGGGCATGGCACACAGGGATGTGGGCCATGTCGACTCTGTTTTGTCCTGCACCCAGACACTCAGCCTGCAAGGGCAGTGTGTGTGTCAGGGTACAGGGCCTCTAAGGGTGGCACAATAAGTGCTGCAGCCCTTAGGGGTCTTCTCTGGTCACAAGCCTCTGGGTACCTAGTGTACCATTTACCAGAGGCTGACATGTGGCCAGAGATACCAATTGGGTTTAGGTTTCAACACAGTTTTAGGGAAGGAACATAGGCCCTGGGTACCTGATTGGCAGGAGCCCAGGGCACACACAGTCAAAGTACATCAGCAATTCAGCAAAAAGTGGGGGCATACCATGCAAGAAAGATGTACTGCCCGTAACTCCAGCATATTGATGTGATATGCTTGTTCCTTGCTCAACCAGTGGCTCTGAGTAGACTGGGCCCATGTGAGCTCCCCAACCCTGAAGGGAGGAGTCTGTGATCAGAGTTTGCGTCAGAGGAGTCTGGTGGAAGGGAACTCCCACCAGGAGATTTTTTCTGATGAGTCCATCGTGGGATGAATGATCTTTCAGCTTGGGAAAGTAGAATCCTGTCGTCCCATCTAGCAGTTTCCTGATCCCATTTGTCCTACAAATCCTGCTGCAGAGGCCTCATCCTCAGTCTGGCATTGCGGACTATGAAAATGCCAGATGTCATCAAACCCAGGAGCAATGCAACCTGCCGGACAGAGGGATGATGAGCTTGAAGAAGACAATTGCATTTCAGAGCGATTGATAATAGTCTCTCCTCCGAAGGATACACTCTTCCTGTGCTGGAGTCTAGAGTAGCCCCCGTGTAATGTATTCTTTGAGTGGGTTGATGAACTTATTTCTCCGGATTGACCTGAAGGCCTAGCCGCTGTAACAACTCTAGACTGATCGGATAGTGGTATTTGTCTCCTGAGGAGCTCATCTCCTCAGAGTGCAAGTTGTCGAGGTACGGATAAACAGTCCCTGGTGACGTAGAGCAGCTGCTACAACAGCCATGCACTTGGTTAACACTCAAGGAGCTGACTTCAAGCCGAATGGATGAACTTTGTACAGGTGCTTGGTCCCTACAATGAAGCGCAAGAACGTCCGGTGGTGCAAGGAGACTGGAACATGGAAATGCGCATGCTGAAGGTCTATCGAGCATATCCAGTCTCTCTGTTGGAGATGAGGATATATTTGATGGCGAGCCATCATACAAACTTTTTCTCTTCGGATGGCTTTGTTTAGAATGCAAAGATCCAATATAGGCCTGAATTCTGCTTAGCGGCCTTTCTTTCATACTAGAAAGTATCTTGAGTAAACCCCTTTTCCTCGCTGGGAGGGAGGAACTTCCTCTATGGCAGATTTTTGTATGAGAGTGGACACCTCTTGCTGTAACAGTGACAGTTGCCGACATTTTGTTTTTACTGGAGGAGTGGCCTGCGGTGGATAGCGGAAACGTAGTGCTTATCCATTCTGCAGTATTCGCAGTACCCATTGATCTATTGTAATGCTGTGCCACTCTTGCACATGGTAGGCGATACTCTCCCCCCCCCAGTGGAATGGGTAACGGCAACAGGGGAAGTGACTGATCATTGTTTGGTTGTATTCTTGGCATAGGAGGGGGGTTGACGTTGTGTGCCTCTACCACAGGAAGGGCAACGTCCTTGGTAGCATGTTTTGGTCTGGTGATACTGTCTTTAAGATCCCTGAGGGGTTTGAACCCTCTGATGGAATGGCCTGCGGTCATAAGGCCTGTACCGGCGAGGGAATTCCTCCTTCTCCAAACCCACCGCCTTTGGAGTGTCCAGTTCAGATTTCATCCTGGTCATCTCTTCGTCCGTTCAAAATTCGCTGTTGGGCCTCATGCTTCAGGGCAGTGAGTCATAACCAGGATGATCTTCTAGCACAGATGCCATGAGTGTAAGAGTGTGCAGCCAGAGACGCCCCATCTGCTGCCACACTGATCATTTGGTTCACCACTAAACCTCCTTCCTTAAGGATCTCTCCGAAATGTGTGCTCTTGCATGCCTGCTGTCCTGGAGACGGCGAAGTAGAGATTCTCGACGTCGAGAGCAGAACCTGAGGCTATCTTTTCTACAAGATTGAAGACACTGAGTGGCCCTTTCACGTTGAACGGTTAGATGGAGTGTGTTTTGCCGATAGTGAGCGGTACGCCAACGTCAAAAGATGAGAATGCATCAACGTCGAAAGGCTATGTTCCACCAAGCCCTCTGGTTGAAAAGACACTGATGGAGTTCTCGTTCTTGACGTCGGGGCGTGAGTCGCCGATGGAGACTGAAGTGCTGACGTCGAGTGAGTTTTCTGCTTTGATTTTGAGCGATACCCCGCCGACGGAGACTGGTGCTTCAACGTTGGGAGTGAACTGGCCAACGGAGACCGATCAGTCGACGTTGTGCGGGGAGACGGCGATGGAGAATGTCCTCGGGATGTCAAACCTTTTCTGGGTGCCGTCAGAGCTGATAGAGGCCTCGGCGTTGACCGCCGTAGCAACGGCGATAATGGAGAACGATGTTTCAACGTTGGGCAATGAGTCGGTGCCAAAGAAGATTGATTCCTCGACGTTGACAGTCACCGGGTTGACGGCAATGGAGGAGGTTGATACGACGTTAATGCATGATGTCGGTAGATAGATATACCTCTAAGTTCCTGAGAAGTCTTCGACGACGAGCAATGTTCTGACGCGCTCGATGGCGGTCTAGTTGACGGAGAGACCCTCACAGCCGATTTCTTCGTTGTAGGAGGCATTTTCGACGCCGAGCCTGACGCTGAAGAAAAACAGACAGGGACCTTACTCTTAGAAGTCGACCTGGGTCTCTTCTTCTCACTGGAGATCTGCCTTTGGAGGTAGTAGATTTCTTCTTCCCTAAGAGGCCATAAAGACAGATTCTTTATCTCTCCTTGAGAGTGCATCTTGAAAGATTCTTGCAGTGTTGGCAGGTCTCAGGATTATGAGACTCAGGAAGGCAGAGGATACAAACAGGATGGGAATCTGTTTTGGCCTTCTTTTTGCCACAGGAGGGGCAAGAATGAAAATGAGAAGGCATACTCTGAAAAAGCAACATGCCTGCCAGAAAAAGGTAACTCCTTACTTCAACAGATGAAAAATGTCAAATGAACATTAGTTAGTAGCAATAAGAGGGAACCTTTTTCACAAAAAGCCCCAAAAAGTTCATAGCTGAAATTACAATGTCTTGACTGAAGGAGCCGGAAAGAACAACTGACCTATCACCTCTGAGGCATGATGGGAAGCTGGGGGTCATGTCTGCCTTTAAGGCACCATGCCAGTTCATGCTTGCAATTGCTTTCATTTTCTATGCTGTTAAGTGTTCAATGCGGCCTAGGGGCTAACAATGCGAGCGGTTTTGCCGGACAACTTTCTACTGTTCATTAGAGTTCAAGTGTCTTCTTGTCCTTCTATTTTCTGTGTTTTTTGCAAAAGCAAGGTTCCAGAGCATTGGTTAGCCTTGGTTTCTTCTTGGAGGCTGCACTGGTTTGTGAAAACATTATATATATTATCTACTGGTGGTCGCTAGTTCTAGTTAGGACCTAGTGTATGTATACATGTACATGAACAAGGATACCGTGTTATCCGAAACGCGTCGAAAGCTGCAAACTCTAATAAAGACCTGACTTTGCCACGAAGTAAACTGGTGTCCGTGACTCTCTCTTCGCTGTTTGCCGGATGGGAAGCGGGAAGAGTTGGGAAAGTGCTTCGGATATATATATATATACATACATATATATATATACATACATATATATACATACATATATATACACATATACATACATATATACATACATATATACATACATATATACACACATACATACACATACATACACACATATACACACATACATACACATACATACACACATACACACATACATACATATACATATACACATACATATACTTATACACATACATATACTTACATACATATACATATACATACATATACATACACATACACATACATATACACATATATACACATATATCGATAATCTACTGGCGGTCGCCAGTAGATAGTTATAGTTAGGACCGAGTTTCCATAGGAAATCTGAAAATTCTATTTTGAATAACTTTGGCGCCGGTTGACGAATCCTCGCGAACTTTTCAAAAGTAATGGGGCGCTCCGTTCAGCTCCTACCCTGAAAGTCTCGGGGTGATTCGTCAAGCGGGGGCCGAGAAAAAAGGGGGGTCCCAAAACGCTTTTTCCCCATGCATTTTTCCATAGGACCTTTAGTGGAAGGTACAGCCCGAACAGCTGAACAGAATTACTTGAAATTTGGCAGAGAGGTAGTCCTCGGGTCAGGGAAGTGCCTTTTGCAGGTCTGGTGTCAATCTGTTCAGTAGTTCCTGAGAAAATAGCATTTAAAAGCATATAAATATCTATAAGCGCACCGTGCGCGCACCGTGCGAGCACCCTAACGTGCGCGAGCGTAATTCTGATTGGTGGATACATGTTAGTCAACGTTCGAATCGGTCGAAATCAGGAAGTGTTGGCCGCCATTTTGTTTGTTTTCAGTGCGAGAGTGAAAAAGGAAGGTGGCGAACGTGAAAAGGGGGCAGGGTAGAGAGTTCCTGACCCCCTAGCCTTTGTCAGGGGGTCCCTGAAGGACCCCGAAGGCACAATTTTTTTTTTTTTTTTTTAAATCGCGCGCACGGTGAAAAACCAAAAAAAATTAAATATATAAAAAAAATACATAAATAAATTAGCATTTAAAAAAACGTACAAATTCACTGAAAAAACCATAGGTTTCACACACGTTATAGTTAGGAATTAGCATTTAAAAAACCTTGCACATTCACTTAAAAAACCATAGGTTTCGCACATGTTATGGTTAGGTGGATATTTCACT
>NC_140589.1:1825607149-1826052149 GCF_964204655.1 Triturus cristatus | reverse complement strand
AGAATTTAAACTCACATTTGTGACACTTTATGGAACAAATCCTTTGCTGATGAGTAAGCGTGACTTACACCTAACATACTACAGACCCCTACTAATTGGTAAAAATGTTTGTAACTCAGCAGTAAATGTTTGTATGGGCAGTGTACATAATATTACTTATAGGTACTGATCAAAACCTGTTACATTGTATTTTAAAGTTATGAGGAGACAGGCCTCTGTTCAGTACACCGAAAAAACATACATTTGCATTTCAGTGAATCTTTGAAGGCGCTACACCACTTGCAACTAGCACTTTGCCCGCTTGCAACAGAGGCCGCTGGCTGTCTGCACATGTGTGTCGAAACAAAACATAGAACATCACATCTATTGCATACAGTGAGTAGTGATAAAAAATAAAGCATTACAAGCAAAAACAATAAAAGGTCGCACAATTACTGACCAGAAGCTATCTGCAAAAATGGAGCCGGTACATCTTCTCAAAAGTGCGTTATTTTTTGGTCTCGTCTACGAGACTGCGCATGCTCTGTCTGGTTAGAGATGTATTTTTAGATTACACTAGGCTTATAGCCCGCCCATTACTTCCCATTTGTTGGCTTTATTGTCACTCATTTGTTTGCTTCTTATTCACTAGATCATGTGGGTTTTGCTTCCTCTTTGCGCGTTTGCCCCTCCCCCTTGAGCAAGGACACATTCCCGGTGTCCTTCCACTGCACGTTTTGCAAGTGCTACATTTTTGTTTACGCCCCTAGCAAGAGTGCATGTGTTTTCTTGAGAATAAGAAGCCGCCCCACCAATCTATAGGTATGCGCATGCGTCTACAAAATGATGTGACCAGCCCAGTCAAAGGTTTTTATTTTTTATTTTTTAGCAATGCTGCACAGCTATTGGCAAAGCCAGCAAAACCATTAGGTATTAAAGGCGAAACCGATTGGCTTTGCCAATGCTTGTTACTAGTAATAGCCTCATTGCCACGGTCCACTAGACACAATAATCAATGTGTAGTCTACAAATGTCAAAATGCAGACCCTCAAACTTAGAGCGCGTCTACAATTGAAAGCTAAAAAACATAACATTTGTGATGTGCCAAATGTTGCAACGTTTAGAGAAAACTGCTAGAACAACACAATTTAGCGCTCTACCCAAGTCAGTGAATTTTGAATGACTGAGGTCCACATCTGCTGTCAACACATGAACACATGTGATGTAGAAGCCACATTTTGCTGGGTGAGTTCATCCGTACAGCGCTATGCGGATACCGGCATGTGCAGATATCAGCAGTGGAGTCTGTATACCAGTATACATTAGGTGTAAATGCTGTAAAACTGTTTGCTGTGCACCATGGTAATTTCTTTTACCTGACACAGAAATGTAAAATCCAAGCCACCCTACATTGGAGATGTCTGTGGGTGGAGTAAGTATGTCTGGAAATTGCGTTCCTCAGTGTGAGAGCATGTACCGGGTAAAAAAGTTATTGCTGTGCAAAGTATGTGTGGGTGTAGGACTGGGTGGGGGTGCTCAGAAATACTTTATCTGTTGAAACATCTGCTGGGAATATAAGGTCGCCTCTATTTAAACCTGCAAAGCAAACTTGCATTCGGATCTGCCTGCATCTGCGCTACAAACCTTGGGAGAGGATGTGGCCTAACGGCTAGGGCGGTCGACCTCAAATCTGAGGTACCAGGTTAGAGTCTCGGCAACGACGCTCAACATCCTGTGACTCTGGGCAAATCACTTAAACTCCCTGTGCCTAACAAAAAAGAATGTGTAAAGCAACCGGTGCTCATGTAAAGCGCACTGATCCCTTCGGGTCCAGTTCGCGCTATATAAAACTCTGGAAAAAAGAAAAACAAGGGTAAGATTATTGTCAGATCTTTTCAAGTCCACCCCCACCCTAATTTAAATTCAACAGATCACAACGTTTCGATTGCGATATCTCTCCCAATTATCCATTCTTCGACTTCTAATATTATGACTGCACCAATTAGCACAGCAGCCGTATTCAATGTCTGCTCAATAAGTACTAACTCTGAATCACATTCAATTCATGGTTTTGACCCGCCACCCAATGAAAAGGCGTCAGAAGCACAACATTCCAGTCCTGCCTCAGCACAGAACTCTCTTGCCAGCTCTGGGGACAACTCAGCCTTATAAGATGAGCTGCCGGCCTAAGCAGACCTCCCCTATTGATCTCCAAGCCAGCCCGCAACTTTATAACGGATATAAATCTCCTCTAGATCTATATGACTTAAATGAAATACATACTCCTCCAGTCTATCCAGTGCTTCAAGAAAAGGGGACAGTAACCACAACCCTACAGGACGAATAAGACGGGAAACAAGGTGTCTTTATTGACCACTCGAATGGCTCTATAAACGGCACTAAAAAAGATCTCTCTTCAATTCTTTACATCAAGGATCTACTTCTTGAGATACTGCAATCACTCATCAACAAGGAAACGCATGTGAATCTGTCTCGACTGGATGAAATTGTTGACTTATTTCAACTTTTGCCCAGCAAACTAAATCAAAATCAATTACCTGTCGCAAGTGAACTTCACCTTGCTTTTTAGGTAGTGTTGTCCTCTGCTCCCCAAGGTGGAACTTCTGGCCCTCCGAGCCTTCCAGATAGCCATCCAAAATCCATGTATAGAAGATTCTTTCCATTCCTTGATTGAGCCATTAAGTCAAGTCTTGCAACCAGATGCCTTTGAAACCCTATCTAATGATGCAGTCATGAACTCCAAAGCTCCCTGTTCCCCTATAGGTGGGGACTCTCAACCGCATATCAGTAAGCGAAGCCTGAAGAATCTATGGAAGTTAAATACAAAACAACCTTTGCCAATTTTATCCAAAAGGTACGCTATGTTACCCAATTTCAACTATGAGTAAACCAAGTCTCTTTCCAATTTTTAATATAGGAGACCTCCCAGAGGATACAGGCCCATCGACAACTGCAGTCATTGTAGACCATCTTCATCTAAGCTCTGATCTCTTATCTACCCGTTTAAAAACATCGGGCATTGCAATCCACAATCAAGTCTGTTACATGATGGGGAAAAAACACAAATTATCAGTTCTTTTCTGGAAGTACCATCGACAAGCACAGAAGTCTCAATTCCTGAAGATCAATCCTGAGCTAAAACAATAGTAGAGGGATTTGATTTTCTTGCTAAAGTTCTCTCAACTAATAGAAGTTCTCCCCCATCTTCAATAAGGGCAAAACTTGCTTCTGCAGCTCAATCGTGCTCTTCTATAAAGGAGCCTCGAGTGTACTTACCTAAAGTGAACTCCAACTTAAATGTTAATACCCATCAATTGATTGAATCCCGAAGGGACAACCAAACAAATCCTTGCACAATGGATTGTGACCGGACTAGAGGTGTGGCTCCATTAAATACAGAACCATTAAATACAGATCCATTAAATACAGTTCAGAGCCACTTTATTTTTGATTTCACTCTTGATTATGTCTTGGAAGGAACACATGATATGTTTAACCGTCGTAATAGCATGAAGATTTTTTTGCAATTTTCACAAACAAAACATACATCTTTGGAAGACTTTCGGAATTTTACATTTATTCATGGGCCAGCTAAATCACGTACAACTTCGTCAATAGAGGCAACCGTTCTAAACATCTGGTCAAGGAAACCTGAGTTAATTGCTTGGGATATTACCTTGTGAAACCCAACTACTTCAAAGTATCCAGAGGTTTTAAGAGAAGCTACAGGCCAGTTTAAACCCCATGGCCGTCTGTCAACTCAAATAATCAGTTAACTGATTTAAAAAAATCAGTTCAATTTAGAAATCTTCACATCAACATCATCAAGAACTTGGATAGAGACCGGCAGGTCCCCTAGATCACCAGCTCTTTGATGAGACAACATCACGGTCACACACCTAACCAGAAAGATGGAAATGCTGGCCCCTTCAATTATTCTGCTATTATGTTGTTGGGAAATCGCTGTGATTGATCACTATATTGAATCAAGTGAAAACTACCTTGTAAGATTTTTAGCCAACCATCAAGTAATATGCCTTCAAGAATCATGGAAGCTTAATTCCTTCAAATTTGCAAGTTAACGAACAAATGAGGTTCTTGCAATAAAAAAAGTTCCTTGGAACTTCCAAGCGGGGGCCTACTGACGAATTCACAATTGAATAAAATCTCAGATTCTAAAGATAATCGCAAAATCGGATTATTCTAGTAGTATTAACTAGCCGCCAAACAAATAACAAATTTCTGTTATTTAAAATGTATTCTCAATCAACGCCTTTTAAAAGAATAAAGAAATATCTTGTTCGTCTATGGAAGAACTTGAAGACGACCTGGAGCAGTATGCCCCAAGTTGTCATTATAGGGGACTTTAATTTTTTTATTTACTGTGGCAAGAAAGTGACCAGTTAGCACTGCCTGGAGAGAGCTGTTGTATCCTCTTAAGAAATATTAAAATCAAAAGAGGAAAAGGCAAAGAAATGAAATGGGGATTCGAAAAGGAGGACAATTAAAACTAAAGGACTGGCCAGCCAGCAATGACACAGAAAAACACTCATTTCCAAGTAGATGTACACAAGTGATCAATAAAAGGGGTCATTCACAGGGCAAGAGAGACAATAACTGACGTGGATTGAGCCATTACCGCATGCACTATGCAGTCATCGATGGATGCAGATTTTAAATCACAGACAGATTATATATTATATATATATATATATATATATATATATATATATATATATATATATATATTTTTTTTTTTTTTCACTGGAAAATAAAAATTGAAGTAATGTAATTGTTAGGTTAATTTGTAAGTGACAACATTAATGTTTTGAACACAAAAAAAACACAAATTCACCAGCTATAGTTAGCAGGGCTCACTATATCTATAGTCAAAGTTGACATCACTCATGACATGTCCTATAACATCATTGATGACATCACAGATGACATCACTGATTACATCATACAAGCTGCTTGTGCACACATTGCTCTGTAAACAGGTATTTTATAGTTTATTTACTTTTATTTAGCGAGTTTTATATAGTGCTGGCAAGACCCGAGCGTATGAGAGCACTTTACATCATCGTCACGGCAGATTTAAATCACAATACTGTATTATTGCAGTATCGAGAGTCCAGTCATTCTCGGTTAATCATAAACCATTGGGTATACCATTAGAGCTATGGAAGTGTCACTGCCACGCCAGACCTAAGAATGCAGGTAGATTCATGTAGCTCTGGGCGTCGCATATTGCTCTTAAAACAAAACTGCACTCAGGACAGCAGGGGTTACGATACTAATTTGCTAAAGTAAAACTCTACGAAGGTCACATTTTGTCAGACATTTAAGGGAGATGGCTTCTGGTGGAGAGGGTTTGGGAGCGTATCCCCCCTCACAATTGGAAATATATATTGCCAAATTGCGGGCCAGGAGGCTTTTCTAGTCCCCATTGCCCAGAAATTCGCCTGAGCCACAGACCACCCCCTCCTTATTTGGGCGGGACCTCAATTGTGTTATGCATGCTACACTGGACAAGTCCTAACAAAAGGTAGGGGGGACACCGTCCTTCGCCGTTGAGTGTAAGGCTGTTCTGGAGGAGTTGAGACTGACCGATGCATGGCATTCCTGCCACTTGGTAGCAACTCCCACTTCTCTGCAACACATAATACCCATGCCAGGATTGACTATCTCCTGAATTAAAAATTGTTGTTGTCCCAGGTGATGGAGGTTTCCCAAGAGCCTATGACTATCTCGGACCATGGCCCGGGGCTGGTCACCCGCCAGTGGACTAACCCCGATTTAGCATGCAAAAGGGTCCCTTGGAGAACGAACGACACCCTCCTAAAAATCCCAGTGGTACAACATGAGATAACGACTGGAGAGAAGAGAGTCCTCAGATAATTTGGGATGCATTGAAGGCAGTAGCGCAGGATTGTCTTTATCAAAGACACAAGCCGCGAGGGAAGACAAAATGCTCCAGTTTAGGGCAGAACTCTGTCAGGCACAACAAGACCATATATCTTGCCCCGCCAAGAAACTCTGGAGCCAACCATATTCTGGACCGCTTGGGAACCAGGTTCTACAGGGGCGGCTACAAGGCGGGTTCACTTCTGGCAAACACATTACTGGATTGGCGTACTAAGGGGTACATCTGGAAAGTTAAGAACGTCGCTGGAGTGACCTGCACCTCAGAGGAGGAGAAAACGGAGGCGTTCACCGAATTTTACAGCTCCCTCTATGCGGCTGATTGTCCGTACTCAGAGGCTAAGCACATGTACTTGTAGTCACTCGCCCCTCTCCCTTTCTCGTCGGAGAGGGAAGCCATGGATGAACCAATCACAGTGTCGGAGGTGCTGGTGACTATTAAACCTCTGAAGAGGAGGAAGGCCCGGGAACAGCGGCTTTCTATAAACACTACATACTGCAGATAGCCCCTCTATCAGCCGAGGTCTATATAACATCATCCAAGGACCACGGCCTGACAGGAGCTGTGGCTGAACCAACAATAACTCTCATAGTCAAGCCGGACAAGGACCCAACCCTGAGCCAGTCCTATCACTCCATATCATTGCATAATATTGACGCAAAACTGATGGCCAAGATTTTAGCAACCCGTCTCGAAGCGTACCTTCCCAATCTAATTCATGCTGATCAGATGGGATTACTCACGTCCTGGTCTACAAGCAACAGCACCAACCGTGCCCTCCATGTCAAAGATCTAGCACGGAAGCGTCACAGGGAAGCAGTCCAGCTCTCCCTTGACGCGGAGAAGGCCTTCCATCTGGTTGACTGGTCTATGTTGAGGGCCACTCTGCACAGGGCGGGACTTGGGGTTCGTTTCTGCGGGTGGATTGAGGCGTTTTACACCTCCCCCTGGGCCAAGGTTGGTGTCAATGGAAACACATCGCTGGGAATACAGATTCAAAGGGGCACCACTATGCTATTCGCCTTGAATTTCGAGCCCTCCTCCATAGGATCCGGGACCATGAGGAGATCCAGGGGATACGTTGCCACCAGGATAACTTCGTGGTCGCCACCTTTGTGGAAGACATTTCGTTATCGTTGCTGGATCCAGACCGTTCACTTCCGTGCCCGAAACCCTTCCTGGAGGAATATGGCACACTGGTGGGCCTCAAGATTAACTTGGGGAAGCCAGTGGGCGTAGCGATTTCTGGGGGGAGACACTTCCACATAAGCTTCAATCGATGACCCCATTCCGATGGCCCACTGACTCGCTGCCAGGCGGTGACCCGGACCTGTTCAAGTGCGCCTGAAGCAATTCTGCGCATCCTGAAGGCCGCCGCCCCCTTCTGGCACCTACAAACCCTCTCATGGGTGGGGGGACCAGCCTCCTTTAAAATGTCTGCCCTCCCTAAGTTCTTATACATGTTCCAGACCCTCCCACTCCCCCTTCGAAGGGTGGAACTGGCACAGCTGACGGATATATGCAGATCTTTCATTTGGGCCAGGAAACAACCACAACTCCGCTGTCAGACCATCACGCGCCCTCTGAAACATGGCGGGCTGGTGATCCCTAATATCCATCTCTACTACCTGGCGACTCAGGTGCAGTTCAGGGCCTATAGCTGCTAATATTCGCTCGAAATGCTCCCTCGTTTTATTTCTCCTCCACCGCAAGGCAGTTTTAATCCAGCTAGCATGCGCGGTCTTGTTATGTCTCAAGAGGCGCAGGTGACCCTGTCACAATCATTATATTCGGGTAAAAAACACAAAGATAAAAATACCTTTTGGAAACCCCGGGTGGATTGGCGCAGACTGCTCTCCGGGACGGCAAGTGCATGTCTGAGGGGGCTCTCCTGTCCCAAGGACAGTGGGCCTCGGCCAGGCTGTCCTAAAAATACCGCTGCGTGCCCCCTGCCTGGCGGTATGTGCTACCCTCAGCTGAAAACCCTCTGTGGACTCGAACCGCCGCTAAGAGGAGCCAGATGTGCAGAGACGTCAGCAAAGCCACCAAAGAGAGAGGGGTGGGGTGGCTGCGGCTGACAGAGCGAGCGCTCCTTGTGCACCTCGGCATGCTCTCCGCCGGCAGACCCACTCACTGCACAAGGACAAACACTGCCTAGCTCGCCTCCTCGGCGCGTCACCTGACCTGAGGCGGGCGGGAAGTGTCACGCAAACCGCGTGAGGAGGGCGCGTCTGTCCTGGCAGGGGTGGGCGACGGAGGCTGAGACTGCGGAGCTAACCAGGGCACGTCTGCCTTCGCTCCGCGTGCCTCGCTGCCCAACTTCCTGGAAATCTTTCGTAAACAAAAGATTCTGTGCCAGTAATGTAGCTCACTGGGTCAATGCGTCCGCTGCGGATATGACGACGACCTGTGAGTCACGGGTACAACATCTGCAGTGACAGACTCACCCTCTGCGCTCGGGAAATATACTAGGGTTAGTTAGGTAAAGGTAAACGGCGTACTGTTACTGCGAAACACGCTGCACAACTGCCAGATAACAACGGGGGTCTATTCTGCCCCATCACCTGCTCAACACACCGATGCTTTCTCGCTGCCAGGCCGAGACGGGCAGTAATGTAATCTGAAAAAAGCAGCACTGGAGGGGAGGGGGTGGGGTGAGATATTCAGGTGTTATGTTATGGTAAGAGCCGAACTCTCCTGTTATACTCTGCATCATGAGTACTTACAGTCCTGCTATTCCTGCCATAAGGAATTATCGTCATACATAAATGTTTGTTAAAAATACAGTGTTCAGCCGTGAACAAGTCGCATGTACAATAATACTAGAGGCGACGAAACACGTGTTGGCTTGGGAACTACTGTGAAGACTACAAACTCACTATGAAAACTTGAATATTAAATTGAAGAAAGAAACGGGGATTCACTTGTTGTGTTACATGTTTTAATTAACGCATTAATATTTGTAAACTTTAATTCTGCGTGTGCTTAGGTACCTTTGTTATTCCTGCCATAAGGAACTACAAGTCCCAGAATGCAAAAGAAGGAGCAGCCTAAAACGGGACACATTAAGGAGATCTCTGGGCTGTTGAGGGCAAAAAAAAGCTTCACAGATGATTTCACTTTTTATTAACCGTCTGCCTCCAACTTGACCCCCTTCCTCCCCTCTGCCTTGTGGGTGGCCTTAGAGCGACTTCCAGCGCTGTGTATGTATGTGTATATATATGTATATACACACACACACATATCTATAGACATATATATATATATATATATATATACATACATCACAAAAAACATGTTCTCATGGGTGGATGCTGAGCTATAAAACACGCTCCGATCCGTGCGGAGAGGCCACCACACCCTCAGACAAGTCAGCACACGCTGAACCCAGGAGGTACCAAACCCAGAGAGTTTCACAAGGCAATCGTGCGTGCAGCGGATTAACCCTTTCACTCCCACGCTGAGCATCTCCGTTTGATGAAACAACTTTAAAAGGCAGGAAGTCCCACGCGCCCCTCTAATCCCCCCTCCCCAACACCCCCCCACCCCCAATCCCCTAGACCCAGAGGAGTCTCGAGACGGACTAGCATCATCTCTGGCAGGCCCCTAAGAAAAGGCAAGGGAAAAGGACCACTGTCCAGAGATGTTTTCAGGCAAGGGAAAAATGGGCCCCTGCCGAGGGCCCCTGCCTTTCAGGGGCACTTTCTAGAGCCAGCTCTGTTCTGCCTGATAACCTTAAATAATTTTTAAACAGATTGTTTTAAAAATCGATTTTCTAAAATTTCTTTTTAACATGGGTGATGTGTGAGAGTCTATTAGACATTTTGCAGGTAAATGTATGTATTCGAACACCATGCAACATCCATCTAAAATAAGTTTCTTTTGATCAAAACAGGACCTCACATATGATAAACTGGAGGGGGGGGGGGTCACAAATATTATTTTATATAATATTAGTGAGCTCCTGTTGAATTATAATAGTGAAAACACACGCCACTATCCCCGAATATTACAAGTACACACATTTAGAATATGGCCCAGTGTGACTGTGCACTGTCTGTGACCCGTGAAAGAGGGCATGAAAGAGCTGAAACTGGATCATAATTTCAAAGCTGTTTGGAGCAGGGGGCCCAGGGCTTTAAGTGGGATGAAAAAACTGGGGGGGGGGGGATCTCTCAAAGGGGCGTGGTCAGTGTAATTAGGGGCGTGCCTTAAAACACGTAGGCAAAAAATCTGTGTTTATAACAGTGTGTCGCCCTACTTGTATTTTGCTGTTCCTATCAATGCGTCCAGATACATGATACAACAAGTCACATCATACCTACAAGTCAGGACTATTGGCTTTGTCAATGGTTGCTAGTTGCATAAAATAAATAAGAAGCAACTATGGCTTGTATATAATATTGAAAAAACTTCCTCTTAAAGCACTGGTGACGCCACAACGATGTTGCTGCTCCTAAGTTTCAAAAAGAGAAGGGAAACCCAGAGAGAAAATGACTCTTTAAAGCATTTTCCTTCCTCTACAACGCTCACCACGCGCACATGATGTGCCTGCTGTCACTGCAGTCCGGAAAAAAAACGGACCGCCTGTGCCAGGGCACAAAACAGAGCCCGATAGAGACCCGTTTCGAGGCCCTCTTAAAAAAACTGCCGGTGTTCAGACCCGGTGAGACCCGGCCCACTTAAAGCCCTGAGGGGGCCCCAAAATAAGTTTGATCCAGGGCCCCCAAAATCCTTAAGATGCCCCAGTCACTGTCTTCTAATTATCTTACTTTTACTTCACAAACTCATCCAGTGCTCACGGTCTTCTGTTTTATGGCTTTGATTTTGCACAGGCAGGCCGGTCCGTAGGAAAGCACCCAGCGCCCCGCTTTATGGGGCAAGCAGGGCTGACAGACTACATCACAGCCAATGGGAGCAGGCAGCTGTCCTACGGCGCCACCATACTGCGCCACCAGAGGGCAACAGAGAGCAACAAATGGTCTTAGGTCTGCTTTGATGCCAAGAGAAAGGGCCCCCAGAGCAGCAAAGTATAATTTTAGCTGGCAGTGGAGAGGTGGTCAGGAGGGACCCTGCTAACAGCTTTGAAGGTGAAGTCCTTAAAAAGGGGCAGAGTTCTCACTATGGTGCGACTAGGCTGGGCTGAGCAGCGTTCACAGGGGCAGAGGTGCAGGGCCGAACAAGGGAACCCAAAGCAGCCCTGGCAATTTTGACCGACTAGCCCCCGAGAGACGGCGGGGTTGCAAGTGTGAAGCACTGCTACTTTTGTAACTGGGGGACGATATTCCAGCACTGCTGAAAAATGGGCCCCCTGTAACCGAAACGGCCCCCACAGCTGCAAAACCGACCCACACCCATCGAACCTCCCGGGGAAACGCCCGACGCCCGCCATGGTCAGTCCAGCCCGGCAGAGATGTCAGGGGTAACACTTCACACAACAGCAGGGGGAGACGCGACCGCACACCACGGACAGGCATCAGAAGACTGCTGAAAGTAGGGTCGATTTGAAGGGAGAGGTAGACGAGGCAGGGTCGTGGGGGGAGAGTGGACACTGCTTCTGGAGATGTTCTTATGGTTGATCCTATGGAAACCTGTGCATTGGTGGGCAGCATACCACTCCTAGGTGCCACTCTCCTGCACCTGAACTCTGTGTGTGTTCTACCCACTACAAATCAACACAAGCTGAACACGTCACTGTCATACTATGCAGTCCCAGACGAGTGACCCAGAATAACAAGCATCTGCAATGCAATAGGTCTCGCGTTCATGAGAGTTTGAGCTATTGGCATTGTAAATGACAATGCCTTTTATTAATGTTTTGTTTTTTAAACAGATAAATAAAATTCAAGTAAGAAATCACTGTGAACTGCATTTACCACAATGCTAAGGGGCGAACTGTGCTGGGAGGTGAGGCAGTGTGCCCCCATTTGTTTGAAAAGGCTCCCTTGAGCCACTGAGCTGATGAGCTCTTGGCGATGCACCTGTGCGCCAGAGAGAGGTACTGAGACCTGAGAGACTATGGCAGCCTTTCCAGCAACCCCAGAAGGAATTTTCGTTTTTTATCTCTACTGAAGACAGATAATATCCAGAAACACATGTGTTTAGAGATTCACAGCACTAACCTGCACCAACTTTGGTGAACCACTACAGCTAAAATTCAAGTAAGAAATCACTGTGAACTGCATTTACCACAATGCTAAGGGGCGAACTGTGCTGGGAGGTGAGGCAGTGTGCTCCCATCCCCCATTTGGATAAATGAAAGCCATTGTCATTTACAATGCCAATAGCTTAAACTCTCGCAAATGCGCAGACCTATTGCATTGCAAATGCGTGCTATGAAAATAATAAAAAGTGTTAGGAGAGAGAGTGTCCTGCTTGCAACAGCAGCAGGCAGGACAAAGCTATTTGAGAAAATAGTGCTCAGAGGCTGTAATTAAATCATACAGAGCAACAACACACGTAACAAGGGGTGTCACCATGGGAGGTTACAAAATGAGACAAGGAGGTACTAAGGAGGGACTACTAAGCCTTTTGGCCAATGAACAGCCACAGTTTACAGTTGACAATGACACAAGCCAATGAAAAATGTGGGTGGAGAGTGGGCGGAGCTTCAAGTCCCTACCTCAATACAGCATGCCTCGCAGAGCAGCGCATGCGCTGCCTAGGCTTGACCTAAAAAAGAACAGTCGACCCCTCACCCCCATCACAATGTAAATACGTCCGCTCCCTCACCCACAGCCGGGCTTCCACAGTCTGCCCTCCGAGGGTAACTAGGGGTCATACCAAACGTTTCATGCCAAGTCAACGTTTCTCAAACATACATAACACATGAAAAATATAGAGGTTCAGAGACAGGCAGCAAGACCCAAGACCAAGGGAAAAGGCTGGCCTGGTGGGCTGACAAGTACTGTTTGAGCCAAAAACTGATTTTTTTTGTTAAAATCTGCAGATTATGCAGCAGATATTGCATCATGTGGCAAATGCGGGAAATCTACAATTATACGAAAATCGCCGCAACTGCACAAATGCATAATTCCAGTGGCCCTGGGTTTCTTAGAGACGTTCGCAGGCATCTCTAAGGCTTCCAACGTGTCGGTGGGTTTCCATCATTCCCTCCTTGCCAGTTGAGATGCATGTCATGATCACGCCAGGCTCCTGGACATAACCATCCCCTTTAAGATACCACCCTCAGCCCTGCATATGTACTACTAGCAGACCCTACATATCCCCAGAACAATTTACCCCCAACTCGAAGTTATGGAAACTCATGTTGGAATTGTAAAAATGAAAGTTAGTCATTTAATATCACCTCATTTCCTAACTAGTTTCATAAAAAGAGGAGAAAACAAAACGTCACTATGGTTTTGAAAAAGTACTAACTGCTAAAAAAAAACAACAACAGAAAACTTTGTGTTGTGACGGGCCATGCAAACGCAAGGATAATCTCCCGACACAATGCTTGCCTGGCTCAGAGAACTACCCAGCACATGTATGTTAGCAAACCTCAACCAGGAAGTCCATGCCCCGATCAATCATGGCTGCAGCAAGCGCGTCTGGACTGATGTCGAAGTAACTGGGCACTTCACCTGCCAGCACTTTAGACCAGGGAGGCTGCACAAGCTAGCCAATGAGAGGACTGGCATGTCACTATGAAGAACAGGTAGCCATGGTGGACGGATCTCCGGCTCGGAACCTGTGTGGATGGCGTGGTACAGAAACTCTGAGAAGATGCCAACTATACTCAGAATACATCATCTGAGGACAGTTTGTGGACTGGGGAGCCATCAGATGGAGATGAACTGCCAATCAACTTGGCGAGGCTGGCACCAGGGGAAAGGCTTAAGGAGTTACGAGACCCGGACAGGATCCGTATTCAGTGTTTCAGAGGTAGGGCTGCCTATCAAGTGGCAACACCCCTAATGCCACCAGGTAATTGAATATTAGTTCAAGAAAGACAGACAATACCTTGGAAGTTTGTAACTTTTTTCAGGAATAAATGCTCAAAGAGTTCTCTGTATCTTTGATTAGTTTTTATTGAGAGCATCAGGGTTAAAGCCTGATGTGACAGAAAGTACAGCCGACACGTGTTTCGCCCAAGGTGGCTGGCACACCTAGTGCTTTCTCAAGGTGAGAGCATGCAGCCTAACGGCTAGGGCGGTCGACCTCAATTCTGGGGAACTGGGTTTGAGTCTCAGCAACGACGCTCAACATCCTGTGATTCTGGGAAAATCACTTAATCTCCTCGTGCCTTACAAAAATGAATGTGTCCTCATGTAACGCAACTGGTGGTCATGTAAAGCGCTCTGATACCTGATTTCGGGTCAAGTTCACGCTGTATAAACCTTTGAGAAAAAAAAGGTAAGTTATCAAAAAAAAAAAGTGTTCCGGTCTCGTTTTAGAAGTACAAATCACATGAACTAATTCACACGAAATAATTCAAAAGGTCTCTGCGGTCGTAGATTAGTCCTATGAGGAGCAAGTCTCCCATTTTCAGAGCTGAAACTTTGTGATTTACGCCCAGGGTGAGGAGGGAATAGTATGTTTTCAAGAGCCAACCCTTGTTAATCAGGCTCCTACTTTTAGTGTGAGGATTGCATCCTCATGTTGGGTGCCACGATGCACTTAGCCAAGTCAAAGCTTCTGAGCGTGCCGGGGACACAATAAAACAACAAGCTTGGCATGTATGCATGTTATGTTTATTTGTAAAGCGCAACGGTTTCCCTGGGGTGTCCTGGCGCTAGTTACCTGTCCTTACAGCTATCACCAACAGAAACATTTAATTATTGAAAAACCATGTTTTCAAGGCCCTTCTGAAAGCCAACAGATCTGTGGCATTTCTGAGATGGGCCGGAAGGTCATTCCAAGCCTTGGCCGCTCCGAAGACAAATCTTCGTCCTCCCCATGATACCTTTTTTGTGGGCGGGACTATCACCATTTTAGCTCCTGCTGAGCGTAGATTTCTTGTGGGTATGTACCGATTAAACTGTTTCTGTAAGTAGTCCGGTCCAATACCTTGAAGTGCTTTAAATACAGTGCACAAAGATTTAAAAAGCACTCTCTTTTTCACCGGGAGCCAATGTAGCTTTTTAATTTCATTGGAGATCGCCGCAAATTTGGGCACCCCAGTAAGGAATCGGGCGGCCACATTTTGTATCCTTTGGAGTTTATTTAAAAAGCGTTCTAGATTGTTTAAATAAAGGCCATTACAATAATCAAGTTTTGACAAAACAAGTGCGGCGACCACTGTTTTCTGAATCCTTGCTGGCAGGAATGGCAGTATTTTTTTTACTGTTTTAAGAACAAACGCGGTTGATGATGAAACTGCCTTGACTTGGTCGCCCAGGTTTAATTTGTCATGCATGCACAGGTATGTATGTGGGCAAAGCCAGCTGGGCAGTGTTGGAGGTGAGATACGATCATTTACTTTAACTGGGGATTTACATTGTGGAATTACACAACTGCATTACACTCATCACAGCTGCAACTCACAATTTCAATTCAATTTTATTTGTTTATGTTTTGGAACTCGAGTGAGGTCCACATAAACCACACTAAAATACTTCCATTGTGAACTTTTACACACGCGTCCTTGCAAGCGCGGTGAAACCAATTTTGATAAAGTCACAGCATGTAAAGTGCAAATACCTGCGGAACTAGCGTTAAGGATTCATTACAGCGCTACAATTAAGTTAAAAAAATGGTAATATGCTTAAAGGACAATGCAAAGGACGTCACAGCGTGTAAATGCAAGTCACAGGTTTAGGAACAGGGTGCTCGAGTGAATTTAGAATGGTCAGTCAAGTACCAAGGCTGGAATCAAACCCAGATTTCTAGGTTCCAACCTTTCCACCGCATCCCTTCTGGAAAGGGGGGGCTTTTGGCCCCCCCGCCTGCATGGCTGTGCGGCGACCTCCCCCCGGACTACTCGGTGGTGGGGCGCGTCACTGGGGGGCGCGCCCTACCGCCGATTGGCTGCCTGGATGACCCGGATGTCGTTAATCGACATCCGGGTCGGAAGGGAGGGGGGCGGGCCACTGGGGGGGGATAAAGCGGTGGGGAGCGCCCAGGTGACCCCCTTGTTCCCTGGACGCTCCCCCACATAGGACGTGCCCCGGCGCTCGGGGCAGATAACTTTTCCCCACCCACCATCCCTGGAGTACGTGGTTGATGTGTTGTTAGCCCAACTAGCGGGCATTTGGGCGCGGGAAATTGTCATGAAATGTTAGTTTCTGATGAGGTTGTTCTGTTAGGACTTTTTCTCCCATTGTAGTGATCAATATGGTATTGTGCAGTTATGTTTTTGACTATGCTTTTTGTAGGCCTTTTTCTCCCAAGGTAGCGAATGATTTTGGATTATGTGTAAACTGTTGCAGTCGTGTTTAGGTCTTTTCTTTCCCTAGTAGCTTTATGATGTTATACATGACCTGTGTTTTTAGTCAGTGTAGTTGTCCTTTAGAATTTTCTCCCTTAGGTCGTCGTATTTATTAGGTATGAGGGGCATGCGGTAAGGTCATGACCGGTGAGCAACTATTTGAAGGTCTGAGGGGGCGGGCATCATCCTACGGAGGTGCCCGCCCAGGGGGAGGGGCCATTGGCCCCTCCTAGAACTTCAGGGGCAAGGTAACTGGTGCTTCAAAGGGGCGCGGGTTGGGGAGTCACGCTTTCCTTAGGCTGGTAGCCACCCCGCGCGCGCATACTCATGACGTCACCGGATGGCGCAGAGTAAGGGCCCTCCTTTAGTGGGTAAATGAAGTTCACGGCGTGGACCGGGTAATTACCGGGCCCGGCTGCGCATGCGCACACCTGTAGGGGAGGCGCAGCTAGTAGGACCTGACACCGGTTAGCGACCTTGCCATATGGCCCAGAAATGTTAGTATACAAAATTGCAGAGGAGGATGTTAGATTCGGTTAGGAAACAATCTGTATTAGAGTCTTTGTTAAGGATAGACACTCACACCTGTTGACAATTATGTATCTAATGTCCTGCTGAATTTTGTATAACCGTTTATCATGCAAATTTGAAATTTATTGTTTTTGTACTTAATAAATACGGCCGGGGGGTTTCGCGACCCCCCGCCTTCCAAAGATACCACGTCTGGGTGCTGTGTCCGGGGGTGGTGTGGTCATAGGGGG
Source organism: Triturus cristatus (assembly GCF_964204655.1). Classification (NCBI taxonomy): domain Eukaryota; kingdom Metazoa; phylum Chordata; class Amphibia; order Caudata; family Salamandridae; genus Triturus; species Triturus cristatus. The sequence continues at coordinate 1,826,035,090 of NC_140589.1, read as the reverse complement.
AGGGCGGTAGCCAGTCACTGACCATGCGCACCTGACACAAAGCTTGCAAATGTGGAAACAGACCACGCTGGGGGGATTTCCACATTCACAAATGCACTGCGAGTACCTCAAATTCCACCAGATCCGATTCTGTGAAACAGGATCAGGAGGAGATGTGCAAAAAATCGACATTTTGAGCAGGCTAGCTGTGAAAATGCCTTGTGAAGTCAACTCCTTCTGACTGCTCCAATTACATTTACAGTGCACAGGCTTCCAGCAGAACTGAAATCCCACTCAAACCAGGATCACGTGGATTCAACACTCGAGCCTCTTCCCACAGTCTCCGGGGGGCGCTCTCGCACCAGGTAAAAAAGAAATATAATGCGGAAGAGACGGATATTCAAGGAAGAACAAGGAACTGCTTCGGCATGAAGTGTAAACTCTGTAAGACTTTTTTAAAGCCTGTGGCTTAGACTTGAGGATTCTGTGGAGCTGGCCGGCTGCCAAAAGAGAGAGGGGCCCTTGGAGCGAGGGATCATCTGGGAGTGACTGTTACTGCGAACTGAAGTCCCCCCGCTGACGCCTGCAAGAGTTGTGCCAGTCCAAAGCACGTGGAAATAGACTTTAATCACATGCATGCAAGCTGACTTGTATTTTGGTAAGACGCCAAATTTGTATTTAAAAAAAAAAAAAAAAAAAAATCAACAGAAATAAGTTCAAATACTCCGAGAACTAGAACAAAGCATAGGTAACATTTCCATTGGGCGTGCGCGCCCACGCCTGTGCCGGGGGCTCCATTACTTGAATTTGTAGGATCACTCTGGGATAGAATGTATTCATTAAACTCTACAACATAAAGACCAATGAGTATTTTTATATAGTTTTTACTAACATGTGTACCTGCTGCTTCTCAGAGCTGTATTAACCTAGTGTTACTCAACAGGACTCAACGGTGAGAAAGCCGTCATCTCAGCAGCATCACGGGCACTGCCGCCAGCCCCGTATTGAGAGTTCAACCTTGGTCGAGCCTGTGCAACGGCATCAAGTCACTCCTAGGGCCAAGACGCCTCGGCAATCGAGCGCTTTATAGATATGTCAGCCAGTCAGTCGGTGAGTTCTGGCACTGCCGCGACCCCTGTATTGAGAGTTCTGGCCCTGCTGCAGTGATGCTCAAGGCCCCTCAACAGGACACTGCAGCGACCCCTGTATTCAATCAATCAATCAATCAAATTCTTTATTTCGGCCAATTAGGCCATAAAAGATACAAAAACAGTATCATTAAAATGCATCCACATTAATATAAGAACATAGTAAAATACATAAAACCATCATAGTATAAAAAGAATTTCTGATTGCGAAAGGCGTTAAGAATCATAGCCAAAAGGATCAGTCTTTAAGATATTTTGACCTTAACTGCCACATGGCCATTAAAAATTTAGCAACTGCAAATACTATGTGGGGTGCCGTACTCGTTTTCAATATTCTAAGCGAATGGAGATAGCTCCTTAAGCCCAAGTTTCTGCATAGAGGAGCTAACCAGTATTTTCTGGGTCGATTGTATGCAGTTACATAGGGCCTATGTGTAGGACCTCGATAAAAATAGCCCACCTTTCACTCTCCTTCCCTTTGTTGAACATATCTAGCGCGGGAGCCCCCCGCAGGAGTTTGTTTTCAAGGTTACCTATAGTGCCATCTGGCTCTAAGAGGACCATCTGTCCCTCCAATAATTATGGAAGGGGAACTAGGCATCAGCTATGGTGAAGACGCCGTATCTGACATTTTAAGAACACCATCACTTTTGGTTACTGACAGCAGCATAGCTTCAGGTTCCCAGTCGGACGACTGGACGAATTTAACAACTTTGAAAAAAGAATGGTTAAAAATAACCATACATGGGGCTATGATGACTGAGTACCTTAGGGCCAACATCGCCCCTAATGGTCTCATCGTCAATTTAGTACCCCGTTTATTCCTGGATGATCCACAATTCAAGAAAGAGTGGTCCCTGGTGTCATGGAAATGCACCAGGGACTTACTAGTACTTATCATAGGGACAGCCAAGAGGTTGGCCGATTGCATCCTTACACGCATTCAAGATCTTGAAAGCACGATGAAACCTGTCACTCAATCTGCTATTTTTAAAACTAAACTAGCAGAGATTAATCAGGAGATTGCTGAAAGTAGTGAGTTTTTGTTAAAACAAAAAATAACTAAACTACAGAAAGACATCACCAGATTTGACAAAGAGAGAGTATTTCCTTACCTAAAAGCAGACTACACTTCCAACAAGACAGACTATTCAAGTGATGAAGAATCTAATCACAGCAGAAGAGGTTCATCTAGTGGATCTAGTACAGGGAGTTGGAACAACAAAAATCAGAGAAAGACCAACACACGGTCATATCAGAACCAAGGTGGTCCCATGTTTCCTGTCCCCCCTCAACCTCCGTTTTGGCAATATCCCATGTTTCCTCAGTACCCGCCACAATTCTATCCTGGTAACAACCCGAAACCTTTTTTAGGCAGAGGCTGGGGCAGAGGAAGAGGGCGAAGGCGAGGACAACAGCAAACTACCACCCATGTCCAGTGGCAAGATCAACCCCAACCGCAGCCACAAATGGAAACTCGGAGCAGAAGGAGGGGCCAGAGGGATTAGTTATCAACCTTTCCCATAGACCCCTCAGTAACACAGAGGAGGATGTAATAAAGAAAGGTCTGGGCTTCGTACCTACTCCTAGAGTAGATAAATTCGAATTGATCTGCGAGGTCCAGAATTTCTTTCGGAAAATACGCCTCAAGGCATTTTTTCAGGACGAACCGGCTACTGAACCTAGTGACACTGGCCTACATAAAGCTTCCACCTTTACCCCGACAAACAGCATGATTCCCTCGGAGGTCCTCACCTTCGAGAAGGCTGTACTAAAAGACCTGGACAAAATACAGAGTAGAACTACTGTGTACAACAACTTTACTGGCAAAGAAAGGGATGCGGCCAGAATACTAGCAGCTGATACGACTATCACCATCAAACAGGCAGATAAGGGAGGTGCGACAGTTATCCAGTCCACTAGTGATTATGAAACAGAATGTCTACGCCAACTTGGCGATAGGAAATATTACACACCTATTGACACCGATCCCACGCCAAGATTAAGTTTAACAATAGCTAGTAAGATCTTGGAGGCCGAAGCCAATGGCTGGATCACGAGAAAAGAAGCAGACTTTCTTATCACCACCAAACCTGTCGTACCATATTTCTATACATTACCTAAGGTACATAAAGGCGTCACCCCTGTCCCCGGCAGACCAATTGTCTCCGGAATAGGTTCCCTCTTGGAACCTCTTTCTAAATTCTGTGATTACTTCCTACAACCCTTGGTAAAAGAGACACCTTCTTATGTCAGGGACACAACTGACATTTTGAATATTATTGAGGGAATACAGAACACCGAAAATGTTGACTTCCTAGTGACCCTTGATGTAGAGGCTCTCTACACCAACATCCCGCAACAAGCTACTTTGACGGTGATAGAGGCGGCCCTACAGAAAAGGGAATGGACATCTCCCACTCCCATAACATTTATCATGGATCTGGCAACATTAGCTCTTACTGAGAACTATTTTGCATTTAAAGACAACCTTTACCATCAGTCCCAAGGTACATCGATGGGGAGTACCTTTGCCCCCAGTGTGGCCTGCCTGTATATGGCAGCGTTTGAAGAGACAGTAATAATGAACGAGGACAACCCCTTTGGGCCTAACCTAACCCTGTGGAAAAGATACATCGATGATGTCATGATTCTATGGAAAGGGGATTTAACAACCTGTCACGAATTCTGTGAATGGATCAACACCAAAAATCAGTTTTTGAAATTCACTAGTCATATCTCTGACTCAGATATCCCCTTCCTGGATTTAAACATCAGATTGACACCCACAGGGTTAAGCACTACTCTCTACAGAAAACCCACTGATAAGAACAGTTTACTCCTCTATAACAGTCATCACCCCAAAGCCCTGCGCGATAATTTGCCGTTTGGCCAATTCCTTCGACTCAGGAGAAATTGTAGTTCTGTCACAGACTACAAAATTGAGGCCAACATCCTCTCAGGGAACTTGACTCAAAGAGGCTATCCTCCCCGAGTGATTTACAACTCAATGAAGCGAGCAAGAAATAACAACCGTGAGGCACTTTTGGAAGTAAGACCAAAAGACACCAGAGAGATCATTACATGTGTCACATCCTTCACACCAGAATCCAACAACCTCAAAAAAGTGATAAAAAAACACTGGGGGATACTATCCGCAGGCACACTTATGATTCCCCCACCACGTTTCGCTTTTAAGAGGACCAACAATTTGAAGGACACCCTGATACACACGAGACCGAAAAAACAAATAAGTCCAGCACACAACACCCTCTGGAACCTTCCCCCTGTACAGGGGCATTACACATGCGGAGGGTGCTCCTGCTGCGGGCAAACCATCGTGGCAAAATCTATTCGCCTCACTGACTCTTTCGAATGGGCCCTCAAAAGACACACAAATTGTAATTCCACGAACTGTGTCTATTTACTAATTTGCCCTTGTGGCCTCCACTATATAGGGATGACGACACGAGCTGTGAAAACACGCATCACCGAACATAAAAGCAACATTAGATGTGGTAAAACCACCACAAAACTTTACAGTCATTACCTTGCATGCAAACACAGCCCGACTGATCTACGTTGGATTGTCCTTGAGAGCCAGCCTGTTATGTCTCAACATGCCCTACTCAGGCTCGAACAACGCTGGGTACATCGCCTCTCGTTGGATAGACTTGGCCTCAACGATGATATACCTTGGTCAATGATATCTAACCGATAGGATGCTTGTCTGCCGATATAGCTGAGGGGGCAGGATAATACATACACTACCCTAGGTTCCTACTGATACTTGGTCTTCGACATTGACCCACCTCTGTACGACAAACCAGGGGTATAATATGCAGTGACCTTTTTACTGATTGATACGGGCATCACACTCTATATATATTCCTTATATATACTTTCATTTTTGCCCATGATTTCTTTAGATTTCTTTAGATTATTAACCATCTTGGTTTTATAGACCAACACCATTACACCATGGCCCCCGATTTTGGTACCCTAACTCACCATGTAGGGTATGAACCACCTACTAATAACAGTATCTGTGGGGTGTGAGATACGTCTGTCATTTACAGCAAACACACATGACTATCGTCTTTTACAAGAGGGGCATTTATATCAATCCCATAACGTGTTATGGACCACTTTTTGCCGATCACTACGTGGCGACCATGAAGAATGACGTCTTGATTTCAGTATGATATACATCTTTTTACTTCATATTGTTACAGACGCATCCACTACACGGGCAATCATATCGTTTCCAAACACATGGTACGCTCCACATTTTGCCCGTTACAACATGGCGCCCACGACACAAGACCTTTCTAAACCCGGTATTATGTACATGCCTTCATCTCCCATTGCTACAGACGCATCAACGCCATACCATTCCAAACAATTGGCCAACGAGAATTGTTACCAAGACAGTGATTGGTCCGGTTGCAATCACGTGTCAGGCTCACAACCAATCCTGACCTGAATAAATTAAAGCGTCACCGACCCACTATCCAGCTTCCGGGTTCGGCGACGCGGGCAGGTTGAATTACCTCCAGGGGATGTCTGTTTAGTAAGTACACGTCGGCGCGCGGTTTGGAGGGTGGGTTCCTAATACCTGAGTCGATCTGGGGCGCTCTAGACACTTGTAGTACATCCGCACTTGTTCGGATCACTGTCCACCATCGGTACACGTCTGAATACCTTGCATGTGACCACTTCGACACGCCCAATTACACAGGGCTCAGTTGCGAAGAAATGCTTAATCTAAATTCAAGCTCACACTAAGTTAGAATCGTCCACGTCGATTTATTACTTTTGATCGTAGCCTTTTCAAACCATTCGGGACTTGCACATCTCTGTCCCACCACCGGTTTACTGCACCTGGGCAACCACATTACAGATCAGAGTACTATTGCACACGAGAGGTGTCACACGCTCAAATCAATATGTTCTCGTGATACTTAGGATGGAGATCTCTCTCCTGTGACTTTGTGTTTGTGATATCTTCCTATGCCTCTACCTTTCCCCATAACACCATTATACTTTAGGGAACGAATGTGTTTCTCCCCCTGTGGACGCGCCATGCACCTGATGATGAGCTCTTTTTAACATGATTTGGTGAGTCCATGCATAACCATGACTTTTTTCTTTAATTTAACAAGGGTTGTGCTTCCAACCAGAACCTTGCTGTGCTACTTGTTTTAACCGTTATTTACCTTGCCCTACCTTGTTTCACGTCGTTTATTGATTAACTGATTAGGAAACTGGTAGGAATCCAGTACAATTTATAATCTGGAGTATATGAAATTGACCACCACTTTACTAAACCAGTGGTGATCGACTAACCTTTGTGATATTATGCCTACAGTTGCCAAGGGTGGCTTTGGGTTCATATTTTTTCAATGTTTTCTTTCCCTAGGTGACCCCCTTTTAAGTCAATACATAAGGTAGGGGCGCCTATTAAGGGTTGACCAACATATTAGTTCTCACCCTTGTTTTTCTCACCACACTGTAGATAGTTTTTTTCGAGCACACCTCACTTTAATATTATAGGTCCTGACGAAGCGCCACGAGATCCTCCTGACTCAATGCGCGCGAAACATGTTGACCAGAAGAGTCGAGCGTAGCTAGCCACTCATCCGTTGTGAGCATATATAGCTTTTACGCCACTCACCCCCCTTTTTAATTAGGTGGTTGACTGAGCCAATAAACTTCTATTTCAGATTAACCAACCTCTTTTAAATCACTTACATCTACACTCCCGGGCCCTCACACGCATGCACCATACGGCAGGGAACAAAAGATCTCCGACAAAGAGCCCCTGTATGGGTGCCCGTCGGGTATTGCACCGCCGACCCGACGAGGAGCAGAACCCAGATGATGAAGCATGACACCTAGCTTGCTGGGTGTGTGAGGGTTTTAGTTCCACCCTGAAGGGATTCCCTTCCCTTGTGCACTTACTTTCACTAGGTTGAAGTCTGAATTGGAATACTTTATTCCCCTTCGACTTCCTGTCCTGTAGGAACTACACATCTCTTGTTGATACAGTTACTTAGGGCCTATGTGTAGGACCTCGATAAAAATAGCCCACCTTTCACTCTCCTTCCCTTTGTTGAACATATCGATTGTATGCAGGCCAGAAAAACATAATATGGGATTCTTCCTCATCATGAATGCAACAACCTGGGCAGATTTTATCCGTCCTTTTTGTCCAGTTGTAAGTAAATATTTTAATGGGAAGAGTCCCTAGCCTCCATTGGATAAACAATTTTCTAGCTAGTATGGGGAAAATGATGTCCATAAACCCTTCGAATTGGTATAAATCCTTAAAATCCCAAAATCTAACAGTCAAAATACCTTTATTGGTGGCAGAAACAAGGGAGGCAAAACTTTTTTCCCTATAAATACCCACAAGGTGTTTGCGTGACACCCTGAAACAGCCTTGTTACGGGGAATCCCATAGTTCGTGAAGACCTAGTCGGTAAAGTTCTTTCTTTATAAAAACCAGCCACGGGATTTTATCACAGAAATTATAATTCATGACATGGGCGAGCTCTTGCCTGTAGTGTTCGAGCTCAGCGGTGGACCAAAGCCTATGCAGGAATCTCAGTGGCATTAAATGCCGGTTTTCTCTTATGGAGGGTAGTCCCAAGTCTAATCTTAGGGGGAGACGGGGTGTGCCACAAGGGAGGGCCAAAAGGCGCCTTATGAAATTGTTCTCTACTTTTACAATTCCTAAAAAAACAAGAGACCCTATGGCTTTAATATTGTTGGATGCAGAAAAAGCCTTCGATAGGGTCTCCTGGAGGTTCCTTTGGGAAATTATGGGTAGGTGTGGACTTACATCACAATTTACTACAGCCATACAAGGATTATATGTTGACCCAGGAGCCAGCGTTATGATCAATGGGACACTCTCAGAGAGATTTGAGATCACTAGGGGAACGAGACAGGGGTGCCCATGCTCTCCCCTACTATTTGCAGTTTATATAGATGCGTTCATACGGAAATTAGAAAACCATCCGCTAAAAACTCCGATAAAGGCATTTAATATTGATACAAAAATCCTAGCGTATGCCGACGATATAGCCATAGTCACCTGTAATCCTATCCAAGCAATGTCAGCGATAGAAGAGGAAGCAATTTGCTTTGGTAAGATTTCCGGATACAAGCTGAACTCAACTAAAACACAGATAGTTATTAATGACAAGCTTAAGATGGATGACTATAGAGTAACGGAACATGCTGTCTACCTAGGAGTTGATATAACCGCAAACATAGATAGTGTAGTTAGCTTAAACTTAGACCCATTGATTAAACACACCAAGAAAGAACTACTCCGACTTGACAACCTACATCTTACTATTGGCGGGAGATGTAACGTCATTAAAATGCTATATTTACCTAAATTCTTATATCTCTTTCGCACAATATGCCTGGAGTTCACTCCCCAACAGTTTAAAAACATCGAAAATATCTTTTCTAGATTTATTTGGGGTTATAAGAGACCTCGCCGAGCATTTAAATGGCTTATGTTGCCCAAAGAAAGAGGCGGACTTGGAATGCCAAACTTTAAGCTATACTATTGGGCTACGGCAATCAGATATAGTATCGTGCTCTTATCAATAGGAGAAGGCCACAATTCCGATAGGATCACTCCACAAGAACTGATCCTAGGGATAGGCTGCGAGGGTTGTCTTTGGCGACACATGAACGACAACTATTTTAAGAAAGTAAAACTCAAGACCATCTCTAGTATATATAAAGTTTGGATTAATGTAAGAAAACTGCTAGGATTGGGCCGCTTTTCATGTTACACCCCAATTAAGCTTAATTATGAGCTACCAGCTCTATTCCACGACACTTGTATGCCGAGATGGATCGAGAATGGCATTCAGCAATTAGGATGTTTTTATAACTCAAGCGGCCTAAAAACTTTCTCCGATCTTCAGACTGAATATTCCATTAACCATAGAGAGTTTTTTAAATATCTACAGATCAGGGATTTTTTGCAAAAGAAAACCGGGGGACGTGACAAATTCCAAAATAATATCGTACTAGATACTATATGTAGACCAAATACCCCTAAAATTGGGGTCATCTATGAACTTTTTAGGGATAAGCTCCCTGATGACTTGGGAAAATATTTAACGGAGTGGCAGACCTCACTTGCAATCCAACCGAATATTCCTCTGAGAGCGTATGAACTATCACAAGTGTGTTTAATGTCTATAAATCTCCAGGCACAATTTTATAAAACTTTTTTCTCCCTTTATTATACACCATATAAGATTGCAAAATGGGCAGTAGGAAAGGGAACAACATGTCCACGCTGCTCGTTGGGCGCTGCCGACATGATTCACATGTTTGCCTCATGCGAGAAACTGTCAGGTTTGATAAAAGGAATCTCTGACTTCCTTTCAGAAATTTTTCAAGCTAATATATCTATCACTCGGGAGGAAATTGTGCTAGGAATATCTAATAATCAAAGACCTAATCATATGCAGGACCTTATTTTTATAGCTATGGCTGTCCTTCGACTATGTATAGCTTCAGCGTGGCTGGATGCTACTGCACCGGCTTATGCACAATGGAGATCCAGACTATTAGCAATCTGCACTCTGGAAGTAGCTATATATAAAACTAAAGGGAGGAGAAAAAAGAGAAGAGGGATGCAGATTTGGGGTCCGCTTTTGCATTGGCAACTAGATCACACCTAAAATGCTTGGTCAATATTATGATCTTATTTGGGTAAATATGTATTGTAATTGTACTGAGTCTGACAATATAGGCTGTATTATTCTCCAGATCTATCGAACTGTTTTCTCTTGTGGATGAATATGATGTGAAGTAATATCTTGGTCCAAAGGGAGGGGTGGGAGGTTTATGTATAATTTTGTGAAAAAATTGCTAATAAAAATCATTTAAAAAAAAAAAAAAATGAATGCCACAACCTGGGCAGATTTTATCCGTCCTTTTTGTCCAGTTGTAAGTAAATATTTTAATGGGAAGAGTCCCTAGCCTCCATTGGATAAACAATTTTCTAGCTAGTATGGGGAAAATGATGTCCATAAACCATTCGAATTGGTATAAATCCTTAAAATCCAAAAATCTAACAGTCAAAATACCTTTATTGGTGGCAGAAAAAAGGGAGGCAAAACTTTTTTCCCTATAAATACCCACAAGGTGTTTGCGTGACACCCTGAAACAGCCTTGTTCCGGGGAATCCCATAGTTCGTGAAGACCTAGTCGGTAAAGTTCTTTCTTTATAAAAACCAGCCACGGGATTTTATCACAGAAATTATAATTCATGACATGGGCGAGCTCTTGCCTGTAGTGTTTGAGCTCAGCGGTGGACCAAAGCCTATGCCAGAATCTCAGTGGCATTAATTCCAGGTCTTCTCTTATGGAGGGTAGACCCAAGTCTAATCTTAGGGGGAGAAGGGGTGTGCCACAAGGGAGGGCCAAAAGGCGCCTTATGAAATTGTTCTCTACTTTTACAATTCCTAAACCCGCTTTGTGTCCCCAAAGTTCTCCACCATAGGATGCGGCGGCTCTTGCTTGCGTCTTATACATCTCAACTGCCGGACTGATAGGTTTGTATGTAGAGGAATTTGCCACTTTCAGAATTCCCCCTGACAGTTGAGAAAGCTTGAGCCGACTTCTAGTCACCTGAGGTTCCCAAGATAAATTCTCATGGAGAGTTACCCCCAGATACTGGAAGGTATTCACCCTCTCCAATCTTTCAGTGCTCAGAGAAGGATTAGGTCTGGTTTTAGATGATGCATTAAATATCATAAACTTGGTCTTTCCTGTATTAATTTCTAGACCATGTTGCTTACAGAAAAGGCCAAATCCATCTAGGATCCGTTGGATCCCCATCGGAGATTTTGACAGCAGGAGGGTGTCATCTGCAAACATGATGGCGGGTACCCTCCTGCTGCCCAAACAGGGGGCATCATTGTCGACAACAGTGTCAAGATGTGCTTTGACACTGTTGACATAAAGACAGAACAGGGTTGGTGCAAGGACACAGCCCTGCCTGACCCCTCTGAGGACCGGGAATTTTGATGATAGTGCTCCCAACCTCCCATGCCTGACCTGTGCGTAGTTATTCTCATGGAGCCTGATAATGGCATTTAATATATGGGTCGGAACGCCTAACTCCTTTAAGGTCTGCCATAATTTTTTCCTGGGAACTAGGTCGAATGCTGACCTCAGGTCCACGAACACCATGTACAGCCTTCCCCTCTCGATGGTTACAGTTTTCCAATAAAGGAGAACGAGGAGGAAGATCTGGTCCATGGTGGACGTTTTTTTCCTGAAGCCAGCCTGAAGAGGACTAAGAATTTTATTGTCCTCCATCCACTCCGAGAGGTGGTTCAAGTGTGGAAATATGGATTTTTGTGATCAGTTATGTCCCCTATCTTGGACCCCAACGGTTCTATGTGCATGTTACAAGTACATGTATGCTCCCTCCAGTTCCAGTTTTGAAGACGCAAACACATGTGCGTCCACCGTCAACATGTCCCCTGTTAGATCCGCCATGAATGGGCTGGATATTCGATTCCTAAGTACGAACGGCCACCGACTTTATATGGCCCAGTTACTCCATTTTGCAGTTCAGGCGAGTAGGCCCTGATTCTGCCATCAAGCCTTTCCCTGTTCTCTGCCTTTGACAGCTTCAGCTTGAGCTCGCATCTGTATCCATGAACTTTGTCTTACTCCCTGTGCGGCTAACGGTGCCTGCCTCGGCCGGTTTGCCTGCCTGCCAAAAACTGTATTTCACCTTCGAGTTATCTGCTTCACTCCTCAGCCGATGCATTCCTGTCTAGTAGTTTAGGTAAACATTTCCTTCAGCTACTGAGCAAAGGGCCTAGCCTCTCTGTCTTCATGCAAGTAATTCATAGCCCTGTTGCCATGGAAAGGTTTCTGCCCCTTGCATCTCATATAGACACTTAGACGCTTGTGCACGCACACACAGTCAGTATAGAATAGATTTTGTCCAAGAGTCCTTCCTTTGTGGATAACATAGTTCTCCAAACATAGGATGTTAGATATGATTTGGGATTAGGTTGACTTGACCCCCCAGACTTTTTGTCTCCACATGTAGAGCTAAATGTCAAGCCCCCTTCACCCCCTTGTTGAACGTCAATTACACGTCACGCTGCTGCGCGCGCATCCTTGCCAAGTATTTCTGCTGACATTGCGAAATTATCTTATAGATCCACCTATATATGACATCACAACCAATAATGTTTCTTGTTACTCCCCATTACGCCTCTTTTCATTACGCATGTAAGATATTATCTTCCTTATCAATTGTTACGCCTCTTGCATTTGTTTCATTGTAATGTATGTTCTATAAAAGCAATTTCTTGTCAATAAAGTATTGTACTTCACTTCCTGAACCCCCGTGGTGACGGAACTTGGAGACCCTCAATTCGAATTGCGACCATTGGAATAAAGCCCGTTCAGAACCTCTTATACCACGGATTCTGCCTCTTATTTTACTGAGCTATATTTTCTAGATTCCGTATCAAATTCAGTCCCGGTAATTAAATTATTTACCACATGATTGGCGCCCGAATAGGGACACTTTCTCATCTCACGCGCCGGTGGTGCGTTGCAGGCCCGGTCTCCTGCCACAGCTGGACGGACAATAACGCGTACCAGCAGGCTTTCCTGTATCTCCCTCCGGTCAAGCGGGGGCGACTGAGGCTGCGATCAACCCAGACGAGGCGGTGAGAAGTGCGAAGTATCCCGACCAGAGCCTAGCTGAGAGAGCAAGTTCCGAGGTATACAGAGACCCACCAGGTTTTCGAAGTCCCGACGTCCAGAGGGTCCGATGTCCGCAGTTTCCGAAGTTGTCGAGTCGAGTCCAGTTCAGTTCCGTTCCGAGGCCTTCCGTTCCGAGCTACCCGGTGAGTACCATTGCTGGGGAGGCGTTTTTGACGTGCACATAGGTTGTGCCGGTCAAGACGGGTTTGGGTACACAAATCCGGTCTGCACTGTTTCAGCAGTGTATATGTACTGTTTAGCAGTATATCAAGTATTCCGAAGTATCTAGTTATTGTCGAGAATTATGCTTGGTTATTAGTTTTGCAGACGATCATCATTGTTGTTCATTTTAAATGTTAAATGTTTAATGTGTTAAAACGTCCTGCATATTGTGGTATGAATGATTGTTTATTGTTGTGCTTTTTGTATTAAGTGTGTTCAAGATTAAGTATCAGATCAGTTGTCAATATGCCGCTCTTTTCGAAATTAAGACAGATCACAACTAGAAAAGGGGTACTCGAAGAAGCCGTTCCTATTCCTCCTAGGGACACTCCAGGGCACTTCATATATCACAAACATGGCTTAGACGCCATATTGTTTCTTGATTTATGGGTGGACTACACCAAAGAATTACCAGAAAGTCAGAGGTGGCCCGCAGCTGGGACCTGGGATGCAGAGTGCATTATGAAAGTGGAAGAAGAGTTATGGAAAAGGAAAGCTAGACAGTCACAGAAAGACGCTGTTGAGTTATGGCGTAAAGAATCGCATAGACGTACCGAAAAAGCACTAAGACAGGAAGAGAGAAGTAAAGAAAGTGCAAATAAAGTCAGAGAAAATCTATTGATTGAAGAAGGTACACGAGTACAAGCAGAACAAGTCGATAGGCAAAGGAATGCCCTTATGAAAGGTATGTATCCCCTTCTGGCCGAAGGATTACCTAAGGCTACTACGGAGATACCAAAAGACTTGCCACCCCCATTGTTTCCAATAAAAGTACATCCTAAAGGGCATCCCAGTACCGCAGAAGATGTTTTTCTTTCCTCATATTTAGATGACGCAGCTCCCGAGTATGCTAATCCCGCACCACATAGACCGTCTGCTGGGGGGGTTCAACGTCAAGATCAGGTGTCTGTATCTGTGCAACAACAAATTCCGACACAAGCTTCGGCAAGCACATCTGTTTCCGCATCTGTTCCCGCAGCCGATTCTACAGCTGTGTCCACACCTGTAGTTGCTGTAGCACGGTCAACGAATCCTTTCGCGCCCAGTACCCCAGATGGGGCTACCGGAGGTGCTACTAGCGTTTATTCTACACCACCCCGAATAAGTAAACTTACTTTTCAAGAACCAGCACACCCACGTACGCCCAAACTTATAAATCCCCGCACGCTTAAGGACCTTCTAGTAGATTGTAGATATGACCCGGGGCCCGGCAAAGAGGACGAAATGGTCCTGGCGTCATTACGTATTAGACGAGCTGCAACGTTTTTAGGGAGGCTACCAGGAATGACTATGCATCTGGATAACATATATCATTTTGTCCAAACAGGGAGAGATTCTGAATGCATTAACAGAGCTATGGAATATCAGAAAGTGGAGATACAGGGGGAACTGTTACGTTTTCTCGTAAATTGTGTGATCAGAAATCAAGACCGACCGGGGGTAAACCCGGAAGTAATGCAAACCCTTACGAGATGGAGTCAGAATATATCAGACGGGAGACACGATAAGCAAGGATGTATAGTAGCCATGTGCCGAAAAATAAGAAAAGAAATAGAACGAATACATGAAGAGAGATTGGAGGTAGACGAGTTTGAGCGAAACGAGGGGGGAAAATCAGAATTTTCCGCAACACAGTCGGACACTATAGCCTATGTAGGTAGAGGAAGACCTTGTAATAATACTAGATGTTTTACTGATCCGATACATCCGATATGTCCAGATAATAACAGAACTTATCCGACACCTATAATCAATACGAGGTCTCCCGAACATTCGTTCCAAGCCGTTGACAAAGTACTCCGAGAACGAAGAGGTTACCACCTACTCGATTCTATGGATGAACAAGAATTAGCTAGGTCAGCCGTTCACTGGATTGACAGTCCCGGAAAATATGGTGATGACACAGTAGCACACACGTTTTTGAACCTCAGCCCAGATGAACAGCGTTTAGCTGGAATCTATATGATTCAGCAACTTCTTATATTATATAAGAACCAACATTCCGATCCTGGTCCCTTACCTGATATATTAACTGAATTACTCACGAATAGATGGAGAGGTTCAGGTAATAAGTTAATGAAAGAAATACTAGTATCCAGAAAGCAGTACATTCTTTTTGTAAGCCCAGACCCTTTCTCACTGCCCAACAAGGAAAGAACGCCGTATTACATGGATAGACAGAATCCTTTACGAGAAGTGCACCCAATAAAAGATGAGAACAATCAGTTTAAACGTGTATTTGTATATACGCCCATATCTAAAATGGAATTGTTGGAAATGAAAAAAGTGGTACCCAGTCATGACAAAGACCCAGCGGGTTTTCACCGAGAAATTAAAGACATGTTACTGATGGGAGAGTACACCTATCCTGACATTATGACAATACTAAAGGTATTAATGCCTGCTGGCATTTATGAAAAACTTAAGGAAAAAGAGTGGGAAGTGGGAGACCAAAAGATAGACTGGACAGCATTAGAAACCGAAGAAAAGGACCGAATTGCAGGAGCAGGGCTCGGGGATAAAGTTAAAGCACTACCAGGTTTACTAGTGCAGGTACTGCCACGTTTATTAACTACGAAAAAGGAAGACTGGGGTGCAATCTCAGCCTGTAAGCAAAAACAAGATGAAGACACTAGTGATTTCTATGCCCGATTTGAAAAATGTTTTGGTATAAATAGTGGCATAAAAGCAAATAGTGAGTCATATCCACATCTGTTTGTGACAAAATTAGTGGAAAATTCCTTGCCCCAAGTGAAGAATAGAGTATTGAAATTCGAGAGTACATGGCAAGGTAACACCCCGTCACAAATGTTACAGATGTTACAGTACCATCACAATAGAATTAGAGATGAACAAGAACATGAACAAAGACGTATGAAGGACACTAAAATGAAAATGCTAGTTTCCCAGACAGTTCCAGCGGATGGTCACAAAAAGGGTGTGACACATTCCGGAGATTCAGCAGTTCCTGTAAAAGGAACATGCAATTACTGTAAACAACTAGGTCATTATGTACACGATTGTCCAGTCCTGAAACGTAATATAGCCGTAGGTATTGCAAAAGAAAGACCACGACCACCTAGACAGGATCAGAATGAACAAGGAGCTCCGCAGCATGCACAGTCGATGCCAGCTCAGCAACAGTCCATGCCAGCCTCACAACAGTCTATACAGTTTGTGCCAGCTGCACCAGCGCTGCCTGTTGCCGCCACACAAACCACAACACGACAAATGTATCAGACCGCACAGTATGAATATCCTGAGAATCAACGATACGCATGAAGCAGCCTAGAGAGGGAAGTTGACTTACCCCTTATTGAGGTCCCTGTAGATCAAGAAAGACCTTATGTGCACAGTGAATTATTAGGTCAAGATAGAAAATTTTTACTTGATACAGGGGCAAGTCGAACAACAATAAAACGTAGTGAAGTTCCAGGGGCACCCCTCTCAGGCTCACAAAATGTTTCCCTTGGTTTTTCAGGAAAACCTATTGTTAATGAAGTATCACAGCCCCTTCCACTTACGATTGGTCCCTTGACACGAACTACAGATTTATTGCTTACTAAATCATGTCCAGAAAACTTGTTAGGTATAAAGACATTGAAAGCTCTAGGGGCTATTATATGTTGTTCTCCGGAAGGAGTAAGACTGTTTTTACGCGATTTCAAAGGGCACTATGTGTCCAGAGACATGGATCACCGACTACAGACTTTACCCCCACATTTATGGGCACAAGGCCCTACTGATGTTGGTTGCATGAACATTACACCATATCGAGTCACACTAAAGGCAGGAGTGGTACTACCACGAATGCGCCAATACAAGTTACCACCAGATGCTGTAGTGGCCTTACTGCAAATCATTGACGAGCTTATTGCCCAAGGAGTGGTTGTGGAAACAGACTCCAATGTATGTAATTCCCCGATAATTCCGATTCTTAAACGAACTGATCCAAAGGCCCCACCAGTTTACCGATTGGTTATTGATCTGCGCGAATTAAACAAATGCATTGTGCCACAATTTCCTGTGGTCCCGATATCTCATCATTATTGACAGCCATTGATTCACAAGCAAAGTTCTTTACAGTAATTGATCTCAAGAATGCCTTTTTCAGCGTCCCAATAGATCCGGAAAGCCAATACTTGTTCGGATTTAGTTTAAATGGACGAAGTTTTAAATTCACACGCGCACCTCAAGGATTTACAGAAAGCCCCAGCATCTATAGCCAAGCACTGAAACGAGAACTTGACAGTATACACATGCCAGTTAACACTGCACTGCTTCAATATGTCGATGATCTGCTGATCACCGCCCGAAGCGAACCTGAATGTGAAAAAGCATCACTGACGGTTTTACAGTTTCTAGCCGAAAAGGGGCACAAAGTGTCCCCTTCTAAGCTGCAATTCTGTGTCCAGCGAGTTGTTTATCTTGGACACTCGCTGTCCAAGGAGGGAAGGCAGCTTACACCCGACCGCATTCAGTTAATTGCTAACATGCCAATACCCAAGACACAAAAGGAGGTGCGGGCTTTTATAGGCCTCACTTCATACTGTAGGCAGTGGATCCCTCAATATGCATTTTTAGCAAAACCACTCATCCAGTTGACAACACAGGAGGCGGCCACATCGACTGTCCTCCCTTGGACTCAGGAACACACACTAGCTTTTGAAAGCTTAAAGAAAGCTCTATGTCAAGCACCTGTTTTAGCGACACCATGTTATCATAAACATTTTACACTCTTTGTTACAGAACGTGAAGGTACTGCCTTGTCAGTGCTCACTCAGGAACAAGCAGGATCACGCAAGCCATGTGCTTATTTCTCTAGTACATTAGATCCCGTAGCCCAGGCTTTGCCTGCGTGCCTGAAATCAGTGGCAGCAACAGCTTTAGCAATCAGACAAAGCGATGCCATAGTGTTAGGACATCCGTTGACAGTACAAGTATATGTTGTTCTCCGGAAGGAGTAAGACTGTTTTTACGCGATTTCAAAGGGCACTATGTGTCCAGAGACATGGATCACCGACTACAGACTTTACCCCCACATTTATGGGCACAAGGCCCTACTGATGTTGGTTGCATGAACATTACACCATATCGAGTCACACTAAAGGCAGGAGTGGTACTACCACGAATGCGCCAATACAAGTTACCACCAGATGCTGTAGTGGCCTTACTGCAAATCATTGACGAGCTTATTGCCCAAGGAGTGGTTGTGGAAACAGACTCCAATGTATGTAATTCCCCGATAATTCCGATTCTTAAACGAACTGATCCAAAGGCCCCACCAGTTTACCGATTGGTTATTGATCTGCGCGAATTAAACAAATGCATTGTGCCACAATTTCCTGTGGTCCCGATATCTCATCATTATTGACAGCCATTGATTCACAAGCAAAGTTCTTTACAGTAATTGATCTCAAGAATGCCTTTTTCAGCGTCCCAATAGATCCGGAAAGCCAATACTTGTTCGGATTTAGTTTAAATGGACGAAGTTTTAAATTCACACGCGCACCTCAAGGATTTACAGAAAGCCCCAGCATCTATAGCCAAGCACTGAAACGAGAACTTGACAGTATACACATGCCAGTTAACACTGCACTGCTTCAATATGTCGATGATCTGCTGATCACCGCCCGAAGCGAACCTGAATGTGAAAAAGCATCACTGACGGTTTTACAGTTTCTAGCCGAAAAGGGGCACAAAGTGTCCCCTTCTAAGCTGCAATTCTGTGTCCAGCGAGTTGTTTATCTTGGACACTCGCTGTCCAAGGAGGGAAGGCAGCTTACACCCGACCGCATTCAGTTAATTGCTAACATGCCAATACCCAAGACACAAAAGGAGGTGCGGGCTTTTATAGGCCTCACTTCATACTGTAGGCAGTGGATCCCTCAATATGCATTTTTAGCAAAACCACTCATCCAGTTGACAACACAGGAGGCGGCCACATCGACTGTCCTCCCTTGGACTCAGGAACACACACTAGCTTTTGAAAGCTTAAAGAAAGCTCTATGTCAAGCACCTGTTTTAGCGACACCATGTTATCATAAACATTTTACACTCTTTGTTACAGAACGTGAAGGTACTGCCTTGTCAGTGCTCACTCAGGAACAAGCAGGATCACGCAAGCCATGTGCTTATTTCTCTAGTACATTAGATCCCGTAGCCCAGGCTTTGCCTGCGTGCCTGAAATCAGTGGCAGCAACAGCTTTAGCAATCAGACAAAGCGATGCCATAGTGTTAGGACATCCGTTGACAGTACAAGTACCGCATGCAGTAGAGGTTCTTGTGAACCGAACGCAAACACAACACTTGACCATAGCAAGACTTACAGGGTACGAATTAACATTGTTTCAGCCACATATAGAAATCAGACGCTGTAATACATTGAATCCTGCTACACTTTTACCTGTAATCGGAACAGACCCACTAGCTCATGATTGTGTTGAAGTTATTACAATAACGACGAAACCCAGACAAGATTTGACAGACGTTCCATTGTTAGATCCAGACCTGACGTTGTATGTAGATGGATCATGTATGAGAACAAGTACAGGAGATTTAGTGGCCGCGTATGCAGTCACAACAGATACTGAAGTCATTGAAACAAACTGTATAAATACCTTATCAGCCCAAGCAGCAGAGCTTATTGCTCTGACACAAGCCTGTATTCAAGCCGCAAATAAGAAAGTTAACATATACACTGATTCACGTTATGCATTCGGAGTTGTACATGACTTCGGTGTGCTGTGGCGAGAGAGAGGTTATTTAACTTCTCACGGTACCCACACTCAGCACGGGTCCCTCATTCATGCTCTGTTAGACGCAATCCATCTGCCCACTGCTATATCAATTATGAAATGCAAAGCGCATACAAAAGTCACTGATATCATTTCTCAAGGCAATGATTTAGCTGACAGAACAGCTAAACAGACTGCTCAAACTCGCACATCCGACATGACAAAGACAATAGTTCCGATACCAACACATTGTATGACGATTAAGGATCCCGCACTTGACGTAATTGACATACAGACACATGCTACACCAGACGAAATAAAGAAATGGACTGAATTAGGAGGGATCCAAACAGACCAGGGATGGATGACGAAGGAGAAATCTGTATGGTTTCTTCCTGACTCTATGGTCCAAGCTATCATAACTACAATTCACAGTCCGGCGCATCTAGGAGAGAAAGCTATGCTAGACAGCATCCAACACATTTGGTTTAACAAACATTTACGAGCAGCAGCTAAGCAAAAAGTCCGTACCTGTATGATATGTTGTCAGTTTAACCCAGGTAAAAGCATCCCCGTAGAGCAGGGTGGATTTCAGCCTCCTGATCACCCTTTTGAAGTCCTCCAGATGGATTATATCCAGATGGAACGATGTCGAGGATTCAAATATGTTCTCGTAGTTGTTTGTGCTCTTTCCCGATGGACCGAAGCGTACCCAGTATCAGATTACACTGCCCCGACTACTGCCAAGCAGCTAGTTCGAGAATTCTTCCCACGGTACGGTTTACCACGTGTTGTCTATTCAGATAACGGCCAGCCGTTCTCATCCGAACTAATGAAACATGTTTCACTCTTGCTAGGATATCAGTTGAAGTTTCATTGTGTCCGACACCCCGAGGCAGCAGGTCTCGTGGAACGACATAATCAAACTCTGAAAATCAGATTGTCCAAAATATGTAGGGAGAAAGGTGTTGATTGGGTAGTAGCTTTACCAGTTGCACTCTTCTACATGAGAATGGTAGCACACTCTCGAACAGGGCTATCCCCTTATGAGGTGATCTTTGGAAGACCACCAAATATGTGGGGGACGCCTATACCCCGTAAAATAACTGATGTTGACTGTAATATGCTGACAGATTACCTGGCTTCCTTGATGTCTGCACTACAATCTTGTCGTTCACAGGTAGCTGCAGCCTTTCCTGACAACACTGAGGTGAAACCCCATGACGTAGTTCCGGGGGATCTCGTTTTAGTGAGGAACTTTGACCGAAAGACTCAGCTGGAGCCGAGGTGGAAGACGCCTCAACTCGTTCTGCTCACCACAAGGACAGCCGTGAAGATCGAGGGCAGAAAAGGATGGGTGCATTCAAGTCATATCAAGAAATTTCATGGACTTCCTTCGGATGTAAATAGCACACCTCGTGTGTCTTCACCCATTGACTCGAAGCTACCTTTGGTTGAAGCCAGTAGTCAGGAACAGTACAGACTAAAACTCAGGTCCAACAAGTCGGACAATTTGATTGTTTAAGTCCTCTCCAAGGTGAAGCGGTTGAATTTGTCTCCGACATGTATCCCTTAGACCTGAATCGAGGAAAAACCCGAAAAATGTTGAAACAACATGCGTATTGTAAATCACTGCGTAGCCACTGTATAGTGACGTTATTAATTTTGTTTTTCTTGAGTCTTATAATAATCACTGCAAGTATATTGTTGCATATATATTATCCTATTTCTAAACATGTTTTCAATGTTACTGATGAACATTCTTTTAGTGAACTACCCCCGCATGAGTTGTCCTATAGATTTGCGCTGCGCAATAACACTTTCATTAGTATGTTACATCATTCCCATCAGACTAGTAATGCTACTAATTGTTGGGTGTGTGGCCGACTCCCTCCCTATCAGAATTACAAGGGAGTTCTGCCTTTTTTTCCATATCCGTTTACACACAATGGCTCCTGTGGAGCATGGTTTAGTTTAATCAATTCCATAGATTCAAACACAGCAGTATATCAAGACAATTGGGTATGGGGAAACCTGAACCTAGTTTTACTCAAAGTCTGCTACCCTGACAAGGAGGGTCGCCCCAAAAGAACAGGAACTGATCTAGAAAATGAAGTATATGGATTAGGTAATTTTACACTTAATCTCATGATTCTGAATGTCGAATCCGAAGTTGCACCAGTTTTGCCCGCCATGTCAGTGTTCCCAGCTAAGGGTGAATTGTGTGTAAGAAAGAATGGTTCCATACATATGGGCCATAGTAAATGCACTACTGTAGTAGAATTCAGTGATCAAGGCAAATCTTCATTTAGAGCTTCCCGCCATTCCTACTTCATATGCGGTCAGACTGCATATATGCGTCTGCCTCTAGATTGGGATGGCACCTGTTACATTGCATTCCTTTTGCCACCTGTTTTTCTAGCACCTCCTGATTACCACAGAAATATTCATTTAGTACACGATAGAGAACGGAGAGATCTCCCAATTGTTGATTACACTGAGACGGCATGGGAAAAGTATGTAGATTTTAATAAAGGCCTCTTTCCCTATATAGGTACAGTTACAAATAGTAAGCTAATACGTAGATTAACTAGGACTCTTGAAGCTGTAGTGAATGAAACTATTGCCGCCCTAGGCAACTTGACAGAGGAGCAGTCTGCGATGAGGATTGTTGTTCTTCAAAATCGTCTTGTCCTTGACGTCATTCTGGCCGATAGGGGCGGAGCCTGTAGGGTCATCGGATCAAGCTGCTGCGTATTCATACCAGAAAATTCGCCATCTGTATATAAAGCTATAACTCGCCTTCATAAGATTGTAAGCTAGATACACCAGAACCCAGGCACTTGGACTTGGTCCGGGTGGTTTTGGAGCGTGATATCAGCCTGGGGATGGAGAGTTCTATCCTTCCTAGGTATTGGCCTTCTTATACTATTCAGTTGCTGCTTATGCCTGCAATGTGGACCAGCGATTTGCGGCCTGTGTGCCACATCGTGTATTCCACATCAAGGTTTTCACTCAAGATCCCGGAAGAAGAAAGAAGAACAAATGATGCTCAATGAACAGATCGATGGATTAATGAAGATTGATATCTCTTGATGGGCAAGTAGGGGACAAGGAGGGAATGTGGAAATATGGATTTTTGTGATCAGTTATGTCCCCTATCTTGGACCCCAACGGTTCTATGTGCATGTTACAAGTACATGTATGCTCCCTCCAGTTCCAGTTTTGAAGACGCAAACACATGTGCGTCCACCGTCAACATGTCCCCTGTTAGATCCGCCATGAATGGGCTGGATATTCGATTCCTAAGTACGAAAGGCCACCGACTTTATATGGCCCAGTTACTCCATTTTGCAGTTCAGGCGAGTAGGCCCTGATTCTGCCATCAAGCCTTTCCCTGTTCTCTGCCTTTGACAGCTTCAGCTTGAGCTCGCATCTGTATCCATGAACTTTGTCCTACTCCCTGTGCGGCTAACGGTGCCTGCCTCGGCCGGTTTGCCTGCCTGCCAAAAACTGTATTTCACCTTCGAGTTATCTGCTTCACTCCTCAGCCGATGCATTCCTGTCTAGTAGTTTAGGTAAACATTTCCTTCAGCTACTGAGCAAAGGGCCTAGCCTCTCGGTCTTCATGCAAGTAATTCATAGCCCTGTTGCCATGGAAAGGTTTCTGCCCCTTGCATCTCATATAGACACTTAGACGCTTGTGCACGCACACACAGTCAGTATAGAATAGATTTTGTCCAAGAGTCCTTCCTTTGTGGATAACATAGTTCTCCAAACATAGGATGTTAGATATGATTTGGGATTAGGTTGACTTGACCCCCCAGACTTTTTGTCTCCACATGTAGAGCTAAATGTCAAGCCCCCTTCACCCCCTTGTTGCACGTCAATTACACGTCACGCTGCTGCGCGCGCATCCTTGCCAAGTATTTCTGCTGACATTGCGAAATTATCTTATAGATCCACCTATATATGACATCACAACCAATAATGTTTCTTGTTACTCCCCATTACGCCTCTTTTCATTACGCATGTAAGATATTATCTTCCTTATCAATTGTTACGCCTCTTGCATTTGTTTCATTGTAATGTATGTTCTATAAAAGCAATTTCTTGTCAATAAAGTATTGTACTTCACTTCCTGAACCCCCGTGGTGACGGAACTTGGAGACCCTCAATTCGAATTGCGACCATTGGAATAAAGCCCGTTCAGAACCTCTTATACCACGGATTCTGCCTCTTATTTTACTGAGCTATATTTTCTAGATTCCGTATCAAATTCAGTCCCGGTAATTAAATTATTTACCACACAAGAGGAGACGAGAATATAATTTTTGAGGGACATCTATGAGACTTATTGGCCTGTAGTTGGCTGGGAGAAGAGGGGAGCCCTTTTTAAAAATAGGAACTATCTCCGCCCCCAGCCAAGTACAGGGAATCTCCATCCCACCCAGAATGGAATTGAAAAGTATGAGGAAATAAGGACCCCAAATGTCTGGATGAAGACGAAAGAGGTCGCCAGGCAACCTATCAAGACCCGGTGCCTTGCCCTTCGCCAAACCCCCGATTGCGTTAACCACCTCAACAAGAGTGAATTCCAGTTCAGATGTGGGGTCATGGGCAATTGTAGGAGCCACATACCCCTCATCATCGCATCGAAACGGTTCTTGATAAAGCTGTCCAAAATGGGCCTCCCATATAGATGCTGCAATGTTTGACTCCACTGCAGCTTTGGGTTCTGCCGTGCCGGCATTTACCAGAGACCAACATTTTCTCATATCCCTTGTTTCAAGTGCAAATGTGGGATCCTGCCATCTGTTCCAATCCCATTCTGACCGTGCCACTGCCATAGCTCTCCTGTAGTTTCGTCTAAGCTCAGAAATTTTAGGTTTATCCAAACCTATTTTGACTGTATTTAGTAATTCTGTCTTAATCTTTCTACAGGATGAATTATACCATGTTGGGGTACGTGTTTTATTTTTCCTCTGCGGTAACACTGGGTAGAAAACCTCACCCAGTGCACCCACTAGGTCGTCATGGATTAAGGCCAGCTTCTCGTTAAAATGCAGATCTTTAGGCTGCATAATTAGCAAATCCAGTTCTTGTAGCTTTGGGAGTTCTATCCTGTAGATGTTACTTATAGACTCCTCTGAGTTCTCCAGTTTCCCCCACTTGACCCTGCGTCTGTTTGAGCTAAGTACCAGGTTCCCAGGATCATGACCAAGCTCAACAGAGGAAGATCGGACCGCAGCCACAGGATGCACCATCTCCATTATAAGTGCATTGTGGTCACTGTCCGATCTATCAGTGACTTTAAAGTCCAGGACCTTTGGCCATAGGCTAATATCTACAAAAATATAGTCCAGCCTGGATTCATGGTTCTTCCTGTTAAACGTGCATGCAGAAGGGGTATCAGAGATAGTGCGTCCGTTACATGCCCTTAGAGAGAAATTTAGTGTTAGGGACATGATTTGCACAGCCAAGGGGGACCATGATTTAGCGTATGGGGATTGGCAGGGGGGGACACCCCAGAGATCATCTTCTGCCGTAAGTGCACCTTCCTTTAAGCCTTCCAAGGGCTCAAAGTGGCAGTTAAAATCCCCGCCCAGCACTATCTTGTAGTTAATAGGAAGGGATTCCAGAAAGCGCGCAAGATCATCTAGTAGTGGGGATTCCACAGTAATACCAATGGGGCGGGAGTACACATTAAGGACTGCTAGTTTAAAACCATTAGGCCACTTGAGAAGAACACATTGTATGTCCGGCGAGAGAGTCGGTAGACTCTCCGCATTACACACAATGTGACTAGCTACCCCAAATCGCCAGTCCTCCAGATGGCCTCCCCCTGCCAGACCAAATTGCAGTTACTTCAAAGACTGCATAACCCGCTCTGGACAGGGGTTCCCTAGCCCAGGTCTCCTGAAAGAGACAAATATCACTGTTACTTACTAAAGAGTCCCAGTCACTCGTATCTATTTTATTGGTAATGCCGGCGACATTCCAAGAAAGGACCTTCAAGACGTTATCAGGCACTTCTAATCCACATCCGCCATTTTCCTCCATTATAACATCTATAGTTGGGGATGGAGGTGCATGCGATGATGTTGCAAGGGTCGGTGGAGAATTAGTAGAAACATTAGGAGTGGGTGATGTAATCGAACTTTGGTTTTTATTATTGTTAGGGCCCTGTGGTCTCTTTGGTGAATGGATTGCTAGACCCTGGGAGTTAGTAGATGACGAAGACTCCTGTCGTAATACGCGGGATTTTCGAAGGGTGGTCTCTATTTTGGCACTTACAGGCTTTTGTCGCAGATAGCGTCAATCTACCTGTTCAAGGCAGCTATATCTGTTGGGATGTATGTAATTGGGAGGAACATTGCGACTGGACCCAAGTCTGTGTCTGGATCCATCAACGTCAGGACCAACCCTGGACCAACCGTCATCATTATTCAAATTTGAATTACTACTATTAGGATAAAAATATGACAGGTGGGCCACTTCAATGGATGTCAATCCTGTATTACCAGACCAGTTACAAATGTATGGCACAATGTTAGGGCTCCTAAAATTTACAATTATGCAATCTCCAGCATTATTCTTATCAGTATGACCAATCCATGGGACCCTTCTTACCAAAAGAATTTTGCCATTAAGGCTAGATGGTAGTGGCCTGTGAGTATTTAGCCAACTAGTGACCTTATTATGCAGGGAGTCGTACGATTCCACCGCGTTTCCACGTAGCATAGGTACCCCCTTCAAGACAACTGAATATACTGCCGCCACTGGGGCGAGATTTACCACTTTGCACCAATTTTGAGAACTAGCTTGCCTGGCTGGAGGGTGGATTACATTATTTATTAGTTTCTCCTCAGCCAGTGTATATAACGGCCTGGCTGAGCTCAACTTACTAGGGTTTGCTGTCAGAGGTTGTTGTTGGCTGCACAGTGTTGTGAGGGGAGATTTTAGCAAGGGAACTGTAGTAGTATTATCTATTTGGGTAGGTGTAGGTAATTGAGAAGGCGAGATGACGGGGTTTGTGGGCAATTTGGAGGTACCAACAAGTTCCCAACTACACCATGTTCGGCCATTCTTCGGCCTGAAGCTAAACCCAAAAGTCCCTTGCGCAGATCCATTAGACACATTTCCATATTGGCCAAACGTTCTTCCAGGGGAATAAGCAGTTCCCTCAGTAGAGTACATAGGGCCAAAAGAGTGACCTCCTCCCCCTCAGCTGGATTATGCTGGCTTGGAAGAGATTTAGCCGGAATTTGATGATGCAATACACCCGTTCTACATAATGGCTTTGACCCTTTGCTCGCTAATTTCTTTTGGATTCCCTTGGGCCTGGAGCTGGATTTAGCAACTTTGACGTGTTTGCCCCCCGTTGAGTGGGCCCTGGTTTGATTTTTCGGAATTGCTCCCTCCCTCTCACCCTGGGCATGTTGTTTCATCTCCCCATTACTACATGCTTTCTGTGTGGGAGCCGTCCCATCGACAGAGGGCTGGGGTATTGAGGCCTTACAGGGCGGTAGAGGCAATATACTAAGCTCAGCATTTCCTGAATTATCACAATCAACGAAAGAAATGGCAGAGCAATTTGTTGCAGGTGTAATTGGTAATCCATCCATACCATTTTCCCCCCCTACTACTAAAGATGTACAATCTAGAGACTTGTCAGGAGTCATAGCACGTGCAAGAGGACCCAAGGAAGATCTCCTCACCCAGTCAATTTCTTGAGAGATTCGCCTTTCCAGGATGGTGATCTCGTCGACAAGGAGGGAACCAGCTTTGGCAAAGTACATATCAAGAGTTCCATTCGTCCTCCCTGTCGCTAAGGCGCTCTTACTCCGGGTTTCTCTGATTGACATGCTTACACACAGGTCCAGGTGTGGGGAGGGCGTCAGACAGCTCGAAGGGGCCCAGGCCCTGGTCGCCCTTGCTCGAACGGCCTCAAACGGCCCGCTCTTTGCCCGGTCTTCGCCCCGGGCTACGACCTGCGCGCGTCCCGCTGGCGCGTGTGGGCTGGACCCTTGATATAGGTGGAAAGTGGGAGGACCGGGAGAAAGAAGGCGGGGCCAGGAAGAGGATGCAGGTGTGCAGGGTAAACTAAGCAACAAGCACCCTGGTCCTCGCAGTCCCGGCGATTCTAGCCTCTGTGACGGCCTCCCAGTTCAGCGCAGCGTCCCCCTCGCACAAATAGCCCAAACAGGCAAGGGAGCGAGTCCACAGCGTCCCACGATCAAGGCAGCGTGCTTTATAAGTAATAGCACTACGCTTAGTTGCTCCTTCTTGTCTTGTTTTCCTATTGTCCTGGAGGCTGTTTGGTGTCATTTAAGGGAAGCTAAATAAATTATAACAAAAAAACAAAATTCTGAGGTCGTGCGGGGCTGGTATCCGCCTCCTTCTGTACCTTGCTCACTGCTTGCTGCTCCCACGGCTGGCAGTTGGGGTAGATGCAAGACACGGCCTGGACCGGCAAGTCAAAGACTGTACTTGGAGCAATACATCTGTGTTTTCTGTGTTTCTGGCAGGGCAATCGGAGTGAGCTCAGGGGCGAGCAGGGCACGCTGGTGAGCCACAAGCAACAGCAACCCAGTTGGGTTACCACCGTGGAGCCACCTGGCTCGCACCTGGCTCGCACTCCGCGGCCGCTACTGATTGCGGCCGCGCTCACACCTTGGCATTCACCAGTCTCTTGCTCTCTGCACGCCGCTGATGGAGTTGCTGTCAAGGCAGGTCAAAGGCAGGCGTTTACGCGCTGTCCGCGTTGTCCGGGGTTTCACTGGGGTGGGCAGGGGAAGGTTTGGCAGCCTTGTTGTTGCCCCCCCCTGCGCGCTACTATTTTTCTGGGGAGCAATCGGGTCGAGTCGCGGGTGGAGTCTCGGTAGATTCTGAAGCCGCCCGCTGACTCTACCGCTGTTCTCGCTACTCACTCGTCACTCGCCTTCGCCTCTGCCGCTGTGGCTGTAAGCAACGAGCTGCGGGGGCTGCGGGGTGTCCAAATTGCAGGGGGAGCTGCGGGAGACCTCAGCAGGCCTCTATGGGCTTTGGAGAAACTTTACCCCGAAGGACAGGGCCGTCAGACGAAGATGATATGATGAAATTATATGGGGGTTAATGGGGGGATGAAGCAGTGAGGAGAGACGGCGTCCTCCGCCTCCTCTCACTGAACTCACTGCTCAGCGCGTCTGGCAATCGCTCTAATCCCGATCACGTGTGTGCGAGCATCTCATCACAAGGTGCTGGAAAGCAAGCGATTAGAGAATCCGCTCACAAGAATCCCCTTCTCAGGTCCCTGTCTGCTGCTCCAGGCATCGCCCACCTCAGCACACCGGCTTCCCAACGCAGTATTCAGTATTCTGGCACTGCTGCAGGGATGCTCAAGGGCCCTCATCAGGACACTGCCGCGACCCCTGTACTGAGAGTTGTGGCACTGCTGCAGTGATGCTCAAGGGGCCCTCATCAGGACGCTGCAGAGAGCCCTGTATTGAGAGCTGTGGCACTGCTGCGGTGATGCTCAAGGGCCCTCGTCAGGACACTGCCGCAAGCCCTCTATTGAGAGTTCTTGCCCTGCTGCAGTGATGCTCAAGGGGCCCTCATCAGGACACTGTCCCGACCCCTGTATTGAGAGTGGTGGCACTGCTGTAGTGGTGATGCTCAAAGCTCCTCATCAGGACACGGTCGCAAGCCCTGTATTGAGAGTTCTTGCCCTGCTGCAGTGATGCTCAAAGGCCCTCATCAGGACACTGTCCCGACCCCTGTATTGAGAGTTGTGGCACTGCTGCAGTGATGCTCAAAGGCCCTCATCAGGACACTGCTGCGACCTCTGTATTGAGAGTTCTGGCCCTGCTACAGTGATGCTCAAGGGCCCTCATCAGGACACTGCCGCGACCCCTGTATTGAGAGTTGTGGCACTGCTGCAGTGATGCTCAAGGGCCCTCATCAGGACACTGCCGCGACCCCTGTATTGAGAGTTGTGGCATGCTGCAGTGATGCTCAAGGGCCCTCAACAGGACACTGCCACGACCCCTGTATTGAGAGTTGTGGCACTGCTGCAGTGATGCTCAAAGGCCCTCATCGGGACACTGCTGCGACCTCTGTATTGAGAGTTCTGGCCCTGCTACAGTGATGCTCAAGGGCCCTCATCAGGACACTGCCGCGACCCCTGTATTGAGAGTTGTGGCACTGCTGCAGTGATGCTCAAGGGCCCTCATCAGGACACTGCCGCGACCCCTGTATTGAGAGTTGTGGCATGCTGCAGTGATGCTCAAGGGCCCTCATCAGGACACTGCTGCGACCCCTGTATTGAGAGTTGTGGCACTGCTGCAGTGATGCTCAAGGTCCCTCATCAGGACACTGCCGCGACCCCTGTATTGAGAGTTGTGGCACTGCTGCAGTGATGCTCATGGGGCCCTCATCAGGACACTGCTGAGAGCCCTGTATTGAGAGTTGTGGCACTGCTGCAGTGATACTCAAGGGCCCTCATCAGGACACTGCCGCGACCCCTGTATTGAGAGTTGTGGCACTGCTGCAGTGATGCTCAAGGGCCCTCATCAGGACACGGACGCTGGTTGTTGCAGAGACGTCTCAGACTGCATGAGCAGGAGTGCAGCACGTGCCAGGGTGCACAGCTCCCAGTGCCACCTGCTTTAGAAGTCTCAGAATAGGCATGTGGTGGGTGCAACTGACTACCCCCCTGCCCTCTTTGTTCCACCAAAAGCTCGCAAGCAGTTCTTCGGAAGCTGGGCAATTAAATATTCAATTACTTTTTAAATGACTTGTGACTTGGAACTGGTTCCGTGCACACTAAGACCAAGCTTCCCGGATGAGCCCAGGGCGGAGTCTCTATGTGGGGTAGGGCTTAGACAAGGACAGTGACAGCTCTGAACAGTGTGTGGCTACAAAGGGTGTGTTTCAAAAGTTTTGTTGAAAGGATTACTCCCTAAACTTGGATGTGGCGTAACAACCAGAGCTGCCGACTTTTGAACTGGGGAACCAGGTTCGAATCTCGGCGTCGGCTCAAGATCCTGTGATTCTGGGCAAATCACTGAATCTCCCCATGCCTACCAAAAATGAATGCGTCCTTGTGTAACGCAACTAGTGCTCATGTAAAGCGCTCTGATGCCTGCGGGTTGAGTTCGCGCTATATAAATCTGCAAAAAAAAAAAAAAACTAAACAGTGCCAGCCGGCTTTCCTGATCATTTCACAATACAAAGTGCATATGGATTATGTACAACTCAGCGCAGACTAAAACAAGGAGCACAACAAGCAGACCTTTAGTCTTCTGAGCACTTCGAGCTCTGCACATCAGCAGAGGTGTGTAGTTGTCTGCCCCACACACGTCTGTTAGTAACGTCCACACAACAGTACTACAAAAAGGTGGACTTCCCTTCCAGTCGACAAGAAGTTGTGTGTTGACGAGAACAGAACAGCTTATTGAGGAAGATGTGAAAGAAAAACTGTAATGAAAACTTACGTTTCTAAATAATGATATTCACATTACAGTGCAAAAAAGTCTAAACACATAGAAAACGCCAAAGGTTTGCATTATCCGCTCCGGGAAAACTTTTTATTTAACAGTAATTTAGACTTACTGCAATGTCAAAGAGTGTTTAAAGAGTTGTGCAGTAAACTGCACAGCTTTGCAGAACCATCTCTGAGATCGGTGGATTGAGTTTCCACTGACAGAACCACCACTGAGACCGTTCTATTGTCTTTCCACTGACAGGACCCCCTCTGAGACGGGTGGAATGTGTTCCACTGACAGGACCACCTCTGAGGCCGGTGGATTGTGCTCCCACTGACAGAACCACCTCTGAGGCCAGTGGATTGTGTTCCCACTGACAGAACCACCTCTGAGGCCGGTGGATTGTGTTTCCACTGACAAAACCATCTCTGAGATCAGTGGATTGAGTTTCCACTGACAGAACCACCACTGAGACCGTTCTATTGTCTTTCCACTGACAGGACCCCCTCTGAGACGGGTGGAATGTGTTCCACTGACAGGACCACCTCTGAGGCCGGTGGATTGTGTTTCCACTGACAGAACCACCACTGAGACCGTTCTATTGTCTTTCCACTGACAGGACCACCTCTGAGACGGGTGGAATGTGTTCCACTGACAGGACCACCTCTGAGACCGGTGATTTGTGTTCCCACTGACAGACCCACCTCTGAGGCCGGTGGATTGTGCTTCCACTGACAGAACCACCTCTGAGACCGGTGGATTGTGTTCCACTGACAGAATCACCTCTGAGGCCGTTGGATTGTGTTTCCACTGACAGAACCCCCACTGAGACCGTTCTATTGTCTTTCCACTGACAGGACCACCTCTGAGACGGGTGGAATGTGTTCCACTGACAGGACCACCTCTGAGACCGGTGGATTGTGTTCCCACTGACAGACCCACCTCTGAGGCCGGTGGATTGTGTTCCCACTGACAGAACCACCTCTGAGGCCGGTGGATTGTGCTTCCACTGACAGAACCCTCTCTGAGACCGGTGGATTGTGCTTCCACTGACAGAACCACCTTTGAGGCCGGTGGATTGTGTTTCCACTGACAGAACCACCTCTGAGACCGGTGGATTGTGTTCCACTGACAGAACCACCTCTGAGACCGGTGGATTGTATTTCCACTGGAAAAACCTTTTAAGAGGCTGACTAACACGGTTTAGTTGACCCTCACTAGGCCGAGCGAAACTCTCATGTGACGCGTTACCGGAACGTACCAGGGTAAGTTCGCGTTAAGTTGATGTAAGTGGCTTCATTGATAACTGAGGGGGGCTTCTGTTCCTGTTAGGACTGGATAAGTGGCTCTGCGGGAACGGCCGACCCATGGCCTTCTCCTTCACTCCTTGTCTCACTTCACCCTCCCAACTTCGTCACATGGCTTTTGTGGTCCCAAAAACATGCCGGGAACAAGACCCAAGAAGAGCAGCTTTCCTAACAACGCAGTCCTCAAGCAATGTTAGTTACAGCTCCTGGATACCCTCACGGTTGACAAGAAGCGCTCTACAAATCTACTGATCGATTGAAAAACACGGCCTGCCTTCAAATCCAGCAGCTTCTTGAAGGAAACTGACCCAAACAGCCAAGGTGCAAACAAAGTGTGTAGAACCGAGAACCACGTAAAAACACTGAAGCTGACACAGACTAATACCCAAAACAACATCAGTTGTGAAGGGTTGGACGTGCAGCAGGGTCGCCATCATGTATGCACTAAAAACAGCACTACCCTCCGTGGCTCGTGGATCACA
Source organism: Triturus cristatus (assembly GCF_964204655.1). NCBI lineage: Eukaryota > Metazoa > Chordata > Amphibia > Caudata > Salamandridae > Triturus > Triturus cristatus. The sequence continues at coordinate 1,826,001,963 of NC_140589.1, read as the reverse complement.
AGTTACAGGCCGAGGCCTGGGCTACCTGAAAACAAGCCCATGCCATGGAGTCCTCCTCACCACCTCCCCATTCTCTGTGCTGCACAACACTGCCTGTCAGAGCAGGCCGGAATCATGTTGGGCAACAGGCACAGCACAAACAAAATGTAGCGCAGCGTGACGCCCAACTTTGCTGCTCCATCACAGCCGTGTCTTATGTACGCAAACAAAAGTTTTACCCAAAACAAACAGGTGAGAAAAAGAAGAACATTTTAGACAATTTTGTGACCGGGAGACAACGGCCTTCGCATGAATGTACCAACTACTCTCCGAGCCAGCGGCGTGAAGCAGCCCACGACAGAGGAGGCGCTTGGACGGTTCCCAGCTTGTGGCTGTCGTCAGAGCTCTTATGGTAGATTCAGATATTGGCCATCAAATATGGCAATCAGAAATAGCACGCGGTACTTTCTAACCCAAAGATTATTCTTTAAACAGTAATAGATATAAGTGTTAAGACATCATTACACCAGTGGTGGCTGGCATCGACTGCGAGGGGAGGAGGGGGGGCGGAAGCAAGAAAGCGCAAATAAAAAAAACACAAATTAAACACGCACCAGACTTCTTCCTTCCTCTGCAGCCAGGCCACCAGGAAATTCCCTTGACCAATCCTGGCGCTGCTCTCATACCATGAAAGCAGTATCCTGATTGGAGGGAGCAGCCTCATTCAGCGCTCCACAGCGCCAGGGGCAGCTCCTCCATGTGGGCGGAGGAGCGTCGTCCCACTGCTTTCTCGCAGTACGAGAAGCAGAAACATAAAATGGTATTATAAAAACCATTTTATGTTTCTGCTTCTCGCACTGCGAGAAAGCAGAAGGGTTTGGTTGGGGTCGAGCAGGTCTGCTCGAGAGCAGGGGAGGATTGGCTAGCCCAATGCTGCGGGCCCTGACTGTTTGGTCGGCCCTCCGGAGCCGACCAAACCATTCATGCGCACTCTCCCTTTTCTCCATGTAGGCTGCATGCAGCCTACACGGAGAAAATGGCCTCCCCACACACGCCTGTGTGGTCGGTGTCCCAACCAATCACAACGCTGCCATTGCAGCGTTGTGATTGGCTAGGGGAGGGGAGGGAGGCTGCCTGCTTCCTGTTCCTGCGGAGGCAGGAAAGCAGGAGCAGACCCAGCGGTGAAGACACGGGACCCGTTAAGGTACGTTTTTAAAACTTTTTAAAAAAAATGTAAATCCCCCCTCCCTGTTCGACCACTCGCCCATTCCCCCTCCCCGTACGACCCCCCCTTCCCTCGACCACTCGCCTGTCCCCTCCCCCCCGGGTGACCCCACACCCGCCCCCTACCCGTGTGCCATGCCAGCCGCGACTGCACAGCGCTCTGGGGACCTGCACTTACTCTCAACCCAGCTGTCTTAAGACAGCTGGGTTGAGAGGCTTAACGTGCGCTTGTGTGGCTGGCCACCGCAACACGGCAGGCCAAAAACGAAATACGCACTTTAAACAGTGCATTTAACAGCCCACCCAGTCCCCTGCGGTCACTCAGCAGTGGCCCCGCCCCCGTCCTGGCGCTTTGGTCGGGACGGGGAATGAAAAAAAAATGGTAATGAATTACCATTTTCTTTTTCACCTCTGGGGCTTTGGGAGTGATTTAAGTGGGGCGACGCTCCTTCGCTCTTACAGAGGCGCCGCCCCTAGATTACACCAAGGAAAACTTTATAAGAACATCAGCAGAAGAAGACAAGAAAGTACTTAAGAAAAAAAGAACAGAACCTCCCGGAAGACTACACATTTGAAAAATGATGATTCAAGCAGACAGCAGGTTCTAGGACTCTTTTCCATCTCCTCTGAAAAACAAACATATGCAGGTGCAAGCATCCAAAGTATCTCCAGAGGAGGCGGGAGCTGTTACCAGCACGACCCCGAATATGCTGCGAAAGATGGTGCAAATGAGCTTTGGGACTTCTTCAACATTACGGCTAACAACAACAAAACTGTTGCTAATGAGGTACCTGGTGTGTGACCAAGAGACCAAAAACCAGATGTATGAGACGGAGATTGAACAGACCCGCTCTAAAGTCAAAGGATAAAGCTGTATGCAATCCCGCTCAGTGAACGGGAGGTACAAGATAATAAGTTCCAGTAGCCCATGGGTGGGGGGCAGGGAAGACAAGAGCTACAAGGGAGTGGGGTCATTTGTGGGCTGTCACAAGTCCACAGTCCATACATTTATACTGTGCCGAAGCACCCCGTATCCAGACGCATCCAACGGCGAAGGCCATTCTAAGCTATTTAAAAGGAAGGCCTCAAACTCTTCCAACTCCTGCAGATTTGTAGGGAAGATTGTTTCACAGCTGATGCCGCATCCTTGATGTCTGCCATGCCGGCAGCATGGAAAGAAGATGGCTTAGCCTCCCAGTGGGCCACGTCAGGGAAGGTGCAGGTACACCGGGACAGAAGGCAGACGAGTTACCCTCCGGTGTACAAGCATTCTTCTGGAAAATGGATAAGTAATTAAAACAACCAATCGGTATCGCTTACCTTTACATACAAGCGAAACCAATTAGCATTGACAATGATGCTTGTGTATAGTAAGTAGTCTGTCAAGATCGACGGTGTATCTTTCACATTTCTGCTGCAGTTTTTCTAGTGACCACCGGATGGCAGCAAACTGGTGTTGTCTAAAGGTGGTTCTGTTTGCAATGTGTGTTCGGAGCACAAAAAATGACAAATCTGGCAAATGAAAACCAAACTCCTCAGTAGCGGATAAATACAGAATGGGAGGAAGGCCACAAATAGCAGCAAGGTAACTACGACTGACATGAAAGCCATCCAATATTGAGCAAGGATTGGCTCTGTGGAGTATGGTAAACACTGCTGTCTCCAAACAGACAGCTGGAGGTGCATATAGTCAGACCGCAAAAAACAGGACAATGGAGAGGGGAAAGGTAGAACAGGAGTTACTAGATGTGGGGGGATTCAACATAATAATGTAAAGACACAAATATTAGTAAAGGAAATAGTGCTGGACTTTGTATACCATTTTCATAAAAGTATGTTATGAAATAAGTTATACTCATAATTTTGAAATATCGGATGCAACACACACACATACATACAGAATTTGTTAAAAAAGTAATTAAATAGTGTTTACAAGTACCACTTTATGGCAATTGTTTGTTTAGTAGAACACATAATTGACACTCTGCTTTGTGAGGTGGACGGTTTCAAGAGCTGAATAGGTACAAATAGATGGGATCCCAGGACTGGAAATGCTATAGAGCCATAGGATGTGCAAGATACAGGAACATGGGATTGTCTGACAACGGGTGGCAGGGATATAGACATGCAAGTGATAAAGCCAGCACATGGTGGATGGCTGCCCTAGGGTGAAAGGCTTAGAGATGCATGTGCACTCACACTCCGGTACTGCAGCTGTTTACCCCTGGCGGAAGAGCAAGAGATGTGCAAAGGGTGATAGCCGGGGACTGGAGCTGTGTGCCACAGTGTGGGCGACCTAGAGACGAGTAAGTATTGACGCTCAGTAACTGGAGTATTCTGTGGCTAGGAGGTAAGGCTACAAATGTGCGAGAAGTGATGCCCATAGACTAGTGCCTTCTGCTGCCGGTAAGGAGTAAGAGATTTGTGAGCAGTGATGCTCAGGGACCAACTCATTCTGTTCCAAGTTTGTAGGAATAGAGTGGTGCACCCATGGAGGCCGAGGGACGGGGGCTGCCCGCCCTCTGTTGGTCTGTTTAAAAAAGGGCCATCAGTCAGATCCAGGAAGTTCAGGCTAGGTATAGATGTTACATATACATACATTGGAGAGCAGACCTAGTTGTTAAATGTATAATACCGAGTGTAGCTATCACCCTGATGGCAAAGCTGCCAAAGACCTGCCCCAAAAATTGTAGGGCTATTCCTTATGCTAAGAGAGGTTACTGGTGTGACCCTTAAACAGCAGGGCTGCCCCTTATGTTACAAATATGTTACAGGTGGGCACTACGACTAGCAGAGCTATCTCCTAGGTAGTGCAGAAGATGCTAGCAGGCGTCATCCACATTGGAGCAAATTATCAGGTTACCCAGATTTTGAAGGCTGGCAGTTCAGGCACAGAGCTCTTCGTTGGGATGTACAGATGTTACAGATGTGCAGCTCAGGCACAGAGCTCTTCGTTGGGACATACGGGTGTTACAGTTGTGCAGCTCAGGCACAGAGCTATTCATTGGGATGTATGGTTGTTACAGGTGTGCAGCTCAGGCACAGAGCTCTTCGTTGGGACGTACGGATGTTACAGATGTGCAGCACAGGCACAGAGCTCTTCGTTGGGACGTACGTATGTTACAGGTGTGCAGCTCAGTCACAGAGCTCTTCATTGGGATGTAAGGTTGGTACAGGTGTGCAGCTCAGGCACAGAGCTCTTCTTTGGGACGTATGGATGTAAAGGATGTGCAGCTCAGGCACAGAGCTCTTCTTTTGACGTACTGATGTTCCAGGTGTTAAGCTCAGGCATAGAGCTCTTTATTGGGATGTACAGATTTTACAGGTTGCATTTCCGACAGCAGAGCTCATCACTAGGATGTATGGATGTTACAGGCGTGCAGCTCAGGCACATAGCTCTTCATTAGGATGTAGGGATGTTACAGGTGTGCAGCTCAGGCACAGAGCTCTTTATTGGGATATACGGATGTTACAAGTGTGCATTTATGACAGCAGAGCTCATCACTTGGGACGTACGGATGTTACAGGTATACAGCTCAGGCACAGAGCTCATCACTTGGGATGTACGGATGTTACAGGTAACAGAAGTCCCACCCTCCCAAGACCTCTGCAACAGACTCAGCACCTACTTCCATCACAAGATTAAGATGATCTACAACAACTACAAGACCTCCGCACCACTCCAGCTCCCCCTCCATGCTACGGCACCCAACAGATCCTGCTCAAATGGACCCCACTCACGACAGAAGACATCTTGAAGACCATGAAAAGCACCCACCCCACAGCACCCTCAGATCCCTGCCCACATTACATCTCCCACAGATCCGCCTTGGCCATCGCATTCAAACTACGTTGGATGATCAACTACTCCTTCGAGACCGCCACCTTCCCTGAAGACTGGAAACATGCGGAAGTCAACCCCCCCTCACCCCCCCCCGAAAAAACCCTCCGCAAACCCGACGGATCTCAAAACCTTCAGGCCCATCTCCCTGTTGCCATTCGCAGCAAAGGTCATTGAAAAGGCCGTCAACACCCAGCTAGCAAACTTCATTGAAGCTAACATCATCCTGGACATCTTCCAATCCGGATTCTGCTGCAACCACAGCACCGAGACTGCCCTACTCGCCGCCACCGACGACATCCGCACCCTCCTCGACCAGGGTGAAACAGCAGCGCTCATCCTCCCAGACCACTCGGCTGCCTTCGACACCGTTTCCCACCGCACCCTAGCCACACCAGACTCTACGACGCCGGCATCCGCGGTAAGGCCCTTGACTGGATATGCTCATTCCTTACCGGCAGAACTCAGCGGGTCAGACTCCCTCCCTGCCTCTCGGAACTGACAGAGACCAACTGCGGTGTGCCCCTGGGCTCCTCCCTCAGCCCCACTCTCTTCAACATCTACATGCCCCCCCTTGCAACCATCGTCAGGAACCACGGGCTCAACATAGTTTCCTATGCCGACGACACTCAGCTCATCCTCTCCCTCATCAACGAACACAACATAACCAAACACTTCTTCCAAGAAGGGATGAAAGCCGTCGCCACCTGGATGAAGAACAGCTGCTTGAAACTCAACTCAGAAAAAACAGAAGAACTCATCCTCGGCTCCACCCCCTCCACATGGGACGACTCCTGGTGGCCCCCTGCCCTTGGAAATCCCCCACACCCCGACGGACCACGCACGAAACCTCAGCATCATACTAGACTCATCGCTCACAATGAACCACCAGATCAACGCAGTCTCCTCGACCTGCTTCAAAAGTCGCCGCATGCTTCGAAAGATGTTCAGATGGATCCCATCCGAATCCAGAAGAAGTGTCACGCACTCTCTCATCAGCAGCAGACTGGACTACCGCAACGCCCTCTACCACAGAATCAACAACAAACTCCTTAGCAAACTCCAGACCATCCAGAACGCCGCAGCCAGACTGATCCTCGACATCCCCCGTCGTAGTCACATCACCCTACACCTCCATGATCTCCACTGGCTCCCAGTCAAAAGAAAAATAACCTTCAAACTTCTCACTCACATATACAAGGCCCTTCACAACACCGGACACATATACCTGAACACCACCTGAACAACCACCTCTCCTTCCATGCACCCAAAAGACACATCCGATCAGCAGACCTTGCTCTGGCCTCTGTCCCGTGCATCTACAAGACCAGAACAGGAGAAAAGTCCTTCTCCTACCTCACAGTCAAGGCCTGGAACGACCTCCACCTCTGGCAAGCCCCCACACTGCCCCAGTTCAGGAAGGATCTCAAGATCTAGCTCTTCGGATGACCCCAGCACTCAACGGAGTCGACCCCCAGCACCTTGGGACCCTCACAGGAGAGTAGTTGCGCTTTAACAACCCTGATTGATTGACAGGTATGCAATTCGGGACAGAGCTCTTCGTTGGGACGTACGGATGTTACAGGTGTGCAGCTCGGGCACAGAACTCTTCATTGGGAGGTATGGATTTTACAGGTGTGCAGCTCAGGCACAGAGCTCTTCATTGGGACGTACGGGTGTTACAGGTGTGCAGCTCAGGCACAGAGCTCTTCATTGGGATGTACGGGTGTTACAGGTGTGCAGCTCAGTCACAGAGCTCTTCATTGGGACGTACGGGTGTTACAGGTGTGCAGCTCAGTCACAGAGCTCTTCATTGGGACGTACAGATTTTACAGGTGTGCAACTCGGGCACAGAGCTCTTTGTTGGGGCGTACGGATGTTACAGGTGTGCAGCTCGGGCACAGAGCTCTTTGTTGGGACGTACGGATGTTACAGATGTGCAACTCGGGCACAGAGCTCTTCGTTGGGACGTACGGATGTTACAGGTGTGCAACTCGGGCACAGAGCTCTTTGTTGGGACGTACGGATGTTACAGATGTGCAACTCGGGCCCAGAGCTCTTCGTTGGGACGTACGGATTTTACAGGTGTGCAACTCGGGCACAGAGCTCTTTGTTGGGACGTACGGATGTTACAGATGTGTAACTCGGGCACAGAGTTCTTCGTTGGGACGTACGGATGCTACAGGTGTGCAGCTCGGGCACAGAGCTCTTCGTTGAGACAAGCAGATGTTACAGGTGTGCAGCTCAGGCACAGCTCTTCGTGGGGACACAGATGTTACAGGCGTGCAGTTCGGGCACAGAGCTCTTCATTGGGACATACAGATGTTACAGGCGTGCAGCTCGGGCATAGAGCTCTTTGTTTGGGACGTACGGATTTTACAGGTATGCAGCTCGGGCACAGAGCTCTTTGTTGGGACATACGGATGTTGCAGGCATGCAGCTCGGGCAAAGAGTTCTTCGTTAGGACGTGCGGATGTTACAGGTTTGCAACTCGGGCACAGAGCTCTTTGTTGGGACGTACGGATGTTACAGATGTGCAACTCGGGCACAGAGCTCTTCGTTGGGACGTACGGATGTTACAGGTGTGCAACTCGGGCACAGAGCTCTTTGTTGGGCCGTACGGATGTTACAGATGTGCAACTCGGGCACAGAGCTCTTCGTTGGGACGTACGGATGCTACAGGTGTGCAGCTCGGGCACAGAGCTCTTCGTTGAGACGAGCAGATGTTACAGGTGTGCAGCTCAGGCACAGCTCTTCGTGGGGACACAGATGTTACAGGCGTGCAGTTCGGGCACAGAGCACTTCATTGGGACATACAGATGTTACAGGCGTGCAGCTCTTTGTTTGGGACGTACGGATGTTACAGGTGTGCAGTTCGGGCACAGAGCTCTTTGTTGGGACATACGGATGTTGCAGGCATGCAGCTTGGGCACAGAGCTCGATACAGATGTTACAAGCAGGCAGCTCGGGAACAGAGTTCTTCGTTAGGACGTGCGGATGTTACAGATGTGCAGCTCAGGCACTGATCTCTTTGTAGGAACTTACGGATGTTACAGGTGTGCAGCTCAGTCACAGAGCTCTTCGTTAGGACGTACGGGTGTTACAGGCATGCAGCTCGGGCACAGAGCTCTTCGTTAGGACGCGTGGATGTTACAGATGTGCAGCTCAGGCACTGATCTCTTCATTGGGACGTCCGGGTGTTACAGGTGTGCAGCTCGAGCACTGAGCTCTTAGTTGGTATGTACGGGTGTTACAGGCATGTAGTTTGGGCACAGAGTTCTTCACTGGGACGTACAGAGGTTACTGGCGTGCAGCTCGGGCACAGAGCCCTTCATTGGCACGTACGGAGGTTACAGGTGAGCAGCTCGGGCACAGAGTTCTTCGTTAGGACGTGCGGAAGTTACAGATGTACAGCTCAGGCACTGATCTCTTCGTTGGGACGTACGGATGCTACAGGTGTGCAGCTCGAGCACAGAGCTCTTAGTTGGGATGTTACAGATGTGCAGCTCAGGCACTGATCTCTTCGTTGGGACGTCCGGGTGTTACAGGTGTGCACAGCTCGGGCACAGAGCTCTTTACTGGGATGTACGGATGTTACAGGTGTGCAGCTAAGGCACAGAACTCTTCACTGGGACGTACGGATGTTACAGGTATGTAGATCAGACACAGAGCTCTTTATTCGGATGTTACTGGTGTGCACAGCAATGCTATAAAGTAAATCAGCCATATTTCATAGGCATTCCTGTCAGAAACAATATAAACAGAATGCAAGGACTTCATAAGCAAATAGCAGCGCCATCTGTCAGGCTATAAAGATGATGCAGGCGTACACAGGACACAAATCATGTTGGTAAGATGAGTGTCAGAAACACAAGGTCCGCCTCCCTGGTACCCACATGACATCCTGCCATGACAAGATGTGATCAAAGCAAAAACCAAAGGAAATGATGGACGGAGTGTTGATCATTGCAAGCACTCACCCCCAGTCAACTTATCTGGGTTTAATCCATCGCCGTTCTTTAGCCCACTCTGCCACCCCAGTTCAGACATGGCCATATGCAAATCAGTCTGACCCTGTGCCTCATGGGAACAGTCCAGCCCGAACTGCCAAGCCATGTCTTCCTGGACCGGAAACAAGCTGTGATACCTGCTTCTCAGCTGACTGACCTGAAGCATCTACTGACAGAAGGCGTGCATCTCGCAGACTGAGTTTGACCCAGTAGCATCATCACACACAGCCCCGGCGCACTATACCAACTTTCAGGATCTTTTACACAACCATTCACGGCAGCCTTTCTGGCGGTGCTGCATCACTAGGGCAGGCTCGTCATTCCACCTTTTCTGGCCAGTCGCTCATGTCTTCACATCCAGCAAGGCACTGCTATCTTGACTCGGCAAGCATGCAGAGGCCATGCAGAGCAGTGGCTGTTGCCAGTGCTTTAAACAAACACAAAGGCGCCAAGAAGCCAAGAGTCCAAGTGGAAGGAGCTAAAAAGACACCGAGTCCGCAGAATGTGGTCCTGCAGCGAGGTGCTCACTAGAGGCGAAGCACATGTGTGGAAGGGCCGGTTGCAACCCCTGGGAACACCGGGAGCAGGCACAGCCCAAGAACATTGCAGGCACTTCTTCATAACCACTCACTGTGCAATAAAAGGGAAAGTAGGGACAGTGTGCTGTAACGTGCCGCCAGTGTGCTACAATGGAGAAAATGCACTCGAGGGTAGCTACAATGTGCCTGAATGAAGGGACAATATGGTTGAATGTAGCCCCAACGTATTGGAAATTAGACACAATGTGCTGGAATGACAACACAATGTGCTAGAATAGAAATGCAGTGAGTTAGAATTGAGCCACAATGTGCTGGAATATAAGAACAATGGGTTGGAATGTAGCCACAGCATGACAGAATGTTGCCGCCACAGAGTAGAATGTAGCCGTAGCATGCTGGAATGTAGCCATAGAGTGAAAGAATATAGCCATTGTGTAATGGAATGTAGCCACAGTGTTTTGGAATGTAACCACTGTGTGATAGAATGTAGCCACAGTGTGATAGAATATAGCCATTGTGTTTTGGAATGCAGCCACAGTGTAATAGAATGTAGCCACTGTGGGCTGGAATGTAGCCACAGTGTAATAGAATGTAGCCACTGTGGGCTGGAATGTAGCCACAGTGTAGCTACAATGTACTAATATGTAAACAATGCATTTGAAAGTAGGAATAATGTGTTGGAATGGAGATACCATGTTTGGAATGTACTATGTACAATGTACTAAAACATGATTAATGTACTGGAATAAAGCCACTCTGTGCTGTAATGTGGACGCGATGTGCTAAAATGTAGACAATGCACTGCAATTTAGTTACAAATTTAGTAGACAGTGGTATAGTTATAAGTTATACGGCGCCTTAGGAACAATCACACATATATCAGTTCACAACAGTATTGAGTTACGGTGCTGTGAGGCGAGGAGAACCAACAACCTTCCCCAAAGTTGGGGCCAAAGCCAACATAGAAATTCACAAAATCCTCAGCACACGTCTGTAGAGTAATATATAATACCGATGCAAGTATACACAAATTATAAACACAGTTTCAGAAAGCTTCTCTTTCATTTACTTCTGATCAGCCAGCACGTGTTTCGTCGCACAAACTGGGAAATCGTCCAGCGACTTTCTCAAGGCTTCAATGTCATTGGTAGCAACTTTCCATGTGGTGATAATTCCATCCCACACGCTTTAGACTGTGAGTGAGTCTAGTATCCTTGCTTCGAAGTGAGCAAATGCGTAATTTACAGTAAAAGCACCCCGCTACGCGCCGTAGTGCAGCCGCAACAAGATCAGTCTGTCCGGTCCTCGAAGTACGAACAGACTGATCTAGTTGCGGAGCGGGGTGCTTTTACTAAAGCATGTGGGATGGAATTATCACCACATGGAAAGTTGCTACCGATGACATTATATTACTCTACAGACGTGTGCTGAGGATTTTGTGAATTGCAATGTAGTTACAGTCCACTGAAATTAAGACACCATGTGCTGAAATGTAGCCACAATGTACTGGAATGGAGACAATGCACCAGAAAGTAGGCACAGCGTGCTGGAATGTAGTCACAATGTCGGGGATGCGGCCACAATGTGCTATAATGTAGACGATCCACTGCACTGCAGCTACAATATGCTGGAATGAAGACAGAATGTACCAGAATGTAATCACAATGTGCTGGGATGCAGATACAATGTGCCGGAATACAACCACAGTGTGCTGGAATGTAGTCACAGTAATGTAGTCACAGTTAGATAAAATGTAGCCAAAGTGTGATGGAATGCAGATACAATGTGCAGGAATACAACCACAGTGTGCTGGAATGTAGCCAAAGTGTGCTGGAATGCAGATACAATGTGCAGGAATACAACCACAGTGTGCTGGAATTTAGCCACAGTGTGATAGCAGCCACAGCGTGATACAACGTAGCCACAGCGTGCTGGAATGCAGATACAATGTGCTGGAATACAACCACAGTGTGCTGGAATGTAGTCACAGTAATGTAGCCACAGTATGATAAAATGTAGCCAAAGTGTGATGGAATGCAGCTACAATGTGCAGGAATACAACCATACAACCACAGTGTTTGGAATGTAGCCAAAGTGTTGTGAAATGCAGATACAATGTGCAGGAATACAACTACAGTGTGCTGGAATGTAGCCAAAGTGTGCTGGAATGCAGATACAATGTGCAGGAATACAACCACAGTGTGCTGGAATTTAGCCGCAGTGTGATAGAATGTAGCCACAGTGCGATAGAATGTAGCCATAGTGTGTTGGAATGCAGATACAATGTGCAGGAATACAACCACAGTGTGCCGGCATGTAGCCACAGTGTGTTGGAATGCAGATACAATGTGCAGGAATACAACCACAGTGTGCTGGAATGTAGCCACAGTGTGATAGAATGTAGCCACAGTGTGTTGGAATGCAGATACAATGTGCAGGAATACAACCACAGTGTGCTGGAATATAGCCACAGTGTGATAGAATGCAGATACAACATGTTGAAACATAAGCACAATGAGATGGAATGTAGCTTCAATGTGCTAAAATGTAGACAACGTGCTTGTAAAGAGGCACAATAGGCTGGAATGGAATGGAGCCACGTGGTGCTCGAATTGAGCCATTTGCTACAGTGTAAAATTTGTGTAATTTCCTTTTGTGTAATCATGCAAAATTTGGGAAAAAGTGCAAAATTACGCAATATGCAAATCTGGCATTTAGCGCTATATTTTAGTGTGAAGTATGTTCTTGATTCTATTTTTGATGCAGGGACGCGTTTTAAACTTTAAAAAAGCATAACAATTACAAATGTCACAAACAACCTCTTGCATTCTCTTTGTGCGCATTGTTCCTGTGCTGCTGTGATGTGATCTTCTACCTGAACGGACTGAAACTTATGCGACGTGGTGTAATTTCAGGAATTTCTAGTAACAGGCGTAAAGCGCTAAAGGCCAAAAATTAAGTAAGATTGCTCCAGCAGAAAGAAAATTCCATCAGGGCCTAACAGAAATGAAGATGGGATGTGCTGGGATGAATCCAAAATGTTTGTGGAAAAATGACAAACAATGCTGGAATATAACTACAATGAAGACACAAGATGCTTGAATGAAGAGACAACGTGCTGGGATCTAACCCCAATGAAGAAACAAGGCCCTGGAATGTAGCTACAGTGTGCTAGAATGTAACCATAATGTGCTAGAATGTAACCACTATAAGGACACAAGTTGCTGAGATCTCATCACAATGAAGATACAAGGTGCTGTAATGAAAGCACAAGGTGGTAGAATGTAACCACAATGAAGACACAAGGTGCTGGAATGAAGACACAAGGTGCAGGAAATAAGACACAAGGTGCTGGAATTAAGACACTAGGTAGGGAATGTAACCACAATGGAGACACAAGGTGCTGGAATGAAGATATAAGGAGGTGGAATGTAACCACATTTTATAACCCAGAAGACATCTGCATTTCATCTCAGTAATTTCACAATGCTTGGGAAGTGCTTCCAAAGACCACTGAAGAGTCACTAGAGTGTGATCCACCCATCTCTTGTTTCTTTCTTTCAGTGAGGTGCCCTAGGTGGAATGGACATGCCCAGAGGTGGAGGTGGAGGGGCAACAAGGCTGAGCCCTGTCCGGGGTTGTTTTCATTCCTTGCAGAGGACCTGTGGCCTAGCAGCCTGGACGGGTCAGCCGAGACCAGAGCATGACCAAGACTAAACTGCATATGGTTGGTCCCTGATGGTAGTGGCACCGTGAGCTGCCACGCATCCCTTGTTCTTCGCAGAAGCACAGGGGCACGTGCACCCTGCACTGCATGTACAAGTCCATCCTCTTCAGCCCGGCGTCGAGCAGGTCCACCATGTGGAGATTGAAGAGATGCGAGATGTCGGAAAAGCCAAGTTCCCATCCACATCCACCAGGGGCGCAGCGAACGTTGGGACAGCGGGTCCTGTGAGTGGCACTGTGGCCTAGTGGTTGAGGGGCCCATTGGCCTCCAGTCATGGCTCTCTCTTACCACCCCAGCCAGTGCTTAATTTGAGCCGGTGGCTTCCAGTGCTTGGCACCGGCACTTAATTGTCAAAACCGGTGCTTGTGACTGTCTGCCACAAGGTGGGGCTGTATGACTAATTACAGAGTACCACACCAACAGTTAATTATTAATTCAATATACATTAAAAAATAACTACTGCCTGCCGCCCAAGCCATTCTTTTAGGGTTAATGGCCTGCAGTAGTCTGAATTGCCAGATTTGTGGGAGTGTGATGATTAGTAGTTGTGTTGTTACCATCATTGGCAGCATGGCAGGGGGCAATGTGTGGTGCAAGCCGCAATGGCCTCCTGACGAGAGCCCTGGCACTTATTTTTTTTAAAGAAATTAAACACTGGGCCCAAGTGTAAGCAGACGGGACAGTTGTGTATTTTGCACTGGGATCTCTGGCGGCCTTACTGCACCACTGGTAGACACTAGAATCCTTAACAGACTAGAGGGGCTAGCTTACAGTTCCCCAAATGTGTCCCATGATAGAACTCTACTGACAGTTATTGAAAGACCAATGCACGTGGGACATGAAGGGGCAGGGAGAGCTGGCCACTTGCACATAGCTTCAGTCACTAATAAACATACTGCTAAGAGCCAGTGATAGGTGACCAGTCAGGCTGGGCATCGGTGCTCCAATCCCTTCAGATGGGCACCGAGAACCCCAGGTCCAGTGCCACCAACACGTAGTATGTCCCTACTTCGATGCCAGCTCCTTTAAACTGTGGGACTGAAGGGCTACCCTTCCCCTCGCACACAGCGGGCAAACTGACCACCTTGGGTTTCAAACAGGGTCTATGAGACCCGAAAGCTGCTACTAACTTCCGGCGAAGGCCATTGGCCCCAGCGCTCTAAATACTAATATACTCCGTCATCTGCGTCACACCATCTCCTCACAGATGACGTGAATTCGCCTCCTGGTCATAAGGCGTGGTCCCCTCCCCCTTTCACTCCCCCACCCCCAGGCCTACCCTAGGGTGACCAACCGTCTGTAAATTTCACGGACTGACCGTTATTTGGGCCTAGCCTACCCTACTCAGCGCCTGGATACACTCACGTGTGATTAGACGCGCTCTAAAAATTCACACAACATAAGGTTTAATGAGTGTTTCCCAATAATAAAAAAAAAAAATTGTTGCTGGAATCAGCAGTATCCATTACCGAGGGGCCTGCAGCAAACTTAACAAACTAAGAAAGAAATTCACTGAACTTTGTCCTCTTCTGTCCCAGTTCGTCATTCACACGTCTGACATTTGTTTCTATTTACATTTAGGGGACGCAGTTTTAAAAAGGGCTATATAAATACCAATAATTTGAGACTGCCTTATCATACCTAATTTTACCACTTTTTTCCTCGTTTTAAAAAAAGTTTTAGAACATAGTACATTATACAAAAATGCACCATGCATATTTGCCCACCACAGGAAAAAATGGGAAAATCAGTAAATAAATGTAGCAAGGCAATAACCCGCAGTTAATACATAAGCAAAACAAATGAAACATAAAACAACATTATGAATACAAACAGGCGAGAATGTAAACATACCTTAACGCATATTAACGCCACTTTCACTAGTGAAGTGTATTCACAAAATCCCCCAGCGGGAAGCACGCGCGTCAGCTGAATGCAGCCTGCTTTCTTTCTTAGGCCATAAAATAGAGCGTGATTGTTTTTTTAAACAAACACTGCAAATTTGCAGACGGGGCAGTTTTCAATTTTTTCTCATTTTAAGAACAGCCTCTCGCGGGCCACTTAGGGAGACAGAAGAACGTATATAAACTGGCGACGAAGCAGACATAAGGATGGTGATTGCAGTTCACTTGCACGCACACTCCTGTGCAGTGCAGAGCATTAAACGGTGCCCTTGGGGGCACCACACAACAAACATCAGTCAGAACAAGCATTGGCATAGCCAATAGGTCTCGCCTTTTGGACCTTAGAAGTGTTTAGCCATGCAACAGTTGCATAACTAAACACTTATAAGGTCCCAAAAGCGAGTGCGGCCGAGAATGTGATCGCAATCAAACATCAAAGCGGCCGTGCGGCCGCTAAAGTGAAAGTAATCGCGGTAAAAGTGGCACCCGCGCACATGCACTGTAGCTCTAGGCTGGCCTGTTAGCACTTTTTGGAGCCCTCTCAATAAGTCTCGCCAGACCAGCGCATGTGCTGGGTCAGGCGAGACCTAAAAAGCGCGTCACTAGCAAACTGACACTAACCGCGTCATCAGGCACTGACAAGACCAATGGGGCTGGGATTGCGTATAGTGAAGAGCTGTTGCGCGTGACCAGTAACCCTTTTGCAACCACACGATGGTGGCAGCCCTGCTAGAAACGTGTAAAATGAATACACCAAGGTCTGCTGAGTCACGGTGTTGGATTTATATTTTCCGGTCACTGGTAGTCAAACACGGATGACACCGGTATCCATGGTAACCTTTCCCTAAATATTAGCTACAGTTTCATCGAATCCGTAGTCCTTTGACCTTCATGAAACCACAGGAGGTGACATCACACAGCCTTTGAAGACAGATGCCGGCCATTCAGATTTTAGTTAACTCAATCTTTACAAAATATAAATGAACAAAGAAAAACAACAATAGAAACCAGGTTCGAAAATGATCAAAATGGCAAAGGTGTACTTGGATTTAAAAGTCCTGCAGTCAGACTGGTTAAATCACAGGGTTTGATGCTTTTACACAACATCCTTCTCTAATATTGCATATGGGGTTTGCTGGCATAAGCAACACAGCACTTACACCCCATTCAAGTTGGCCAAGATGGCTCTGAGCAGCAGAAAATACAAGGTAGTCGCCTACAAGTACCTTGAGGGACTGGTCTAGACTTTCTTGCAAGATCTCAGAAGCAAGGCTTTACAAGATGGCCGCATACGATTACTATGAAGGACCAGTCTAGACTTTCTTATGAGTGCTATGAGGGAACGCTCTAGACTTTCTTACGAGTACTATGAGGGACCGGTCTAGACTTTCTTACGAGTACCAAGAGGGACCAGTCTAGATTTTCTTGCAACATCTCATCAGCAAGGCTTTACAAGATGGCTGCCTATGAGAACCATGAGGGACCGGTCTAGACTTTCTTGCAACATCTCATAAGCAAGGCTTTGAAAAGTTGAGAACACCTCACACAATAGGAACTGCACGATTTAATGTACAAGTCAGATCGCCCACTTCTGAACATCCGATTGGCACTGTGCCAGTTTAAGTGCTGCAGAGGCGGAGCCGCGTTTTACTAATCAGGAGCAGAGAACAACCATTCTCCAGCGAACTATACTGAGAGCTCTATCTTTAATACAACTTCCGTAAGTATCTCCCACCTTTTCCCCTCCTTCCAACCCACGTTTAAAAATAGTCATTGCTCGAGCGATTGGTTGTGTAGAGAGATCCTAACTACAATGTCAAAGCAAAACCCCAGTCTCCTTTAGATGAACAAAGACACGGTGCTTCGCTGGTACAGACAATATAGGTTGCGTCACATCTTCCATGTGACCAGGAACACTAGACAGGAAAAGACAAGTACAAGGATGCGGGGAATGGACAGGTGCAGCTCTCTTTGGCTTGTCACTGAAAGAGTGAAAGGACGCTTCCTGCAAACCACTGAAGCCTTGATTCTAGGAGCTTTATGCTAAGGGGAGAGGGGCAGCCCAATACCAGAGGTTGGCTGCTCGAGGTCTAATTCAATTACCAGCTTTGACATTTTGGCACCTAGGCCGAACTTCTAAAGGCAGGCGAGGGCAGCAGCTTCTAAAGCCCGTAGGGAGGCAGAAGTCACCTCTTAGCGCTTAGAGAAGTCAAGTGCAGATTGTCAAGAAGAAAGCCTGTCCGCATTTGAAAGTCGTCCTCAAAACACATTTGCACAGTCTAAGCGTAAAACACCAGCAGCACCTCTAGGGAATTAGGATCCAGAAAGAAAACAGACTCCTGAGTCCAACTCCAAAACTAGAAGCAGGTCAAGCACCCTGAAGCCCAACAAAGGCTGCCCACCGCAGGTTCTCAGTTAACAGGAATGGGGATCAGTGCTGAGACCACCCAAGATGTTCCACCATCAGAGAACTTCAGCCACAGGCTCCTGCTTGAAGCAACACTTCTCCAGACCAGCGACTAACTCCACCGGCGCGTCAGCCGCACAACCCCCATCCCTTCTTCTGCCAGTGGCTGCGATTCTTCCCCAGTCCAAGACTTGAATTGATGAAAACTTCTCAGTCACTTTTCAAATTCTAAACATTTTTCTGAAGATTATTGATTTTAATGGATTCCTAGAAGGCGTTATTATTCCATGGCCCTAAACTTGTGTTTTTATTCTTTGATGCGATATATGTGATCTCGCTTTGTGTGCAGTTTTATTAGTTATTAATCATAGTTAGTCAAAAATCTGGAATCTTGTTATATAGACATTGCACTCATTACTTCGTGGGCTGGTTTTGCTTTTAAGCCTTGAGCTCGGACGGGCTACCAAATAAACAGAGGGTGTCTTCGAGAGACACGACTCCCTCTCGGAGTAGCTGTACCCAGATGCGGCAGTGCTTTGTGTTAAAATGTTGCTCTCTCTTCACACTGCAAGGAATATGACTTTCTCAATCTCTCTTCTACAGTAATTCTTTAGACAGAACTTATCCACACCGAGCACAAGTTGAAAGAGCGAGGCGCTGGCGGTCGCCTGCACCCACCGGCCTGTTAGAGACCGGTCATGGGCATCGTTCTAAACCTGCTAGTTTGACATCACCATTTTCACTCTCGGCTGACTGCTTGTGCCACAACAACCATCAAGCGTTTAAATGATTTAAAAAAGAAAATAACCTGTCTGCTCAACTGAGAAATGTTATCTTAATAATTTTTGCAATAAATAATTGTTTTCGAATATGTTTTTATATTGACTATGTTCTTATCTTACGCTGTTTTCACACTTGGAATGGTTTTAAGTAATCATACAATAAAGTACCTCCTAATACTATTACTACCGTCGAACGCAGAGAATGCTAAACGTGACCCAGGACAGTGTCACCTGTAAAATGTAATGTTCCATAGAGCTGCCCACGTCCAGACGTCATTCATGGCTTGAATTTGGAAAACAGCTCGTTTAGCCCATGGTCTGTTTCAAGTGTGCGCTACTATGGCAAATACATCGCATCTACTGCGACTTAAACGGGACTGGCTCATCTGTTTCCTAATGGGGTTTATATTTCTTCTCTTTTTCTCTATTTCTTATGATCTTATTATTATTTATTGGGATCATATTTAGTCTAGTTCTTCTGTTGAAGTGAGGTGCTTTGTGGGGGACTTTCCACTTTATTATAGTTGTTTTTCGTGTATTATAAAAACCACAATAGATAAATGTATAAAAGTAAAAAAGATCAATTTGACCATCTTCTTTGAGGTTGTTCAAAATGTTTTTTTTTGTTCCCAACAGTAGGAGTAAGTCTGTTCAAGATACCTACCCATTCTAGTCAGAAAACCCTTTTCTGATTTGCATTTCATAGGACGGTGTAGAAAATGTCTTTTTTTTTTGGAACTGAAAAAACAGCCTAATTGATTGGGTGAACTTAGGTAGACTAAATACAGACCTGAATTGGCTTTTCTGGCCATGCAGTGTCTCAGTGCACAGACTCCAGAGATGCCGAAAAAAATGGCGTTCAGAGAGATGCAATTCAGAGCAGAGCAAACCTCCAAGGAGAAGTCATGAAGGATGCTGGAAAGGAAAGACCAGTTGGCTAAATCTTCGCATGCTCAAATATTGTTGAACCTTCATAAGAGGTGTCATTCCACCATTGGAGCTCTGGGGGCAACATCACAGGATCCTTGACTCACACAGACATCACACGATGTGATACCATATACACACATCTAGCTAATAAAACTGTCAAGACCTTTCAGCCCCAATGTTATCCTTTTTTTCTAGGAAATCTGCCCATTTATGTATATTCAACAAATATATCACACTTCAATCAAAATCACTATTTAAATATTTGTATGTTGGCTATAATACCTGAACATTATCATAAAATACTCACCGTTTCAGAATTCAAACCAAATATCCCTGTCATTCACATATAGAAACAGAATAAAACCCATAAAATTGCCTCCCACAACCCGCCAAAACAAAAGTCACAGGAGCCATGCTTTTTCTCACATGGACACATGCATGTCCATCACACTGAAACCGGAGATACGGAAGGTACAACAGCACGTGTGCCATTTATATCTGAGACACATGCATCACTGGATATGACATCACATGACCTTTCACCCTTGGCCGGGGTGCGACAAACAAAATATTTTCCTTGCTTTTATTCTGTTGTAGTGCAGAGACATTCATGTGATCATTCACTAAGAGAGCACAAGGAATTCTGGTGAACTAATTTAAGAGATGGTGCTATCTTTCGCTTAACCACCCCACCTTGGACGAACCACCCTCTCGTGCTAGCCGGAAGCATCATAGGACCAAACATGCAACGGGAGCAGCTGACGGATGCCATGCAAAGGCATTTTAAATAAAAATAGAAACAAATGGAGTACTTTTTAGGAATGTCCTACACCAATGTACATTAAAAGATTGAAAAGTTGCATGCCAATTCTCTTATTCATTGTTTTATTATCATATTATCTTTGACAAGGCAGCAAAAATCGAAGGCTAGTAAAAACAAGTACTGGGATTTGGGTTGAGACCCCTGACGACTGGTGCCTGCGTATGGTTATCCAAATTACCAAATGTGATCGTGAATTCTCCAGGAGAGTGGAGGGATGAGACGCAGGGGCGGCTCCTCCTTTAGGGCGGAGGAGCGTCGCCCCACTGCTTTCCCGCACTGCGAGAAGCAGAAACATAAAATGGTAAATCTACCATTTTATGTTTCTGCTTCTCGCACTGTGAGAAAGCAGAAGGGCTTGTTTGGGGGCGGGCGGGTGGGCGTGTCTCCTCGAGGGCAGGGGAGGAGTAGCATGCCCAATGCTGCGGGTCCTGAGTGTTTGGTCGGCCCTCTTGGGACGACCAAACCAGTCATGTGCACTCTCCCTTTTCTCCATGTAGGCTGCATGCAGCCTACATGGAGAAAATGGCCTTCCCATACACGCCTGGCTGGTCGGCGTCCCCACCAATCACAACGCTGCCATTGCAGTGTTGTGATTGGCTTAGGGGAGGGGAGGGAGGCTGCCTGCATCCGGTTCCTGTCGGAGAAAGCAGAGCAGGAAAACGCGGGACCGGCCAGTAGCTGAGACGGCGTGGGACCCGGGAAGGTAAGTTTTTTTTTTTTATTAAACCCCCCCCCCCGCCCGTGAGTCATGCCGGCCACGACTGGACGAGCGGGACATCCTACATGGTGTTACATGATCGTCTCAAACTTTTCTCGTGGTCCTGTGCTCGTTTTCCTGCATTTAGAAGCACAAGGCCTACAACCACAATGTACAGAGAAAGCTTGGAGTGAATACCTGCTTACAGGGGACAAACAGAGGTGCAGTGCCATCTCTGAACCCGCAGCTGAGCAACATGCACGGTGGTGGTGTTGACCAGAGAGGCCTTGTTGCACGGTCCCACGACCCTTTATCTCAAAGTCGCTTTAACGTGAAACATGTCGCAATAGTATGCAGCAGAGCGAACACAGGATGCATACCTGGGGGGCTGAAAGCGGTAATATCTGAAATATGCACAATGTTATGGCTGTAAATGGTTTCGCCAGCCTACTCCCCGCAACAAGTCAATGGAGAAAACAAACGCAGAGGGCATAAGGATTTTGCCATATATTAAAAAAATAAACTGAGTGTGCATCAGCGGAGGCCATGAATACAGAGACAACTGTGGATAAGAAAAGAGGGTGCCAGAAAAGAACATGAGTAACTTGTGGTACTGTACGTCTGCACTTGGGCCTCCTTTGCTGTCATGCTCCCATAGGCTGCTTTTCCTGTATTGCTGCTCACGAACCTACCCTTCCCCCGAGGCAGAGCGCGATTCCCGCGGTTTACCGGCAATTTAAACGAACAAAGCGCTGTTTGCGACTTTCAAGGTAAAGAGGCCTCACCTGGCCGGCTCCAGGCGCAGAGGCCACAGGGGAAGGCCTCAGGAGCACTCCCTGTCCGCCCCGGGGGCACCGCGGACGTCTCACCTGGACCTCTCCCCGTCGCGCGCTGCTCACAGCATGGCGGCCGCGCGACACCTCCTCGCAGGGGCCTCTCCTCGCGCACAACAACACACGAGGCCTCGGAAGAGCTCTGCTCTCTGCATATAAGGAAGTGCGCGTCGATGCTATCTCCGAGCGCTTCCTCTTTGAGTTCTGAGTGAGGAAAGTGATGTCACGGCGGATTAAAACTGCACAAGTCTATCCACAGCCCTCCAAACATACCTGTCAAAGGAGCTGCAGCCTGACCCACTGGGCATGGGCGTCTCACTGAACCTGCAGCCTGACCCACCAAGGAATGGGCCTCTCAGTGACCCTGCAGCCTGACCCACCAGGGAATGGGCCTCTCAAGACCCTGCAGTCTGACCCGCCAGGATGTGGGCCTCTCACTGAACCTTCAGCCTGACCCACTGGGCATGGGCGTCTCACTGAACCTGCAGCCTGACCCACCAAGGAATGGGCCTCTCAATGACCCTGCAGCCTGACCCACCAGGGAATGGGCCTCTGAAGACCCTGCAGTCTGACCCGCCAGGATGTGGGCCTCTCACTGAACCTTCAGCCTGACCCACCTGGGCATGGGCCTCTCACTGAACCTTCAGCTAGACCCGCCTGGGCCTCTCACTGAACCTTCAGCCTGACCCGCCTGGGCCTCTCACTGAACCTTCAGCCTGACCCCCTTGGCATTGGCCTCTCACTGAACCTTCAGCTAGACCCGCCTGGGCCTCTCACTGAACCTTCAGCCTGACCCGCCTGGGCCTCTCACTGAACCTTCAGCCTGACCCGCCTGGGCATGGGCCTCTCAATGAACCTTCAGCTAGACCCGCCTGGGCCTCTCACTGAACCTTCAGCCTGACCCGCCTGGGTCAGGCGCGGCATCACTGCACCACCAGGCGCAGCATCACTACACCGCACGGCATCACTGCACCACACGGCATCACTGCACCGCCAGGCACATCATCACTGCACCTCCAGGCGCAGCATCACTGCACCGCACTGCATCACTGCACCGCACGGCATCAGTGCACCGCCAGGCACAGCATCACTGCACCACCAGTCACAGCATCACTGCACCACCAGTCACAGCATCACTGCACCGCCAAGCTCAGCTTCACTCCACCGCCAAGCTCAGCTTCACTCCACCGCCAGGCACGGCTTCACTGAACCGCCAGGCACGGCATCACTGAACCGCCAGGCACGGCATCACTGAACCGCCAGGCACGGCATCACTGCACCGCCAGGCACGGCATCACTGCACCGCCAGGCACAGAATCACTGCACCGCCAGGCACAGCATCACTGCACCGCCAGGCACAACATCACTGCATCGCCAGGCACAGCATCACTGCACAGCATCACTGCATCGCCAGGCACAGTATCGCTGCACCTCCAGGCACTGCACCGCCAAGCACGGCATCACCGCACACAGTCTACAGACCCCTGTGCCCTTGAATGGGGTCAAGGTCAGGGGAGGTGGAAGGTGAGGACCACACATAAATCAATCCCTGAGAGAGCTAGTTGCTTATCATTTTTACACAGTGATCATGTTTTCTCAAGTCCTCAACACTGGGGGTTGATTTAGTCATTATTACACAAAAGTTTCTAAAGAAAACACGTTTTTGTCTGCTCCCCCCATCCATCCCAAGTCTGGGATACACCCCTTCATGGACAAATTGCATTCTGGGAGTTGCAGTTTCGGTTGACTAGTTTGGAATCGTATAGATTATCATGGTTTATGAGAAGAAAGCCAAGGATTGGCCAAGGGCAGTAGCAGCCGCGCCCATCACAGCACTGGGGCTTCAGGTGGGACACTGTGGGACCCTCTGTGCTCCAAGCACATCAGTGTCGACTCAAACTCGACCTATTGTTACATATTACCTTTGGCCAGATTTAGTCCAGGACCCAGACATGGGGAGGGCAGCAGTGATGCTTAGAAACAATTAAATGTAGCATTTCAGGTTAGTCCCTGAAAAATACCTGGTAGAGAGAAAAGCGGGTGAGAACTTTCTTCCCAAACCTGGAAATTCGACGAGCTATGGTCGGGCCACAGGTAAAACCCTGCACATGCGATGGTTATATATTAATATTTAGTAGGCTGCTGCCCTGACACAGAAAGTCTGAACCGGCCCACCCTGTACCCTTACCACTCCATAACAGCCCAAAGTTGCGTTTCTGATCCCAGAGAGCGAGTGGGCGGGCGAGTTCTAGCTTACTTGAAGACGTGTCCACCTGGACTTCTAAAACGTCCTTCTAGACGTCATCCAATTTAATTATTAGTAGGGAGAGACATTTCAAGGTAGAAAAACGCTGTGAGCAAGAAGATGTGCCCTTCTGCCCCTTGCTTGGCTCGGACACCAGCATGGCTGAGTTTTAATAACCTTGGCCGATGCCCAGTGGAGCTATCCTATGCAGCTATAGAGGAGTTGGCTCTGGTTCACCCCTTGGCCGTCACCTACCCAGCCAGACATCAGTCATTGTTTTCCTTGTCTCCCCGTTGGGTTTCTTTTCCCTTCCCTGCCTCCTCCCTCCGTGACTCTCGGTCCGCCTCCCCTTTTCCAGCCTGACTTTTCTGTGTCCCCTGAAGTATTTTCCCCCTTACCGGTTTCTTTCTTATGCTATGCTATGCTTTTGTTACTCGTGTAACTACGTTATACTGTTTCCCTTTCTATGTTTTGCGACGCTCCAGCATCTGATGTAACTATGTAACAATGCACTGAAACCAATGTCCTACCTCATGTAAAGCGCTCTGATACCTCGGGGTCTAGCCAGCGCTATATAAAACTTTTCAAATCAATAAATAAAATATGGCGCCCATTTTCCAAACCAAGTTTATCCCTTCTCTGGTCTACCAGCCTTGTGAGAAACAATTTTTATATAAGCTTCCGCAAGATACCTTTCATTCGTGTCTCCATTCCCAACCCCCTTCTGTTCTCATCTCTAGGATCAGGCCTTTAAGTCAAACAACAGCACCCAATGGCAGCTGCTTTAAGGCGTCATTTCCTGCGCCAGGCACCCCCTGAGACGGCCTCTTCCGCAGCAGCGTGGGCACAGCAGCTCATGTCTGCCCCAGGAGAGAAGGAACCTTTTTCACATCTTGTTCTTCCAAGAGTTTTTGCCTTGGGGGCTCTTGAAGACGATTGGGTGAAGGGAAACTACCACTACTATTTCAAGGATATTCTCATTATAGACTGTTGGAGAACATTCCATAAAATAAACCGTCCCCCCCCCCCCCCCCAAAGAATTCCGGCTGGTTAAGAGATGGACTGTCGGATGTAAGGATTTTTGGTGATTAAGGTAAAATGACATTTTGTTACCCCCATCCTGGCAATCGTGCCACGTTTACTGCTTTTATGGGCAATCTGGTGCCCGCAAGTAAACTCACCATTGCAATAAAGTCTTTGGAGTGAGTCCCTTCCTGGATCAAGGCCACTCCCCTGCTAGTTCAGGGTCCCATCAAGGGAGATGGTCAAGATCCTCCATGTTAGCATCTCTAGAGGTAAACACAGGTCTGTAAAGCTGCCACCCATTTACCCTGTGAACAAATACCCCCGCCCCCACAACAGGCTCCTGTGTGCAAGCTCCATCTCCCCACTGTGCCGCTCAAGGCTTTCCTCTCCACCCCTGCAAGAGGCGGCTGCCTAGTGGTGCATACTGTGGAACTGACCCCGAGTGGAGTAAACAGCCGAAGCTCCATTTTAAATGGATGGCTAACTCACTGCCCTCTCCCGTTTGATGCTGTGGGGTATTTTCAGTGCAACTGGAATTATGCGGCAGGGGACAGCCAAACTATGCAGCAGGGTTCAGTAAATTATGCAGGAAGAAAAGGCAAATTCTGATACTATTACTTCATTATTTGGTCTTTTATGCAATTTTTAAGATTTTCTAAGCATTGGTTGCACCGGACTAGTACCAGTTTAATACCCAAATAACAATAAGCAACAGAAAGGTGACCAGTCAACCTTTGCAAAGAACTTGTGCAGCACCACGTGTCGCTTCGTTGTTATTATCTTTTGGACCGTTTGAGCTAGAAACTATTTTTTTTGTTAAAATCTGCAGATTATGCAGCAGATGATGAAATATGTGGCGAATGTGGTAAATCTATAACTATGCAAAAATCGCCATGGCCGCACAAGTGCATAATTCCAGTGGCCCTGGGTATATTCGTAACCTTCAAATTGGTGGTAAAACATTGCTCGTGCCCATTTGCACAGAGATGCACCTGTCTTTGGGCCTTTAACGCTGGCTGACGGAATCTTTAGCCGCTTTTGAGATCTTTCCAAAGAAAGGGGCTGGGGGTCCATGCCAAGAATCTCTGAGCACACACTGCTCAGCCCTTCTATTTTCTTTATTTGCACATTTAAAAAAATGCATTTTTCTACAACCTGTACCGTACCCCATAAGCAGAAAGCACATAAACTGGACCAGTGCACAGGGAAGCCAATAGGCCCGGGTCTTAAGCAAGTCGTGTCCCTTGGCTGGACAGACAATTAGCAGAGTTAATCAGAACCCTCAAAGAAGAAGAATGAAAAGGCGTCAGAAGATGAAGTTTGTGCTGTAACTGGTGAACTTAAAAGGTATACTAGCACAAAGCATGTGCTTTTGACAAAGGGACAGTATTTTCACTGCATCTTTAAGATGTTCATATACACGCATAGCTATACTTGATGAGAGAAAAAAAAAGCCACGCTATTTTATTGTGACAGAAATAAAATAAATGACATGTAAGGGCAATTAGTGAACAACACTTGAAAGCCACTGGCTGAAGGGGGCTGACCCAAAGTCCACTCTCTTTGAACAGCCTCTTCCTGTATGACCTTGGAGAACTGGTGTCATGAGGTATAGAACACCCAATGATGTCTACAGCCAGACTTAAAAACACAAGCCACTCACTGCAGTTTTTGTACCGCAGCAGAAGCAGGGTTTAACCCCTTCGCTGCTGCGGACATTCCGCTGCAGCGCTGGGGGGGGCAGGGGGGCAGCGCGGTGGGCCTGTGCTCATGACGGAGCCGTTCCGTCATGAGCCACAGTTGAGCTGTGCTCATGACGGAACGGTTCCGTCATGACTCCGCCCATTTGCGTTGTCGCCTCGCACAGGCGGGGAAACAGCGCCGCGCAGGCGGAGCGGCCGCCAACGGGAGTGTCATGACGGAACCGTTCCGTCATGAGCACACGGCAACCGTGGCTCATGACGGAACGGTTCCGTCATGAGCGGGGAAGGGGTTAATGAAGGGGAACAGAGAGCCCATTACTGCCCAAATGATTCTTTTAAGTGTTGTGAAGTAACGCAGAGGCGGAAGTGTAATTGGCCTTTCATTTCGTCTGTCAGAACACAGAATAACCCGAGCTCGCACCAACAGCGCGTGAGAGAAACCCCACAACATCTGGATCGGACCGCACCAGCCTGCCCAGTTTTCATTCACAAACAGATGTGTTTCTGCTCATACAAAATAAAACCTTTCAGGGCAGAGGCTTAGCACACCTGTCTTCATTTGCCAGGCCTCCCGCAAGCACTGCATTATGCGTTTATTTATAGTTGGACAAGAGCAGAAGACGGCAGAGATGGGTGTGAATATTTTTTATTTCAAAACTAAGTTATTAACAAACTTTAAACAATCTGAAATCACACACTAAATGCAACTAGGGCGATAAAGGCCATTGATCATTAATGTCCTCGCCAGTTTACTCAAGGGGCCTTCTCAATAAAATAATTTAGGTCTAGCTCAACACAGCATGAGCCCTCGCGAGATCTTTTCTCAACAAAAACATTAACATGTGGAGTGGACGCCTGCCACGCCCAATGCATGTCAGTTCACCTTTTGTGTCACTTCTCTGTGAATGATGTATCTATTGGCGGCTGCAGCCGAACGGAAGTGGTGGGCCAGGGCCGGACTGGGAACCAAAACCGGCCCTGGCAAAGTGTTAAGCCGCCCCCCTCCCCCCCCCACACCCCTGGGTTTTGGGGGTGCCGCCGAGCTCTTTGCCAGGGCTGGTTTTCGGCCGATTTACGGCCCTGTAACAAAAACGGCCCCCAGGGGCCCAAAACCGGCCCACACCCATGCGGTGCACCAGGGGATTGCCCGGTGCCCGCTATGGCCAGTCCGGCCCTGGGTGGGGCAGGGTGGCTGGAGGTGTGGGAATGGGAATAAAATTTAAATCACTTACCTGGGTAGTCACCATGACGCCGCCTCTCCTCGTCTCTTCTGATTTCCGGTCCAAAGCAGGAAGCACACAGGCTCCCCTAAGCCAATCACGACGCTGGTGTCACCATGAAAGCAGCATCGTGACTGGTCTGGGCGCCGTGGTTCGGCGCCAAGACGGGGACTATGAGCCTGTGCATGCTCTCCACCCAGGCTGTAAAATACAGCCAGGTGGAGATCATGCAAAGTGCGCATGACTGTTTGACCGACACAAGATGGCTGGCCAAACCGTTATGGGCATTCGAGAGTGCCCACCTACTCTGGACAGCCTGCACCTAGAACTGAGCAATTACGGAAAAATAAAATGATAATACCACTGCGTTATTATCATTATATTTTTCAATTTTTAACTGCTCAGAGGGCAGTGGGTCAACGGTCCTCCGCCTTAGCAGAGGAGCCGCCACTGAGTTTATTCCTCTTGCAGAGTATATGTTTAGATGTAGGCTTTGAAAGTGAAAGTTATTGAAGTAAAAAAACTGCAGACAATTAATGGATAAGGAATAAGTTACAGTGTGGACAAAAGCTGTGGGAAGACCGGGTGGATAGTTTGCAGGGCAGCAGTCGTATGTATTCAGATCAGTGTTGGAAATGCAAAAAATGTACTCCCTGGGAGAACATAAATTGGGGGTGAAGGTGTGGCAGAGAAAAAGAGGTGGAGTCATAAAAAAGCAGAGTCTGACAGTCAACTTAAGACATTTAATTTTCAAAAACTCTGCCATTGGCAACAAGGGGCAAATGAGACAGTAAATCCGTTCTGGTTTACTTTATGGGTCTTAAAAAGGCTGCCTTTTAAAATATCTTATGGGATTAAGTCACCTGGGGCCCTATTACGTATAGGGCGCACTTTCCCTGTTTGCGCCACGGCACACCGTAAAACAGGTGCACCGGGCGCACACAGGGAAAGTGTGTCAGATTACATTGAATGCGCTGCCATAAAGTAGTGCTGCCCTGGGGGCAGTGCATTCAAGTGAAAAACAACGCGGCTTTGAAGCAGCTGCTCCGTGTTTCAAAGTGCAGGCAGCAACCCGCCTGCACTTTTAGGAGGAGAGAGAGATCCCCTTGCAGGCGGGTGCAGTGAGTGACTACATCCACCTGCAAGGGGATATCTGGGGAGTCCATGAGACTCCCTTTTGCCCCTCCAGTGTGCTGCGACAGTGCACCCCCTGACAGCTTCCTTGCCTCTGTGCCCGCGTCTATAATATGCAAAAACAGCAGTTGATGGACAGAATGCAGAACAATGTCATACATTCACCCCAGTACAGAGATCTGGGCCTAAATCCATCGTTTTTTTGCTCACCATGCCATTCCAGTTTGAACCCAGCCATATGCAAATCAGTCTTGACCCTGTGCCTCATGGGAACAATCCAGCCCGAACTGCCAAGCCAGGTCCTCCCTGGACTGGAACCAAGCATCCTAGGACCGGTTTCGGGGTTTCACCTCTCTTCAGCCAGGATAGCTTGATTCCAGTGGCATGGAGAGCACGGGACTCACGTCTGAGCATACCTGTCCCACTCGGGGTGACAATTGCAAAAACAACAGTTGATGGACAGAATGCAGAACAATGTCATACATTCACCCCAGTACAGAGATCTGGGCCTAAATCCATCCCAGATCAGTTGACTGGGGGTGAGTGTTTGATTTGCTCAAACGCTCCGTCCATCATCCCCTTTGGTATCGCGTCTATAATATGGCACGGTGCAGAGGCAAAGCGCCATGTCCCCATGCAATTTAGGGAACATCCTCTGGTCGCAGCGCTGGCGCACATTTATCTGTATTACTGAAAGGGCCGCACAAGGTTCGGCGGCCCTTTCTGTAATACCAAAGTGCCCCAGAGGCACTCAAAGCGGGCGCAGGGCACTTTCCATAATACGCCCCCTGCTGCACAGTTCTTTGTGTGCCCAGCACTAATAAGATAACTCTGGTGGATAGTGAACGTCTTTGAGAGGTCTGTGTTATGCCTAGTCCCAGTTTTGACTAATAAAGTACAATAGAGGCTTAATGTGCATGTTGTAAAGCACGTGTAACATGCAGATCACAGATCTGTATTTTATGTACCAGGCAAATCGCTACTGCTGTCGAAACCTTTTGTTATCTGCAGTTCATAATTTGTAATCTTTCTAATATAGCACAGTAAGCGACGGACCGGCATCAAGGTGCTGCGTGCAAACTACAAGACATGGGCTTAGAAGGACTATGTTACTTACCCTGTAAGCATCTGTCCTCGGCATGTAGTGTTGTAGATTCACATGCTTTGCATACTTCTGCCATCTAGTGTTGGGTACGGATGAGTGCAAGTTGTTTTTCTTCAAAGAAGTCTGTCGAATCATGAAGTAATTGGTAATTGTGTGCATGGGCATCAACTCCATTGTTAGATTGTTTTCTTTCTGCCATCGGGTTCGGACCTGTATAACGTGACGCACACCCACACACCTTAGAGTAACACCACCCAGAGTCCCACCTGCACCCGCATGGAATCTCAATATTTTTCTAACAAGACTTATGAGTCCGCCCTTTGAACCCTTGCACAATTGCCCCCTCCAGTTTCTTTCTTGGAAGGTTGCTTTCTTAATTGCCATCACTTCACTAAGGTGTCAGTGAGCTTCAGGCACTAACTTTAGAAGAACTGTTAATCTAACGACATAGGGATAGGGTTGTTCTGTGTACCAACCCAAAATTCCGTCCAAAGGTACTGTCCCCTTTCCACATTAATCAATCGGTTGAACTACCGGTTTTCTTCCCTCATCCAGGTTCTGAGGCAGAAAGGGCTATTCAGACACGTGGGGCCATATGTAGGTAGCAATAAACAGGTAGAAAGGTGCCTTCAAGGGATTGGTTTGGTAAATAATTTGTATAATTTCGATTCTTAATTAAAGGTAGGGCAGTTATATACCTACAAATTTATTAATTATCAATTTTTCAATAATTAAATCAGCTTAGTTTGTCAGAATCAGGATTGAATAAGGTGTGAGTGAATCATCACATATTAACCTGAATACAATAAATTCAATAAACCAAAAGGAGGAGAAACAAGCGGGTGTATATATAAAAATTGAATTTATATTTCTAGTTCAAAAAAGGGTACTTCAAATTACAACAATTAAATACAGTGAAAGGAAATATTTCAATATTTGATGCCTTCACTTTCAAATTGATCCAACACTTTTTCACAACAATATATAGCCATTTCTCTGGAAAACAGTGTGATTGTCGACTTTTCGGTCTTTAGGTTTTCTTTACCAAGACCACCCTCAGGACAATTTTATTTACAAGGTTGACCCATCAAATCACTGCGGGTTATTTTATCCACTGAAAATCAAGCGAGACGTCCTAAATTCGTAACTAATCAGTGTATTGTAGTCAAAGAAATTCAGTTGATTGTCAAAAAGCTCCCGTCTTAATCTGTAGGTTATTTAAATCTCAAAAGAGCCTCTGTGTGGCAAAACTACTCTTGTGTCTGTTTACCGACACCGTTAAACACTCAAGTGGTCGTGAAGATGTCAGCGAATTAATCTGGCTGTTCTGAAGGTTTGAGTCTTGCATGCACGTCTGGACGTCGAACCAACGATGGTTCGACGTCCAGACGTGCATGCAAGACTCAAACCTTAGGTAGCATCACATTTACCGATTCATAAATACCGAATTTTACCGATTCGGTATTTATGAATCGGTAAATGTGATGTAGGTAATGATTCGGTAAATTTTACCGAATCGGAAAAATTCGGTAAATACGAATCGGTATTTACCGATTCGGTAATGGGGCATACCTTCCCATTGATTCCTATGGGCCTGGAGGCCCATAGGAATCAATGGGAAGCCAGTCACCATTACCGATTCGGTAAATACCGATTCGGTAATGGGGGGAGCATATACAAGGGTGGCAGGGTGTCACATTGACACCCTGTTGCACCCCTGATTCTTGCATGTGTGCACATGTGGCGCACATACATGCCCTAAGGGCATGTATGTCTGCCACATGGCACTCTTACATCTGCAAAATATTGCGTTTTGCAAGGTATTCGATATTTATCACCAACCTGTATTTGGTGGTAAATAACAAATTCTTAATAGTAATTTGCACTCTTTAGAGTGCTCCCTACATTCAGGATTCGGTATTTACCGATTCGGTATTTTACCGATTCGGTAATTTACCGAATCCTGAATTATGCCTCCTACATCACAAATTGCTAAATACCGGTCGGTAACGGGATATTTACCGAATTTCGGCCGTTACCGACCGGTACTTAGCTACCTACATGAGGCCCTAGATGTCAAAAGAACTTTAACATATTATATGGACAGGACAAAAAACGTTCGCAAAACAAAACTACGCTTTGTTGAGTTTGCTCCATCTTATAAAAGGAAACCCATTTCAACATCAGGCATTTCCAAATGGATTGTTAAATGCATTGAAACATGTTATCTCAAAGCCAAAAGAACTTTGTCTATACCCCTTAGAGCACACTCTACTCGTAGAATAGGGGCATCCGGGGTTTCTCGGGCAACATCCCCATATCTGACATTTGTAAAGTAGCAACATGGTCTACACCACCCACCTTCACCAAGCACTATTCTGGGGATGTTAAACCACACCAACAAGCTAATGTAGGACAGGAGGTGCTACGTACACTATTTAAAACAACTCAATGTCCACTAGTTAGCCACCGCATTTTGGAGGGCACTGCTATACAGCCTATGCAAAGCATGTGTATCTACAGCCACTCATGTCTCGAACGGATTGTTACCTACCCTGTAAGCATCTGTTCTTGCCATATAGTGCTGTAGATTCACATGCTCCCACCCTCCTCCCCGTACACCTATAGTCCTTGCAGTTCTTAGAGGAGGAGTCACCTTACCTCGACACTCGAAAGACTTCTTAGAAGAAAAACAACTTGCACATATCCGGACCAAACACTAGATGGCAGAAGTATGCAAAGCATGTGTATCTACAGCCAAACATGCCTCAAACCTTTATTTTTTACTCAATCTGTTGGTAGTCTTGGGTTGCTAAATAGGGTTCATTTGGATAGTAATAAAGTCCCATTATTGCAGACAACTCTAACCACTGCAATATGTTTTAAATCCTCACTTTGTGTTTCTCCCGACCATGCACTCAACATATAATGCCTACCAGTATGGATGATATGTGACTGCTACACATGGAACCCTCATTGTCTTATGTAAAATTTTCTATACAGAGTTGTATACGCTTGTATGATTTAGTGTGTATGTGTGTGAGAGCTAAAGCCCTCTCATATCCTACATTGGGATGAGTAACGCTATAAAACAATTGAATAAAAAATAAATAAGTGCTATTTAAATTGTTTTGTAATTACTCATACAGACAGATATATCGGACATTCTTGCATATCACTTATGAACAGGGGTTGCACAAAGTCAAAACCCTGCCTTCAAACCAAAGTCTCTCTAAATTACTTGTGAAGTGAGAACAAGCTGTGTGCCTTTGTTTCCCTCCATTGCATTGGCATCTAGGGGTTAGGTTCCAGATAGCTATCAGCCACCATCATATTCGAACAAAAGAAGGGCTGATTGTCCTTTAAATCAGTCCTTTGTATTGCTGGAGGTAACAATAACAAAGCCCTGTCACCGCCTGCAGGTTGCTGGTTCAAACGGAGAGCAGACAACGTGTGGACGCTGCTAAATGTGTCCTAGTGTCGGCAAATTACAACTGGACAGATTCTGCATATTTCACTGGGCAAAGGCTGGATCCCGGATCTGCTCAATAATTGCTGCCAGATCGAGGATCCAGTTGGATCCCTCACATTTCCTGCATTGATTGAGATACAAAGCTAAGCACTAGCGGCTGACGAGGAGTGTTGTAGACTCTCCTTAACCATGAGTTCTGTCTTTGCACTCACACCGGACTACTTTCATTCTTGGCACAACTATTAACAAAACACAATACAACTCCTTTTGCATTTCACACAATGGGCCGGATTCACCATGGTAAACTTGCACTTTTGTATAAGTTTACAATTTTTGGGGTATTCACAAACTACGAGTTTAATTTTACTAATAGTAATTTTACACCGCGGAGACTACGCACATAATAAGACGGGATAGGCCTATATTTTTACGTGCGAGTCTTCTCAGTCGTAAAATTACAAGTTTAGCTGATCCGAGATCTAGGTCAGGAC
Source organism: Triturus cristatus (assembly GCF_964204655.1). Lineage (NCBI taxonomy): Eukaryota > Metazoa > Chordata > Amphibia > Caudata > Salamandridae > Triturus > Triturus cristatus. The sequence goes on along the minus strand of NC_140589.1, from coordinate 1,825,967,871 downwards.
GATCAATACACATTGATTTTCTGCTGGAGATGTTCTGGTGCATCTGCTAAACACATTGTTCTAAAGGTTTTTCCTTGCGTCATCACCAGGTGTCCAAGTAAAGTGATTTTAATCCTCATGAAATGCCCTAGATTCAGTTTGGCTGCTGCAATTTACCCTTCCTGTAGGCAAGTAGTTTGATATTAGGCAAGGCGCATCTCCAGCGTGCTAGCCGAATCTAGCATGAAACCCACTGTCTATGATGTGTTTCTGCACCGTAGGGCTGTGCTCGTCAAACCTTTTAATGCAATGACCTCCTCCCCAGGTGTAAAAGAAAAATCAATTGCCACCCCTTCTGAATTACAAGCATATATTTTTACAATTATTCTATAGAGCGGGCAGCTCTAAACATATTTACAGCTCAAGCATTGCAGATCCGCTCATTTATCCCTTTTACAAATGTCATCAAAGACATGACTGCCAATGGGCCGCGGCAGCCTCGCAGTCCCTAAACTGTGAAAGCCTCTGCAGAGATTCTTTTCAGAAATGGGGCGGGGGCTTTGAGGCATGTTTGGACCCCCCCACTTTTGGCACCTACTCCAAAGCCAGGCCATGAGTGACAGAATATTATTACTGGGGGCCATTAGAGTGGCCCCCTGCAGCTCTTTTCTTAAATGAAAACACAGCACTGTTCTCAGCATGATCCTCCTCCTGGCCAGTTAGAATTATCATACAAAGGTTTTGGCGGATCACTGTGCAGAGACGTGTGCAAGTGCGACAATTGGAGACCGGATCAAACCAAAATGAGAAATCTCTCAGTGTAAATTTTTATTATTTTTTATTTAAATGGAAAATTAAGATATCATTAATTAGTACCCCGATGTATTTGGAAATTTAAAATATTGTAATACATAAATAATTATGGAAAAAAAACTTTTTCCCTGATTACGAGTTTAGGTGCTATTTATCACCCCTGATAAATAATGATACCACGGGCTATGTTATTTATCGAGTGCAATAACACCTATTACGAGTTAATGGGGAATAAGATGAGGCTGTTGATGTTTAACCCATTCGTTGCGCCCGTCGGCCAACGGCCGTCGCAAGCACTACCTCGGCAGTGCTGCGCACGTCCGTTGGCAGACGAGGCCCGCCCACTTAATGGAACACCACAAACCGCAGCGGAATTACAGCCACAGTAAACGGGTTAACGCACCAAAATCCGCATGATATGGTATATACTGTATGCTTTGGAGCAGCTTTGAGCTGCTGAAATTGAACAAAGGTGGAGGTATTCAACGCATCCAAAAATTAATGCTTTTGTTTAATTGATACATTAAATACCTACCAACTCGTAATTCCGACACGTGCGTAAAAACAGAAATTTATGCACGGGCCGGAATATACGGTTCACCTCTTAACCAGGCGATTCGTGTTTTTATCCTCAGGGGCTTTTAGACAGATTTTAATTCCCTGTTTAACGATAAATTGATCATGAATTATTTATTTAATTTGGACAATTTTTGTTAAATTTAACGAGTCATGATTTTAATGATGCATATTAAAATTTACCACCTCAGCAATATTGCCTCTGGTTTTTCAGCTGACTAATGTATTAGAAGAGAGGTACTGTAAAGAAGCATACTCTCCAAAGAACCAATAGAGCACACGTTGCATGCAGGGGCCCAGGAAGGCAGATACCGTAATTCATTTAACTTCGCGTAAAGAAGAGGCACACATGAGAATCCTGTTTTGCCAACTTGCGTTCCTCAAAAGGACTCCGCATGAACACCTTCACTGAGACTCGTGAGCACACTGTTCGAGTCTCAGCCTATAGGAACACCTTGTGAATACGAGGGGACTTCACCACATGGGTTGGATTGCACCACTTCCAGCACTGCAAATGTCTGAATAGTCATACTGTTTCGGCTCAGTGTTAAAATAAACTTTACAGTGGAAACACATTAAAGTGACCAGCAGCAGGGCATGTGTTGAATGACTTTCAATCAATGTTCACTGAAAGACACAATGGGGAGCAATGCCAATTGCACCTATCAGTGAGTGCATGTGTGAATATATATATATATATATATATATATATATATATATATATATATATATATACACATATATATACATATATATACATACACACACACACACACACATCCTCTCTTTCTTTGAAAGTTATATCTCTGCACCCTACCAACTCTAACTCATCTAATAGTACCACCACCCTTCTGCATGAGCCCACATGCCCCCACATACTACGCATGGCTCACCCATTGATGGCTGCACTGGACTCCTTTTAATTTATTTCACCACAAGAAACTAGAGTAAATGCATGGAATGGTTTCCTTGAGCACAATGCTAACTCTAGTAACCAACACTAACCAATAACCACTGAATTCTTCACTAGCCTTGGCTCCCGGAGCAGCGTGCTGCCTGGTGTAAAGCACTTAAACGCCTTTTCAGGGGTAGTAAGCACTTTATAAATGTAATTACATTACAATACAATAAACTGGTGTACAATTACACGTGAGGCAAGATTGTTTTGCCTTCACTACAACAGACGGTCTGCTTTTTAGTTTTTACCTGAAAAGGTTGAGTTTAGTGTATTTTCAGTGGATGTCTACCAAAGCCAGATTTGAGGAGTGTAACGCAACACAGCACAAATGGAAAAGCCACCAAAAATTCTCTCTGTATTGGAATAATTCTACATTATCACCACATATATTAATACTTGTTATTGCATTTAAGTTTTTAATTGGTAAAATGTGTTTAAATTAAAGATAACAATGCACCTCCTTCAAATGTAATGGTTATTTTCTGCTAAGCTAAAATGTGAATTAAACCATGGCGCGCTTCATAATACTTCGGGGACATTACTAAATAAATAAAAATAATTAACATGTGGAAGAAGACGGCGGCTTCCAGGAAACAGAAGAACATCAAACTCAGCTTCTCATAAACATAATTAGCAAAAAAGACTTCATTGTGAAAATATGTCAGGGGGAAGAGTGTAAGGGCGGTCTGTCCATTTAAAAGAGTTCACCTCAGTGCACCCAGCCCAGGGGGAGAGCAGGCATTAGTCTTAGACGAGTTTGGAGCCCTTGCTCGCCTGACCCTTTGTACCGGGACAGAAGGAACCCAGTGCTGCCCGCAGCATCATATTCTTGGAACCCGAGAGATCTGAGAGCAGGATTGTCTCGGTGCATCACTGCCGGAAATGCAGCACGGGCCCAGCGCGTGGGTTCATTAGGGCCTTACGATGCCCACCTCTGGGAAGCGCCAGCCAGAGCTCGTGGAGGGAAAATATACAGGGACTCAGGTTTCATCAGCACCACCTGCCACGAGGCACAAAAGCACTAAACAGTAGAAACAGGTCTACTGTGTTTGAGCACTGGTCTCTGGCCTTACACTGAGCATGGTTCACTGTCCTTAGACTGAGCAAGGTTGTCTCAACTTACACAAAGCAAGATTGTCTCTCTTTACACTAAGCAAGGTTGTCTCGCCTTACAGAGCCAGGTGTCTCTTTACACTGAACAAGGTTGTCTCTCCTTACAGAGCAAGGTGTCTTTCCTTACACTGATGGATGTCCACTTTTGTCTCCTCTGAAGCTCCTATATACAGATCATGTCTGAACTGAGAGCATTTGTAATAACAATGAGTATATGTTGTGAAACTTGTCTGATGATTTTTGGATTAAATGTAGGCTGCTTTTCCATGTGAAAAAACATAGATACCATAACCTATTGGAAACAAATGTTAAGAACGGATATAGGCAGGGAGCATCTTACTACAGGATAACAAGTCCAGTATTGAGAGAAATTGTCATTATTAGAGGTAGAATTGCCTCATGTCCTTTTTATCATATTCATGTCTATCTGGCCTTCCTTCTTGTATTTTGTATAATATAGGTCTACTTCGAAAGACCTTGTGTAAATATATATATATATATATATATATATATATATATATATATATATATATATATATATAATTTTTGGATAATTTCTATAATGTTTTTTCCAACTGTTTTATAGCCCTGATGAAGTCCATCTATTGGACGAAACATGTTGGCTGGGCTTTAAGCTTCTGATTGGAAATGACAAAGATTATATGAAGAAAAGAAATTTCAAGACTCCCCGCACTCTAATTTTGTTTCAAATCTCATGAATTTGATTTTGTTTATAACCTATAAATGTACTATATTTGATTTTATTATTTCTTTACTGTCCTTTGCCTGCAGTATGCGTGAGAGTGTGAAGCAGGGACATAGTACAGAGAGGGACAGCTAGGCTGTTGTCTGCATGTGTTTTACAGGGCTGGGGGACTGGTGGGAACAGTGGTATTAACAGCTGATAACTCACCTCTGCCCCTTATGAATCTTCAGTGTAGGCCAGTAAGCGCAGCCAAGGCAATTAAGAGTGGTTAAGACCCTCTTCAAAGAGTTTTAATCATTGTTAATGCTCTGAACAGTGGGCAATAAGGCCTTGATATCAGCTTCTGGAATGTAATAGTCCTAATAATTAGACGCCCGCAAGTACTGAAGTTTTATTTTACTACAAGTGAAAGTCTAAAGAAAGCAGCTGCCTTATTTGTCTGCCTGCAGTGGGCGCCCCTGATGGCCGCCCCTGACGGGTGTTATCGGTTTTGCCCGGATGCTGTCATGAGTTAAGTGTCAACAGCCCTTAGCCCTCATGAGGGACCTTTGCACCTGTCCCATAACTGTGGGGTAGACAGCAGAGGACTACCATTAATTCATTCAATTTAAGGGGTGTCGCTGTGGGTGTTACATGCAGTTGTAGGACTTGGCCAAGAAAGTGAACGCGCACACACAACACTCCGAAACATTAGAACATGCTGCACATTCTGCCCTGAAGCATTCCTCTACCTTGTATGCGGCAAGAGCGAATTGTAGCCAGACCAGTCATTTTACACAACAACCTGCTCTCCGCGACAAGAGAAGATTCTGCCCATCTATGGGAATCACGAGCAGAGGCCGACGATCGCTGCCCATCAGATCTTTCCTTCTCAGCACAGCCTGTAGCGTCAAAGTAGACAAGCAACCAGCAGAAAACATCCCCTTTGGCATCAGAAAAGAAAGACCCGCCAGAGATGTGAGCATACGCTTTGTGCATATATAGTTATTTCTGTATCACAAGAAACAGCAGCATTTAAAGCACATGATGCTTGGAAAATTGAAGGGGGCGTTCGGCCCAACAAGGCGGTTCAGTATAGAAAGGCCCACAATGCAAAATCCCCGAACCACCCAGTCCGTATGTTTCTTCCAATGTAACTTCTGTCCCCTGGGCCCAACTTTAACAGCTGTTCACCCCTGGAAACCAACATCTTTCTCTCACCTTGTTGTTCTCTGGCACATTTCAGGTGGCAGAGAGGGGTGTGTTACGTTGTTACTTCATGTGCCTGCTATTCTGGCGTGAGTACTCTTCTTTTCTACCCGAATTGTGACAAAACATAACAGAAAGGAGAGAGGAAGCAAGCCAAGTGGAAACTTTAGCTGGTAAATTTGAAAAAGTGACAGAAGTCAAAGTGAAAAAATACGACTAGATAATTCTGGGATTTTGTGCTGTTGGCCACTCCCTGCCCTGTTGCGGGGTCTACCGGCCATTAAAGGCCTGATGAGGAGTTAAAGGCCCGAGTCGAAGGCGAGGACCTTTAACAAGGGATCGGGCATGTAATGGCCGGTTGAGCTCGCTACGGGGGGGCTCTAAGACTGTTAGAACATTCCGCCCCTAGAGGGCAGAATTTTTGAAATTGTAAAACAAAGGCCTCATGGAGCATGAGGGGGTTGAAATCTCCTTGAGCTCCGTGAGGCCTTTGTTAATCATTGGAATGTTGATGCTCCCTCCAGGCTTTTACCGCCCATTAGAAGCCCTGAGCATTCCATTGTTTTCAATAGAGTGCTCAACATTCCAATGTTCTAATCCCAGTTAGTCAACTCCATTTTTATCCTCCCGAGATCGACAAAACGTCGACCAGCGAGTTGGTAATCAATAAACATCTGTTATCTGGCATTAGGGCCTTGGACAGTGGATCTTAACCTTTTGACTTTTGTGGCCCCCAATTAATCAATACTGGATCCCGGGGGCCCCCAATGAATCATCATTGGAATCCGAGGACCCCGTTAAGTCATTACTTGAAGTCAAGGACCCCAGTCAAAGCATTTTCAATTATTTGAAATGCAAAACAATACACAGAAAATAGAGAAACACACATTCATCAAACAAACTTTTTTTTCGGTATAGATAGCCTGAAGGAACTTCTCTAACCATAAAAGTTCTTTTCTTCCTTTTTAAAATTTCATTTGTGAATTATTTTACTGACTGCGATTCGTTTTAATTATGTTCTGAATGGTAGAATGATCTATGTATTAGAGGAGTTTTACTTATTTTGTATATAAAATTGAATGTACTTGCACAAGCACTTTATGTATTCTGGACCCTACATTGAACACAATTGTGATGCATAGTCACTTGTTTTTATTACCTATTTTTTAACTGTGATCAAAAATAAAAAAAAATAAAAGATTCACATATATATATTTATAAATCTATCTGTTTTGATGTATTTAATGGCTTTCTAGGGTTTTTAAAGATTTTAAATTTATATTCACTGGTATTTTAATCCGAATTGCAATTTATGTATGTCTATTGAGAAGAACTGGATTCTGTTTACTACCGGTTTCTGATAAAAAATGTTTTATAAATACTTCAGCTGAAAAGGGAACCCCTTTTTTTATTTGTTTACAGAAACTCTGTCTCTTTTTCTTTGAATTAGGGGGACTTCCTTGTGGTTTGTGATCAAACAAATACATAAATGATTAATATTTAATTGCCAAACAAATATGTTTTTTTAAATCTGAATTTTTCATTTTAATGGGAAGGTTAGAGCTTTTCTAAATTCAATTGAGGCCCACGTCATTCATACTATATTCTGTTTGATGCATTTGCACTGCTCCCACAAAAACTTAATTTTCCCTTACATTTACGGAATGTTTGAATATTTTCAGCTTTAAATTGCGATTCTTCATTGATATAGGGCCCGATTCACAGAACTAACTTGAGACAAAATCCTAAACTTACTACTTTTGGTATTCACAGAAGGCATTTAGTAGTAGTAAACTTAGGATTTTGTCTTAAGTCTGTCCTAAGTCTGTCCCAAGTCTGTCCCAAGTCTGTCCCAAGTCTGTCCCAAGTCTGTCCCAAGTCTGTCCCAAGTCTGTCCCAAGTCTGTCCCAAGTCTGTCCCAAGTCTGTCCCAAGTCTGTCCCAAGTCTGTCTTAAGTCTGTCTTAAGTCTGTCTTAAGTCTGTCTTAAATCAAAATCGTAACTTAAATGCCTTCTGTGAATACCAAAAGTAGTAGGACAGACTTAAGACAAAATCCTAACTTTACTACTACTAAATGCCTTCTGTGAATACCAAAAGTAGTAAGTTTAGGATTTTGTCTTAAGTTAGTTCTGTGAATCGGGCTTTATTAATCTGTTAATAATATTTCATTTTCTAAGCAGTCGTGGACTCAGAGTAGGCTTCACGGCCCACCATCGGTCCCCGGGCCACAGGTTAAGAACCACTGACCTAGAGACCTCCTGGTCAATGGACATGTGCTCTTCAAGCACACCTGTTGTGCTTAAATAATTGTTATTATCCCTCTTACTGTGATAATCTACATAAGATGGAGAAGTTGATACACCTCCTGCCCAGATCAACTCTTCCACTGTGTACCCTACTGAGTCCCGTGCTAGTCTTTGCACACCCTAAGAAACACTGCCACATCTGGATGTCCTGGTTAGAACTCACAAAAAGAGGAGTTTCCTAAGAATGAGAGAAAGTAATGAGCCGCACATACAGAAGAAAAAGAGCAACATGTTCAGATATACACTAGTCTGTGGCAAATGCAAACATCCCCTGCTTGTCAGATTTACTTCCTCGTCATCTTCTGCCGGGAGTACTGAAGGTTGACGTAAGCAGAAAATGCATGAGGACAAACACAGAGGGCCCGATTAAGAGTTTGGCGGTGCGGGGAGTGCACTGCCATGCAGGCGGCCTGCTCCCACACCGCCAAAACCGTGGTTATGAGTTTTCTCGTGTCTGGCAGGCCGTTTTTGGCGTTCCCACTGCAGTGCCTCTGAAAATGGGCACCACAATGGGAACGCCGAAAACAGTTCCTGAATGGCATGGACTGGAAAGTCCATGCCGTGCAGGAACTGTGGTGTATGCACAAAGGGGTGCACATGTTGTGCCCCCCTGCCTGCACCCCAGGGCCCAGAGGCACAAGGGGGTCCTGTAGGACCGCCATGAAAACCGTGGCTGAGAGGAAACTCGTAATATGCTTGGTGGAACCGCGGCGATCCTGCCAACCATATTGTTGCCTCAACACCGCCAGGAAACGGCGGTTCCCTGGCGGCATGCACGCTGCAATGGCGGTTGGGCCGCCAGACTCGAAATCGGGGCCAGAGTGTAAGAAAAGGACCAGAGCTGAAGATGCCAGAACATGTCATGTTTTTGGAATACACTCTGGTTTGGTGTGCATGGGCGACGAGGGGTAGAACTCAACATAAAGAAAATATAATGCAAGAATATATAGATGATGTTGATTGGCAGGACTACAGAAGTGGCAAGAGCAGAGTAACACCAGGCAGGCTAAGGAATATACAAGGCCCTCACAACACCAACTAATGAATGACACACTTTGAAGTGGCTGCCACAACTTTAATACAGCAGAACAAAAGCACATTAGTAAATAGAATAAACCTATCCATTGTTTATATTTACTAGGTCACCGTCCTCTCCTCCCCACATATATGCAAAACTAACTTTGCTTGAACTTCTGTCCCCAAGCCCACACATCTATCTAGCACATCACACATACACTTCACACAAACACAAGGGATTAAAAACAATTTTTTTTTCAGAAGCACTTGGCTGAAAACATCGCTGCAGCGGCCATCTACGGAAACTCACTAAAATGCCACAAGATACCGAGAAATACCACAGGCGGGTCTGAAATAACATTTGAGAGCTCACTCAACCACCCCTTGTGAAAGGCAGGCTAGAATATATGGATAGCTTTCTTGTGGCTTTAACAACATAAAATAAACCAATGCTTCGGTTTTTGCCATTTTTTCATTAAAAAAAAAAAAAAACACACACACAAAAACAAATATGAGCTACAAAGTCAAAGAAAGATGGCATCACGTGCAAATTCAGACTCTGAACTGCTGCCCTTAAACAGACAGATGTCCAGGGCCAGTCCTTCCATCTCCTCTTCAGTCACTCACTCCTACACCCTGTGCCCAGACTGAAATTGTGTCGCTCCATTTTACACTCTGGCACCTTCCTCAACAGTGAACTTCATTTACCGGAGTCATATGCTTATAAAATGTGAGGCACGTCAGTATTCCGACTTTTGAAACAGTGGAAAAACTTTTCTGATTTTACATATGGAATTTTATGACTTCCACTGCAAAAAAAAACGTTACCTTACTTTTCCTAACATTCACTATGAGAGATTATGGTTTGAAAAAACACGAAACGAGCAACTACACAAACACCTTCATGTGAAAGTAGTCCCTCAATTTCCGACCCCTGAACTTTGGCCACAATCTGAAGAATCCGCTTTGTGTGGTATTCTAGACTGCACATGATGGTGTCTTTAAATAAGGGGAAAAAAAAGAAAAAACAAAGAAATCAAGATAAACTACACTCAGCAAATCTCTGATTCTTCTCAATTATGCATTGTAAATTTTGCATTTTCCGTTTCTCTTCTGATCTCTGATCAGTAAAGGATATTTGCATACACACAATCTGATGCACAGTCAGCGCCGCTTGTTTGAAGCCCCGTCTGAATGTATACATTTCTTTAATGTTTTCCGTCACACGTTTCGGTGTTTATATCTCTGTACTACAGGCCTGCAGCAGGCGCCAACACAAAGCCTTAGGGAGAGCTTATGCATGCACACAAAGAGTTGTGATTGCAAAATTGTAACCTGAAAACTACTGCCAATTAAGGAGCATGTAATGGTGAACCTACCACTAAATTCACAGAAGCAGGGAGTGAAGGAAAAGCGCACCGTGCATGCAAACATACACTAAAGACCTGAATAATTTACAACATCCACTGTATGCTTCTGTTTAGTCATGTTACTGGACAGGGGTACATTTCTACATTACTGGTAAATTACATCGGGTGATCCCTCAAATCCTGTTCTAGGGGCGGAGTAAAGATCTACGTTCTTTGTAAGATATATATAGATATATATATATATAATAATACTTTATTCGGTATAAAAAAATACCATAAAAGTGCAGATCAAATACATCATAATATAAAATCAAAACAATCAACAGCTTAAAATGATACATGTTTGATCCTTCCGTGAGTGGAAACCCCTTATCACATGAAATTCATATTAAAAACCAATGAGAGGCTAACATCGCGGGCCACAAAAGTACATATAAAAAACATCAAAATTAAGAGAGCTTAGAATTGATACATTTGTAAGATACATATCGGTTGGCCTCACAAATACTTCTCTGGGGATGTAATACATCTCTCCAGTGACTGCCAGCCACATCTGGGTTGATCTCACGTGCTTCCCTAGGAATAGTGAAAATCTACACAGTCCTTGTAAAATGCGTATAGTTTCACCTGAGAAGTAACTGCCTACCACGACATTTGTAGTTCTACCCCTACAACCCAAACAGCTCTTAGCACTCCCTTGACATGTCCCACTAGCCCTGCTTTCAGAACATAAATATATCTCTGTGTTTTTTAGAAATCACATCGGGTTAATGAACCCAAGTAATTATCTGAATCCAGTGTATGGATGCTCAAAGTCTGTTCTAGGGGTAATCCTCATCTTGGCTACTATTCGGTGAAGTATCTACTGTATTCCTGGGGACAGAATAACTCTATGATCACCTTACATATAACACTTAAAATTGTCTTGAATCATAAACACTCAGAAAAGCTCCCAAACCATAGTTTTACTTTCACTAGTACGCTTGGCATGGGTAAACCTCTCTCAGTTTCCATCACATTTCAGTTGGCATCACTATAATGGGCATGTGATTGTCATCAACACGTTTCAGTAATATTCTTTTTGGATTTCCAAGGACAGATCTTAGGAATTCCTCGTACACACACGATTCCTTTCTAGAAAATAAAAAAAAAAAACATGTGACCTTCCTGCGACCGCCTCGCCTCCGTCCTTCTGTCGACGAAGCAGGAAGCATACAGGCCACCAGACTCCCCTAGCCAATCACAACGGTTCGACACTCAGACAGGGACTGGGGCCTGTGCATGTTCTCCACCAAGGCAGTGCGATACAGCCAGGTGGAGAACATGCTTAGTGCGCATGATTGTATGGCTGACCCGAGACGCCCGGGTAACTGTCATGCGCACTTAAAAAGTGCCCCAACCACTCACTCCCCCTGCTGGCTGTGACGACAGCCCAGCCCTGACTCACACCTAAAATGCAACAGACAGTACGGAAAATAAAGTATAATAACATCCTGTTATTATCAATTTATTTTTCATATTTGCACTGCTCAGTGAGCAGTGGGGTGACGCTCTTCCACCTTAGCAGAGAAGCCGCCGCTGACTTTGGACGGACCTTGTGCTCTCGAGTGCACACAACATGGCACCCAGTTCATACGATTGATGGGGCACTGTTGCCATAAGGACACAACCCTCTTCTCACACAACCATCCCTGGCAGAGCCAACAGACCAAACCACAACCTCACATGCACAGCGCGCCTTGTTGGCGATTTGTTGCTGTCCTATCAGAACAGACATTTTAAGTCGCGCAATGGATAACCAATCACCCTTATGGAATGAAATAATTGGCAAAGGCTCACACCCACCACTCCTCCATACACAAGCAGACTACAACGCTCCCTAGCAGGATCGGACACACCATAACCGTCCCACAAATTTGCACACAACAGACTTATCTGTACACTTACTCAGATAAATGAAAAAGCTCAGAACCATGTGGAAATGGAACCCAGACCTCGTAAGCACTAATAGGCCACAACATTGGCGCAAATGTCTACACAAACACTGGTTCTGCAGCAGTTATATGGCATATTATATGGCATCAAACTAGCTAGGAAGCAACAGAGAACTGTATATAGCAGGATAGAGAACTAGTCAAGATTGTGTGCACACAGCCGGCAGCGGCGACGAAAGAACGGGTGGGGTAGGAGCTCTCTGCACCGGCTGGCTGCAGTAGCACAACTAGATGGAGGTTTCTGTATGAGTGACACATGAGCTACTCCTTCAAGACTCTCATTTTTAGCTCCTCTCTCAAGTGGAGCGGTGAAGGTAGCACCATGACCTGTGGTGGGTTGTTGCTCCACACCAAGGGTGCCAGCTTAAGGCGAAGTGTTTATTCCTTTTGTCCAATGGATACAACCTCACTGCAAGGAAGCTAACATACACACCATCTGTGCTTTCTGGACCCACATTCTTTGTTTAGCATTGGACAATACAGGGTACATACTAGCAGTAGTACAAACAATACTTTTCTAAACTATATTAAAACATGTCTGCTTGTATTCCTGGAGGAGGCAGGAAACTGGCTGAAAGATGGGCCTGGCTGTCCTAATCTGCTATGTGACCACATACTTATTTTACAGGAGACCAGTGCACAAAGAAGGAGAACCCAAGACAGCTGTTTCATGCAATCTACATCCTGGATTCACATCTTTTCACAAACTGGAAAGAGATGCATTTGAAAATACCTGTCAATGTTCCCTGGGGGAGGGAGGCAGGTTCGGCTGTCCACCTGAAGTGAAGTAAAGTCAGGTCTCCAGACAGTAAACTACAAAACATTTTCATATATCATGAATAAGCTGATTTCCTAAAATAAACCATACAGGAATCTAGTTTTGTCAATCCAAACCAATTAAAAAAAAAAAATCTTTTGATGGAAGAAGGTTGCCACTTGCTAAGTCCACCCATGAGGGCACTGACCTTGAAAGTATACCACCTGAGCAAGGTTCAGAGCGGAACAAGACATGCAGCAGAAGCGTCTGAATCACCAACAATAGGCAGCCGAACTGGATAGTGTGCGTCCTACGGGAAATATTAAAGGGAAGACACCACGACACCAAGGGTGAGAGTTAACTCCCCTCAAGACAAAATTGGTCCTAATAGAATTAAAGCTTTAATCACCAAATTCTAAAGCTAAACATCCGAACGAAGTACAAGTAAATGTCAACAATCAATGGCACATCATCAATCTGAGGGTCTTAGGACCTTCACAATCAATTCTGGAGCCTCCTCTCAGCCTATCCTGTACTGAGCATCATTCTTGAAGTCTTCCCCAGATGTGCTGCCGATCCTGATGTCTATCCATGATCCAACATCTACCCTTAAAGTCTCCTGTAGACCCATCATTAATCCTCAAGTCCATCTCAGACACGCTATCAGTACCTAAAGCGGCCGTCCAGTGAATAACGTCACAATATGATCTCAAAACCCAAGGTGACATCTTCAAAGAAGCATTCTAGCACACCTGCTGTTGGCAATTGTTAATGGTGCACGGCTGGGGTAAAAGTGATGTTTTTATCTCTACACTGGATGGCCCCTTTAAGTCTTTCTAGACCCATCCCTAATTGAGAAGACTGTCATGGTTCTACAATTAGACCTGAACTTCATGCTAGACTCACCATCCGTTCTTAAGCCAACCAAGACCCACCAACCATCATGGAGGGTGTCCTAAGTCTGCTGCCAATCCTGAACATTCCCCTAAACCCAACCTAAAGCCCCAAAGCCCATCAGAGATAACGAAGAAGAGACGGCCATGGAGCTGAGGCAATGGAATCAAAGCAGAAGGTAGGTCAACCCACACTGAAAGCGGAACAGGCTGAGATATCAAAAACTCACAAAGGACACTAGTTACAGAGCAAACCAGGACAAGCCTTTCCATTGGGTATGTAGGAGAGGGATTCAAAAACTCTCTCTGCCATTTATTCATATTTTGATTTTATTTATTGATTTATTGTATAGTGTGGGCATTATCCAATGAAATGTGTGAGAAGAGAGTTACCATTTGGACATTAGGAAAACATAGGTAGCAAGAAAAAGTTTACTAACATTAAATAGGAGATTATTTCAGACATAATTTTGGACAATCAAGAGCTGGAGGTACACAATTTACACAACAAAAACGTGCATCACACAGTGTAGGCCCGACATATAGGCACAGTGAGATCATGGTTTATCAGGCCCTTCGACTGAGCGTGGGGTGCAGGGTTAAGCACAATAACACAGCGATCAAAGATCTTCAGCTTTCACAGTAAACCCAGGAGGATGGCGGAGCGCTTGTTCTCTATTCTTCACCAGGGTCCAGAAGACTATATAACACCTCCTCAGAACTCAACTAGATTCCTATCCTCTGCTCAGCAACAAACCTTCAACTTGGATATAGAATGCTTCTGCAGTGGTACGGACTCAAAACACAACTCCAGTTCTCAAAGATTTAACACTCTTAAATTCCTTGGAATATGTGAGAAAAGGACATAAAAAGAGAAGCGAATTCTAAACAATGGATACAAACCTAGTTCGTTGCGGTATTCTAACTGCTGAATGTCACAACGGTGACAGATATCCGGTCTGCCAAAATATAAATCCCATTATATCCTATGCCGAGATCTAAATCAGGCCAAAATTGGGTGAGCAAGGAATGACCAGGAACTCAGTCAGGAGGATTCTGGAAGGTGGCCGCCGAAGCGAGCTCGTGGTTCTGGATCTGCCTCCTTCGCCCACTCACCTTTTCTCTTCCAGGTGTTCCTCTTCTCTTCCTTGTTACTGTCGCTGGCGCTGCTTCTGCTGCCGCCGCTGCTGTTCTCGGAGCTCTGGGAGTCGGACTGGCCGTCGCTGCTTTCTTCGGAGTCTTCAGACAGCTCCTTCAGCCACTCGCCGACATTTTTCTGCAGGAAGAGCCGCAAACAATGGATTTAAAGATAAAAGGAAGCGCACTCTCAAACACTGACTGGAAATATCAGTCTAATCAGCATCTCATTAATTATGTATGTATGTACGTGACTTGTAAAGTACAAACGTAACAGCCAATCACCAGGGAGCTGTACATGAAGAAGATGCACAATGGAGGCTGAGAAAGAGTGCCTGCTGGGGCAACTGGGTGTACACCTTGGCCAAGGGAAAAGAGTAAGTTACACTAGGAAGAAAAGGAATGTGGGTTTTCAGAATATAGAGGGTAGTGGGTGTCCATGGCTATGGGAGGTAGTACTGGCAGGGGTTGTCAGAGGGGGTGAGCAAGGAAGGGCATGATAAGCGCTGGAGGAATGGAAAAAGGTGGAATTCTCCCTGCTGATTCAGTAGCCCGGTGGTAACAACACACGGTCTTTGACTTGTACTTAGACTTGGACATACGAGCAGGTGAGGTTAGGAGATCACGCTGCAGAAAGTGGAAGTTTGGTCCAGAGAACAGAAGGTTGCCCTGTGATGAGACATTGCTTTGGCAGCAGAACAGGTTGGGGTGGAGGAGACTGGTTAGATGGGTCCTGGAACCAGGTAGTACACTGCGAAGAGGTGGTGCACCTTGTTTGTACTATCAGAAGGAAAGGGCTACAGCCTACGTTCACAAGCGTCCCCACATTCTGCTCCCATCTGGCACATCTCATCTAGACTTTCCTTCTTAATATTGAAAATGATCTCTAATAGGAACATATAGCAATTGGTGGTTGGTCCTGAATGGCATGTGCTCCATCTTGCTTGGCTGCATCCCCTACCCATCTGCACTTGTAAAACGCAAAACCTTAAATTAGGGTTTCCACGGGCTGAACCGATCCAGAAGGAAAGGCCTTTGCTTGTATACAATTCTTTGTGCAGACAGTTACACATCTCTGTATCCCTTCATGCGAAAGTCCTACCTCCTGAACTAGCTCCTCTAGCTCTCAGTAGCACATTGAGGCACTCATCCTCAGACCTCAACGAGTGCTGTTGATATTACACCTGGGGTAAGACTGGCACAGATCCAACTGGGTAGAAGTTACACTTAACGCAAGCTCTAAGGGCAATCAATGAAACCAGCAGAGGAATTGTGTCATGTGCATCCACTTTGGGGATAATTTGGAGACCACCTTCAGCCAGTCACAGCCCCCTCTTTCTCTCATGAAAATACTAGAGATTATAATGCGGAAACCGCAGGTTTAAGCACTTCAAGTGCAGTACAGGTATGCTAACTGCTTAGAGTAAATATTTTCTTGGAAAAAGTGTCCTTCCATCATGTTCTCAAAGAGTTCTTTATTCCTAGTCTTTCCACACAGTCATGTTACATTAATTCTTTTATAGCCACAACACAGTCATTAACCCACATAATGGCCTTTTTGCATAGAATGGAGAATAACAGCTAATGCCTCTACATGTCTTTTCCTACACTCTTTGGAATCTCACTGGGGTAGGTAGAGCTTCATGGCTACTTACCCACGAAGAAGCCCTTTTGGTGAACGGATCCTTCTAATATCCTAGTGCATGGAGAGCATCATGTCCTTTGTCATGGGTCAGATTCATTGTAATCCACACTCCTGCTTGAGAGACACCCCAACATTGGAGCATTTACACACTTCAATCAATCAATCAATCATGTACTTGTTAAGCGCGACTATTCACCCGTGAGGGTCTCAAGGCGCTGGGGAGGAGGGGAGGTTCAGGTTCCAGTCCATCAAGGAGGAGGTCTATCGAAGAGCCAAGTTTTGAGGTTTCTTATGAAGATGGGAAGTAATGTCGTCTGTCTGAGGTGGAGCAGTAGGGTGTTCCAGGGTTTGGCCGCGAGGAAGGAGAAGGAGCGGAATCCCGATCTGGTTTTTCTGGTGCAAGGGACCACGGCGTAGGAGAGCTGGGCTGATCGTAGGGTCCTTTGGGGTGCGTGGAATTCGAGTCAGCTGTTCAGGTATGCTGGTCCGGTGTTGTGGAGGGCTTTGTATGCGTGGGTGAGAATCTTGAAGGTGATTCTTGCCTCGATGGGGAGCCAGTGGAGTGTGCGCAGGTATTGGGAGTTATGGAAGTGTCTTGGCAGGTTGAGGACCAGTCTTGCAGCGGCGTTCTGGATGTTTTGTGGCTTGCAGGTGAGGTGTTTGTTTATTCCGAAGTAGAGTGCATTGCTGTAGTCAAGTCTGCTGGTGACGAGGGCGGAGTGACGATCCTTCTGTGCTCGAGGGGGATCCATGTGAAGGTCTTACGTAGGAAGCGGAGGGTGTGGAAGCAGGAGGACGAGACGGAGTTGATCTGGCGGTCCATTTTGAGCTCACAGTCTCCTTTCCTTAATGAAGATCACTCCCATCTAGAAGAGCAGCGAAGCAAGCGGTGTAACAACCTCAATGGTGAAATTTTTTTGCATTGAGCAAATCATTGTCCTACAGACAGGGACAGTTGGATGTACAAAGTGGAAGAACTATACAGAGAGACCACAGGCTTGCCCAAGTTATATTCATATAAGACATTACACTATCGCCTAAACATGGAGGCCTCCCATGTCATAGTCAATATTGGCATCTCATTCACGTCCATACATCTCAGAGCCCGGCCCCTGCCTGCAGCTCCCCAAGGCAATATGCAGGGTGTATCCCAAATGTTTTTTTCAGCCTGATACAATACCAACCCTTGTCACTGCCTCCAGCAATTTGGATGTCACCTATCCAAAGAGTTCATCAGCATATAGTGAAACTGTATGTATAAGTTACTTACCTTTGGTAACGCTCTTTCTGGTGGAGACTATTTAATTGCAGATTCCTCACGATGTGAATAGCCCAGGCACCAAATTGGATTCAGAGATTTTTCATAGCATTGCTCCCATGCCCCAATATGTGGCATTGTGCGGGTTTGCATCAACTACGTCTCACCCTGGAAGTGACATTGAGCGACAGATAAGCCGCACCTCTGCCCGGTGACGCCATTTTATTCCTTGACACTGTCCGCACTGTCGGACGCAGAGCTTGATCAGATGGGACAGTGTGCAGCTCTCTGAAATTGGACCTTTTTTTAGATGGAAGAAAAAGGCCATTCCACAGAATGGGGAGGTGGGAGGGTGGTGAAGAGTCTGCGGTGAGATAGAGTATCCACCAGAAAGAGCATTACCGAAAGGAAGTAATTTGTCCTTCTGATGGCTACTTTTAACTGCAGATTCCTCACCTTGTGAAGAGATACTAAAGCAGCACCCCTAAGGTGGTGGGTCTGTGGAATGACTCAGACCAGAAAGTCCAATAGAACTGAACAAGCAAACTGCCCTTCCCACCGGACCTGTCTACCAAGGCAGCTGTGTGGATTGACGCCCATGTCTCAGATTGACAGATGTCCAAAACGGACACTCTATGAGACAACACAGTGGTAGTAGCCTTGGCTCTGGTCGAATGAGTCCTCAGACACTTTAGGGGCTGTGTCTTGGGCAGTGTGTAGCAGATTTTAATATATTAGACCAGCCACCATTAAATGAATCTTTTTTGTACTGCCTTATCTTTCATTTTACCAGTGAAACCCAAAAAGAGCTGATTGATCACCCAATGGGTGCACGATCAAGGATCAGTGGGGGTCCAACCGATGAAGCCTCTCCTCTGGTTTCGATGGGTGAGGCGGAGCAAAGAACGCTGGAAGGGCGAGTGATTGACACAAACTTTAGGAAAAGGGCCACCCTAGTCTGCAACATGAGTTCGTCTACAAAAAAGATGGTGTACGGTGGATGAACAGATAATGTGTAGCTTACTCGTGGGACGAGCTAAAGTCATCGCCATGATTAAGACTGTTTTGAGATTCAGGCGACGCAAAGGACAGCAGTTAACGGACTCAAACAGACTATACGAAAAGTGACAACCAAATTAAGGTCCTACTGCGGCATCACAAAAGGCTGGAGGAGGAAACATATGCACCAGACCTTTAAGAAAAACGCATCACACCAGAGTTTAACCATAAGGTCAATTATCATTCTGGATCCCTGTATCTATCCAGTCAATATTTATCAAGACCTCCTTCAACATCGAGGTTGAATTCATTCCGGCGGAACTTACCTACCAGGATGGGATAGACACCGATGATGAAGCATGCCACAAATGTGTGGGTGAGGTCTTCTCATTCATATTCTTTGAGACCTTTGGGTAATTAATGGTCTAACACAGTCATTCAGATGAAGTTTGTACATTTTGCGTGATATGTGGTATCGATAGGGAGGTCATGGGACAGCTTTTCATCTCACTCACCCTGTGGTGACAGCATAGTTTTGTTAGGTTGAAAGGTTGTATTGTTGTCGTGCTTCAGTTATATAGCAAGGAAAGAGAAATCTTGGTTTTGGTTATATTTTGAGAGACATGAGTGGGCTGAAAGGGATCTGCTTCAACGTGCAGAAGATCCCCAGAGGTGGGGATGAGTCTCGGTTGTACGATGAGTAAAAGGAAGTGTGTTATATTGTGGACACAGCCCACCATAGTAGACACAACGTGAACATATGAGCAACGGCGTCCCCGGTTCCCCCCCCAGCCCCCACCCCTGCTGCGTATTCTAACACGGTCTGTCGCGACGCACATCCCCTAGCACACACTTCAATGATAGTGGTTTCCCTTCCCTAGTTCTTTCTCAGTTATATAACTGTTTTAAAAGGAAACAAATGACAAAAAAACGAGATCTAAGTCACCTTGTGTTGTCACCGCTGCCCCCCCTGACGCGGCCGGCCCCACATGGGGTTGTAGGCGGCTTGCTGTGTATTCTACCTCCCCCCACATACCACCTAGCACTGTCACTTTAGCCCTGCCGGCCCGACGGGAAGTAGGCAGTGGATAAGTTGTATGGCCTATGATACTAATAAAGATCTTGTTTGTTAAAAAAAAAAGAAAAAAGTATTGTGTACACAGAAGCCAGCCCCTGTGAACGCTGAGTCTGCTGCATGGGTGCTAATTAAATTTGGTGCACACAAAACGTCAGGATGAGGGTTCGAGAATGCCCTTTACATATTGGGCATATAAGACACTCCATGTGGTGCGAAGGCGATGACCATACGAGGCTTGTTCTGGTGCACAAAGCACGATTCTGTTGAAACAGACTAAATGTAGATCTTATGGTAGACCTTTTCACGTTCTCTGTATATTTGAGTCTTTGTATTGCCATGGTTTTCCCCTCAAGTGTTTCCTCTTTCCTCCTGTGGTGTTTGGTTCTTCAGATACAGTACATCCCCTTCATATTTTATTTTGCCTTTGGTTTCTTGTGGGATTGGGCTGATGATTGACTTCTTTGTGTTTTGTTTTCGAAGGAGGGGGATCTGACATGCGGTTTGCTTCCCTTCTGGCCCTGCTCAGATGGAGTGTTATGTTGATAGGGTATTCTGGGTCTAGTGTGAGTAATAATGGTAGTTCAGGGGTTTGTGATTCAAGGGGGAGGCTGGTCATTTTTTGGTGCAACAATCAGCAGGATCTTACGCTCATCTCTGCAGGAGAAACCAGCTGTGCGTGGCATGAACTATCAGCCTAATGTTCACTGTCTCACCACCTCCAGGGACAAGGACCTGAAGAACAAGGTAATGAGCAGACCACAGACCACGAAGAGCGGGAGTGCAGCTGGTCCTCAGCAGACACAGGGCAGTCGGGCACACAGAGTACACTGTGTACGGCCATTCTGGTTGCAGCCTTTATAACAGGAAATCACAAGCAGCAGAGAAATCCTGAGATGGAAGGATAAAGTTGATCAAATACTCTGTTTTCCACATTTTCCTAGAGACCAAAGTTGGAGCACTCGGTACCGAAAGGCTTCCTTATACCCAACCCGCTAGGTGAGTGGTGAGCGGTGCACAGGCCTGACTAATCAGTCAACTACTCCCAAGTGATAAACGATGGAGAGGCGGATAGACCAAACTTCACCCAGGCTTCTACTTGCACTTCCCAAGTAATACGTCCGGGCCAATGGCGTGAAGTACGAGCTACAACAAGAAGGAACCGCTTTACCGCCTGATATGAAGACAACTTTATGGGGAAAAATGAAAGGTTAATTCATTTATCTTTCCAGAGAAAAAGTAGCGATGATTCTTCTAAAATAAATACTAGAAGTTTAAAGATTTTTCCGTTCTTAAAATACATCAGGAATAAGAATTATAATTTTACTCCTCAAGAAACGACTTTAGTCCATGGTTTGAAAGTACAGAGTACAATACTGCTTCTTCAAAACCTTATCTGGAGCACTGCTCAGCTCGTTTGTAGCTCAAATTTGCTGGATTAGTGTTTGATTTTTGCACCGTCTGGTGGAGCATGCTACCCCCACATCTGCTGTGCCTCACCCTGAACCTGCCCAAAAAGTTTTGGGCACCAAAGCAGTGCATTGGAAGAAACGGGCACAATCGCGAAATGCAAACCTGAACTGAATTTTGTTTTTTCATCCCTGAAAACCTTAAGCGCTACTGAGCTTTCTGCAGCAGCCCCAGCCTCGGCTGTGTGCTGACATGGAGGCAGTCCCCAGGCCTGCCAGATGTTTTTGTGATGCCTGGGTCAACAAAGTTTAGAGGGCCTTAACGGACATCTTACGAATTCTTTTTAAAATGCCTTGCAACCAAAGAGAAAACATAGCAGATCCAGCAACTGACAGAATCTAACGGTATTAGACATGCAAGGTGTCTCTTCAAGTTGCAGAAGAAGGGTAAGCCATGAAAAAGCAAGGGAGCTTGAGGAGTATTGACACATCTGCGCCTCCATATCTCGTCCCCCTTCTTAGGGGCCTGAAAGACCCACAAACCTGCCTGACGAACAGGATCTACAGAGCTTTCTGAAGAAGAGAACACATCATCAATCAGATTGTGAGTAAACATCAGATGTAAATCCGCCACTTGGAATGCTCAGATCCTAGGACTGTCCAACCACCAAGTGTCCCATGGTGGACAGAGTAGACTTCTTAAGCCGAACACTGTGATGAGCTTTTAGTTAACTCTTCGAACTCTTAGCAGTTAAGAATTCGATCTCACTCGGGCAATTTTTAAGGTTTTGAGTATTGATAATTTTATTTAATGGTTGTGCTACTTTTTTCAGATCGCTCCTATTGCTAGCGGCACATAGTTAACATACATAACTATTTGCATTTCAGTCACTGTGTTATATTTTATCCTCTTACTTGTAGTGTACTACGATTGCTAATTCCTGCACACTCTGATGCAGGAATAAAGAATTCATAGAAGTCATGAGTTTGGACCACGCTATCTAAAAGTGAGCAATGGGTCCAACCATCTCCGGTTCTGAGTAACGGTTCACTTTACTCTGCGAGAGACGGTCTTACAACCAGACGTAACTTCTGGCATGGATTTGATCCCGGAAAGTCACACATACTGGCGTTTCCAATGACCACCTAATTGGCGAGTAATCAGCCATTTGACCACAGTATATAAACCCCCTCCTCACTCACCACAATCCAACGGCGGGGAGGCGAAGCGGACGATCGTATATGGGACTGCTGGAAGCGCTGAAGCAGACAGTAAGAGTGTGATTGACATGGATGATTGACAAGGTGCAACCTTGGTTCACTTTCTGATGCACGTGTACGCACTGCCTACACAGGGAAGGCATTTTTTTAACAGGACACTTGCATGTTTAGGTCTTGCCTGGCGTGGGCTGCGCACATGCGCAGTCTCGCTGGCGAGATTTAATGAAAAGGGCATTAAGCCCCGCCCCTCTTTTCCATTGGCCGGCGTCACCGTTTATGCTAAACGGTGGCCAGCCATTGGAAAAGAGCTGTTCGTGACGTTTTTGTTTGGCTTTTTGAGCCGTCCCATTTGGACAGGCTCGCCTGCCTTCCGTGCGTCGTGAAAGGATTCTTATCTTTATGGGGCCATGTGTTTAAACAAATGGCCCCATAAAGACAAGAGATCCTCTTTCACTTTCGGGACCACGTCGTGCTTGTTTAAATAGAAATTAATTACACAGGCGCAAAGTCAACAATAGCGCCTGCTGTCCACAGCCCCCTCACACCTCCAGGCGCTGCCCGCTTTTACATTAACAGCTTTCTCCTATTGCAAGCAGGACATACTTTACTGCAACTGTGTCGCTTTTAAACTTTCTGATGACTTTTACATTATATGTGGCGGTTTCGCCCGGCATGACGCGGGTGCCGCCTTTCATTTGTTTTACATGCCGCTTCACATTAAGAGCATTTTGCCGTCCGCTGCATGCTTCTTGAAGTTAGTTCCCCTGATGCTGCTTCGCATTTAGAGCCTCCCCGCCACGGGATATGCGTGCTTTCCCTTTAGCGATAACACAGTACAACAAAGGAAGGAAGTCTCAGAAACCGTCCCTTGGGCACAGCCATCGCAGGTAAACTGCCTCGGATACAGGAGCAGTGCACGTTTCCAAAAGCCTTAATAAAAAAAAACGTATCTGTACAATCGGAGCCCTGGACGTTCAAAGAGAGCGCATCGGTGTGATGGTGGCTTACACAGCATTATGTCGAGCTGCCCATTGTATGCTTCTTTATTGCACTTGCAGAAGTCTGCCACTCACTTTGTAACTGGTGAGAAGTTTTTTTTTTTCTTCTAAACATAAGTGCCCACTACCAGGTGCACAGACTGGCATTCGCAGCTAAATCATTTACCGTTTATTTGTATAAACATTGATTTGTGCCCCGGCGTCTACTCTGAGTTTCGTCTAACTGCATTGCGGATGCTTTCAGCCCACCAGCTCCTCTTCCTTTTTTTCCACAAATGGGTCAGATTTCTCTGAGTATTGAGTAGAGTCAAGAAAACGGGGTTCCAGTCCCTGGCTCCAATGCTTGGCTGAACTATGTGATCCTGGGCAAAAAAAAATCTTCTCCGGGTCCTTATTTGGCGAAACCAGGAGAGATGAGAAAATAACTAAACAGACCTTAAAGTGCAATAATGTGGGTGTCTTTTATTCTGCGGGGTGACTCACAGAATATATGACACAGAGTATTTTACGTGAGATGAACACGTCACACTCTTTACGGGCTCCTTTAAACTGGGCAAAAGTAGCATTTGTTGTTTACTGCGCTTAGACACGCCACAAATATGGCAATAAGCGCTATGTGTTTTAGTATTGGTCTGCTGTTATAATTATTATGATCACTACTAATGTCACACCGGCCTCACCACACAGAGCAGTTGCCTGTATGATGCCACGTGCAAATTAAATGATGCTCAATGCTGCTGTGGTTGTATTTTCTGTATTTGTAAAACATCGTTTTGCTTGGCTTGTTTTAATCAATTTTATTCCACAGTTAATTAAACTCTAGCTTTACAATTACTCGGCAGAATGAAATACATTCTTATCAGCAATTTAAAATGACACCTCGGAGCAATTCAAACCCTAGTATATAAATTAATTGCACAAAAGGTACCTCCCACGGATTTCATTGGTTGAATATGAGAAAAAAAGAAACTCCTTCCTGTGAGGTTGGAGCTTAAAAATGCACAAAATATAGGCTAGACCTGCACCTCCTGTTCTAGAGACCTCTGCGTCCCTGCACTAGTGTTGTTTTGAAGTTTAGGCCTTCAGTTTCCCCTAGCTGCAAGGATATTTTTGAGGCTGTTTGTTACATTCTGATGCTGTCTTTTGGAAACTGTGGTGGCGCCAATCTTTCTTTATTTCTTTCTTTCTTTCTTTCTTTCTTTCTTTTTCTTCCTTCCTTCCTTCCTTTCTTTCTCTTTCTTTCTTCCTCTTTCTCTTTCTTTCTCTCTTTCTTCCTTTCATCCTTTCTCTCTTTCTTTCTCTCTTTCTTTCTTTCTTCCTTCCTTCCTTTCTCTCTTTCTTTCTCTTTCTTTCTTTCTTCTTTCTTTCTTCCTTTCTCTTTCTTTCTTCCTTCCTCTCTTTCTTTTTTCTTTCTTTCTTCCTTCCTTTCTCTCTTTCTTTCTTCCTTTCTTTCTTTCTTCCTTTCTTTCTCTCTTTCTTTCTTTCTTCAGACATTGCCCAGAGGTGTTAGAGTGCTTTACAAAAGCTATAGAACATTACACAACAATCAATATTTACACTGAACACACTGAACATAAATATAGAGCACAGGATGCAAACAGCCCGGAGGAGAGGCGAAGTATGGTACTGTATTGTGGTGGCAGGCTCTGTGCAAAGACTGGGACCAAGAGGTTTGTGGGGAGATGAGAAATCCACTGAATGCCCATATTTTGGTATACTTGATCTTGAACAAATACATATCTTTCTCGCAAGAAAATGTACATACGTTTTAGGTCGAGCCTGGGCAGCATATGCGCTGCTTTGCGAAGCATGCTGTGTTTGGGTAGGGACTTTTCATTGGCTTGTGTCATTGTCCACTGTACACTATGGCTGTTCATTGGTCAATAGGCTTAGTAATCCCTTCTTAGTACCGCCTTGTCTCATTTTGTAACGTCCAATGGCGACACCCCCTGTTACGAGTGTTGTTACTTGGCAGGCTTTAATTTCAGCCTCTGAGCACTATTTCTCAAACAGCAGCAGGCAGGACACGCTCTCTCCTCCCGCTTAAAAAAACATTTATAGCACGAATGCATACGCAATGCAATAGGTCTCGCATTTGCTAGAGTTTAAGCTATTGGCATTGTAAACGACAATGCCTTTTATTTATCTGCTTTAAAAACAACACATAAATAAAAGGCATTGTCATTTACAATGCGAATAGCTCAAACTCTCATAACTGCGAGACCTATTGCATTGAAAATGCTTGTTTTATGTATGTCATAGACCTGTATCCACAACAACCGGCTTTGACTAAGCGTACCTCTCCATTGCAGAATGTCACAGTAGGCCCTTCCATCCTCAACCTCCCATGGAGTAAGTAGGATAGTTATCCAGGGTAAGAAGCGTACTTAAGTCATTTTCGCTCATTTGTCTTTGATGACGTGTATGAATGCCACGTGTCTCACATAGTTCCCACCAAGCGCGCAGTAAGTGTGGTGATGTATGAAAGACAACTATGCTACCAGTATATATTTACACTTTCGGTATGTATATCCTTTTTTGGTCTCCTTTTCTTTTCTTACAGAAATGCTCACACTAGTACTACACTGACCGGGGAGTTTGATTTTCACTACCCCCGACCCTTTAGTGGTAGCTCCTTTTTGCACTACGTGTGGAAAGGTTGAACCCATGTTTAGAAACCCTTTGGTCCTGACGAATGCTATGTACCCTACGGGGACACGTAAGCAGAAACATGTTGACCTCACTTAGCACGGTGAAGGGACAATAAAATCCCATATCACCGCTCACTTCTTTTAATACCATGCATTCGCTCCTTGAATAAAATTAGTTTATTGACAAATGCAAATGGTTTTTAGATCACCTCTCACTTAATCACTGGCCATCACTTAGCTTTAGAAGTGCATCCCTGTCTCCAGGTGTATGCCCACCCTCTATCAAACGGAGTTTTTAGAGGCTGAGGATAGCCTATAATGAAGCATGACACCGGGCGGTGTGTGAGGCCAGTCCGTTACTTTTTATGAGATGCCCCCACTGGTGACGCATCTCGAGGAAACTCTGTAGGAATCTGTAGGAGTCCGTACTAGGGACAGCCCCATTTTGTGTATACAAGGATTTGATCCCCTCTGATCAAGGAGAGAGGCTTTATGACTCGGTGCTGCTGCCGACTGCGGCATCTTTACAAAGCACTGGAATTATTGTCCCATTGGTGACCATCTTTAGTGCCTGGGTGGTAGTTTAGCAGAAAAAGGACAGGTAAAGTTTGATAAATACTCAATCAGAGCATACGCTCTTCCATGGCTGCATGTTCGGACATGTAGTTAGGGTTTCCAATAAGTCAATGGAAGTTTGCAGGTTCTGCTGCACGTTGGGTGCGAAGGTTGATTTTATCAACAACTTCTCAGTGAGTGTTTAATCATAAAAACAAACTATTTTTTATAGAATGCCCCTTGGTATTCTCGAAGGGCCCCACATCTTTTTTATGTGCCTTATCATATATTACTGAGTTGACGGTCTGCTCCCCTTTACCTGCCCTGCTTCCACTTTTATTGTCCAAGCCTTCTCTCAATATTTCTCACCATAAGTGATTATTAACAGTGTCCTTAAATGTTTTTCATAATTCCCGCTCGTGTATTAGGAGATCCGGGACGAGCCGGTCTCAATATTCTTACTCAACCTGCTTTAGTTCAAACTCTACGTGTTCTGTAAGGAACCTCAAAGTTTACAGAAATATTCCTTCCTTGTGCATGGAGATATTGAATATGCTACTTACCAGTATGCATCTGTTCTTGGCATGTAGGGCTGCTGACATTCATATCTGTGCATAGATCGCCGCCTAGTGTTGGGTCCGGATGTTTGCACGTTGTTGTCCTGGAAGAGTCTTCGAAGTATCCCGGGATAGGTGACTCCTCCCCTGGACTACAGTGCGCATGGGCATCCTCTCCATCCTCAGATTGTTTTCGCCATTGTGGCAGTGATGGAGTAGATACAGAAAGTGATGACCATGCTTTACAGTAATTCTGAGAGCTGCAGCTGCTACAGGCGCCGGGGAGGAGGGAGGGCGATATGAATGTCAGCAGCCCTACATGCCAAGAACAGATGCATACTGGTAAGTAGCATATTCAGTTCGAGGCATGTGGGCTGCTGAATTCATATCTGTGCATAGAATATATAGCAGTGCCCTCTTATTAGCGGCGGCTACCAGTGCCAGCTGCAGCGGTCTGAAAAAGAGTTTTGAGAACAGCCTGTCCTACAGCTGCCTGCTGTTTTGATTGCACATCTACACAATAGTGTTTGGTAAATGTATGTGTAGTGGACCAGGTGGCTGCTCTACATATGTCATGCAAAGGAATGTTTCCTAGGAAAGCCATGGAGGCCCCTAACTTACGTGTTGAGTGGGCTCGTGGGGGAATCGTTAAAGTGCGTTTAGCCTTTTGATAGCAAATTTGAATACACTTAACGATCCATCTGGCTATACCTGCTTTGGAGATAGCGTTACCTTTGTGGTGTGGGGCAAAGGCAACGAAAAGTTGATTTGTTTTCCTAAAGGGTTTGGTCCTGTCGATATAATACATGAGGGCTCTCTTTACATCTAGTGTATGGAGTGCCCTTTCAGCGACAGTTTGTGGGTTTTGAAAGAAAACAGGCAGTTCAATAGTTTGATTCATGTGGAACTGCGATACCACCTTGGGCATGAATTTGGGGTTGGTACGTAGTACGACCCTGTTGGCGTGAACCTGTATAAATGGCTCTTGGACGGTTAGTGCCTGGAGTTCACTAACTCTTCGTAAAGAAGTTATCGCTACTAGGAAAGCTACTTTCCAGGTAAGGAATTGAATCTCGCATGAGTGTAGAGGTTCAAAGGGTGGACCCATCAGGCGTGTGAGGACCAAGTTGAGGTTCCACATTGGGGCTGGTGGGTGGCTAGGTGGAATGACTCGTTTGAGTCCTTCCAAGAATGCTTTGATGGCAGGCACTCTGAATAGAGAGAGGTGCTGCCTGGTTTGTAGATAGGCTGATATTGCGGTCAAATGGTGTATGCCAGATTGCATCGGTATAGGTGTAATAGGTAACAAATAATGTTTTGGATGGATGCGTCTAGCGGGTTAATGTCATTATTATTGCAATAAATGACGAACCTCTTCCATTTGGCTGCATAGCAAGCTCTGGTAGTGGGTCTCCTGGCCTCCTTAATGATGTCCATACAGTCAGGTGGCAGGTTTAGGTAGCCAAACTCTAGGACTTCAGGAGCCAGATTGCCAGGTTCAGCTGTTGCGGATCTGGGTGCTGAATGTCTCCATGGTTCTGCGTCAAATGCTCGGGTTTGACCCGCAGCCTTTGATGCGGCACCACGGAAAGTTCGAGAAAGGTGGTGTACCACGGCTGGCGTGCCCACGTTGGAGCAACCAGGACGAGTGTCAGTGAGTGTTGTGTGAGTTGCGTGCCACCAGCGGTATCAGTGGTGCTGGGGGAAAAGCGTACGCAAATCTGCCGGACCAGTTCATCCATATCGCATTGCCCTGCGACTGCGGATGTGGGAACCTGGCGGCAAAGCTTTGGCATTTTGCGTTTTCGCTTGTCGCGAATAGGTCTATCTCTGGATGACCCCACTGCTGGAAGTACGGTTGGAGCACTGATGGGTGTAACTCCCACTCGTGCATCTGGTGGCTGTGTCTGCTGAGCAGATCCGCCATCTGGTTGTCCTTGCCGGGGAGGTGTTCTGCCATGAGGAACATGTTCCTCTGAATGGCCCACTTCCACATGCTCTGAGCCAGATGAGACAACTGTGGAGAGTGTGTTCCTCCCTGCTTCTGTATGTAGTACATGGCAGTCATGTTGTCCGTCCGGATCAACACGACTTTGTTGCAAAAGTGTACTTTGAATGCTTTCATAGCGAGGAAGATTGCCATCAGCTCTAGAAGGTTGATGTGCATCTTCTTTTGTTGTTGCGTCCATAGTCCCTGCACTGTGTAATGGAGTACATGAGCTCCCCATCCCTGGAGAGACGCGTCCGCCGTCAGTATTATCTGTGGGACAGGCTCTTGGAACGGTCGGCCCTTGCAAAGGTTTTGTGGATTCCACCAATGCAGAGAGTTGTATGCCCGACCGCTCACCAACACTAGGTCTTTCAACTGTCCTTGAGCCTGATTCCACTGACGTGCTAAGCACTCCTGAAGTGGGCGCATATGTAGTCTCGCGTGTGGGACTATGAAGATGCAGGAGGCCATCATGCCTATCAACTGCATGAACACTCGCGCGGGAAGGGAGTGTTGTGGTTTGAACTTGGAAATTAGCATTTGCATGCTGTTGATTCTCACTAAATTTGGCTGAGCTGTGGCCGCCAGAGTGTCTATAGTCGCACCTAGGTACTGTTGTACGTGTGCGGGCTGGAGATGGGATTTTGGGTAATTTAGTGAGAACCCCAGACTGTGAAGGAGGTGAATGGTGCGGGACATGTGGCTGGCACATTGCTGGGCTGACTTCGCTTGAACGAGCCAGTCGTCCAGGTAAGGGTAGACGTGTATGTGCTGCCTCCGTAGATGTGCCGCCACAGTAGCTAGGCACTTTGTGAACACCCTGGGTGCTGTTGTCACGCCGAAGGGAAGGACTTTGAATTGGTAGTGCTGCCCTTGAACAGTGAACCTGAGGTATTTCTTGTGTGAGGGGTGAATGGGTATGTGGAAATACGCATCCTTGAGGTCCAGTGTGGCCAGAAAGTCTCCCTGCTTGAGCAGCGGGAGGACTTGCTGTAGAGTGAGCATGTGAAAATGCTCGGAAAGAATGTATTGGTTCAGGGGTCTCAGGTCTAATATAGGTCTGAGTGACCCGTCCTTTTTCGGTATTAAAAAGTACAGGGAGTACACCCCCGTACCTTGCTCGTGGACGGGTACGACCTCTATTGCGCCTTTTAGAAGCATACTTTGCACCTCCTGCTGTAAGAGCGTTAAGTGCTCTGAGGACATAGGACGTTTTTTTGGAGGTATTGTAGGTGGAGTGGAGGTTAGTTCTAGACAGTAACCGTATTTGACAATATCTTTGACCCACCTGTCCGTGGTGATGGAGTTCCACGTGGACAGGAACCTTTGTAGCCTTCCCCCGACAGGTGTTATGTGGTCGGGAGGAAGGGAGAGGGCGTCACTGCTTGTTTTTGGGGGAGGACCTGGTGTTGCCGTAGCCGCGTCCTCTGCCCTTTGTGCTGGAGCCACGATATCCACCCCGGGTGTTTTTATCGTAGGTGTTTTGCGTGTTGCCCTTGTTGTATGTTTGCTGTGACCCCTGTCCTCTACCTGCTCCTCTATTTCCGGGGCGACGAAAGGAGCCGCTCCGAAAGGACTGCGTCTGTAGGGCCCCCATGGACTTTGCAGTGTCCGTGTCCTTTTTTATTTTCTCTAGGGTGGTGTCAACCTCCGGCCCGAATAAGTAGTCGGGGTTGACAGGTTGGTTGAGGATGTTATTTTGTACCTCCGGTTTGAATCCGGAGATTCGCAACCAGGCGTGTCGTCGCAACATGACGCTAGTGTTTATGGCTCTGGCAGCTGTGTCCGCGGCATCCAGTGCACACTTGATGGATGCATTTGTGAGCAGTTGTCCCTCCCTGATGAGGATCTCTGCACCTTCTTTGTATTGGTCAGGGAGATGTTGGAGTAGTTGCTCTAATGTGTCGTAGTGCGCTCGATCGTAGCGAGCGAGGAGCGCTTGAGTATTGGCAATGCGCCATATGTTAGCTGCCTGGGCGGCAACCCGTTTGCCAGAGGTCTCTAGCACCTTGGACTCTTTGTCCCGGGGAGGAGCATCACCTGTTTGCGAGTGTGCCCTCTTGCGAGCATTCGCAACGACAATGGAATCCAGAGGTAATTGGCCTCTAATGTAAGTAGGGTCCCCAGGCGCTGATCTGTATTTCTTGTCGATCCGGGGGTTTATCACTCTTGCCCTGGTGGGTTCCTTGAAGATGTCCTTTGCTGGTTTGAGGACCCCCTTTAACATGGGCAGAGTCTTTATGTTCCTTTCTGAGGATGCAAAAGTATCCATGAGAAAGTCGTCCTCGACGGTGTCAGAGTGAAGTTGCACCCCATGATTGGCCGCAGCCCGTTCAATTAGAGCGTTGAACGCTGCAGTGTCCTCTGTGGGAGATGTTCTTGCTCCATAGAGTTGCGGGTCCTGTGCATCCAGAGGTGCACCTGAGTCTACAGGGTCATCCCAAGCTTGATCAGGGTCCTGTTGGCCTTCAAGGTCCATGTCTCCGGGGTAGGGGACTTGGTCACACATGTAGTCCTCCAAAGCCTCCGTGTCGGAGTGTGTGGGAGAGAAGGACTGTGGATCCCGGTAGGGGGAATGGAGATGTTCATAAAGAACTGGTTCTGACGCCACTGGCAGCTTTCTTTTAAGCGGGATCCGGAAGGAGTCCAAAGCTGGCTCCGAAGTTATTCTCCGTTTGTGGATTATCATCCTGCCGGTGTCGGCGTCGATGAGATGTGATGGAGACATCTCCGCAGGAGAGCGTTTGGCAGGAGTAATCGTGGTGTGGGTGACCCGTGTCCTGATTTGGAATAGTTTTGGGGCCGTGGATGGTGGCAGGCCAAAAGTAATGTTGGCTGGTGCCGAAGAGCTTGGAGCTTTTATCGGCTCGGAGCCCGACGTGTCCTGAAGGACCGTTTTGGTTTTGGCGCATTGCGTCGCAACGGGTCGCCCCTGGAGCGCCATCGATTCCTTCGCGCCGACCGGTTCAGTAGAGGTGGGCGTGGATTTTTTCGGCGCCGGTGAGACATCGAGTCGAGGGGCGGTAATGGCCGTCGACGTCTTTGATGAGTGTGGCTTTGGTGGTGCCGTTGAAGCGGTGTGAGACGCAGCAGGCAGTTTGACCTTTGGGGTCGGAGCCGATTGCGTCGGTGCCGGGAGCCGAGTAGGTTTGGTGGCGCCGAAGGTCTTTTTCCTTATGTCGACTCCGACGTCGGCCGCTTCAAGCTCGGCACCGAAGTCTCGTTTGGTGCGCTCGGTGCCGACGGGTTTTGCTGGCGTCGAAGGTGTGGTGGGCCTCGATCCGACCAGCGCTACTTTCGGTTTCAGTTGAACCAATACAGCTTTTGGTTTCGGTTTCGAAGAAGGGAAACCAGCCGGTTTGGGCATTAATGGCTGCCGCTGAGTGTCCGAGGCCGGGCCCGAGGGCGGGGCCGAAAAACTGCGGGATAGGTCTTGGGTAAGGCCCGAAGGCGATCCCTCGACCGGAGCCATAGACTGTTGCACTGGGATTTCCTCAGTCTGTACGGGTAGGCCTTGCTCGTCACCGGAGCTACTCTCTTCGGCCCCTAAGGCCTCATTGTAGTCTCCTACCTCGGTGTCGTCTTCATCTCTGCGAAAGAGTGTTTTGTCGACGTCTTCCGATCCGGAGTCATGTTCGGAAGCGGGACTGGAGGGTAGGTTCTCCACTTCTTCGACATCTTCGGTCTCGGCGCTGAAGATGTCGGCCGGGGCCGGTGCCGCTTGCTGCGCCTCGAGTCTTGCCGCTCGTCGATTCCGGAGAGTCTTCTTGGATCGAAATCGGGCACAGGCCATGCATGTAGATTCGTCGTGGTCCGGTGAAAGGCATTTGTTGCACACCGGATGGACGTCGATGTGGGGATATTTCGCATTGCATACCGGACACCGCTTGAATGGTGTCCTCGATTCCATCGTCGATGTCGGGTCGATGGTCGGGATAGATGCGAAAAAGCTGGTTCTGGAAGTTAGTAAACTAACAAAGATACTATCGATCGGGAACAGTACCGACGCGAACTAAAGGCCTTTTGGCCTGGAAAAAGTTTTTCCTAACTTGAGTCAAGATAAGCACATCCGAACCCAATGGCGGAAAAAAACAATCTGAGGATGGAGAGGATGCCCATGCGCACTGTAGTCCAGGGGAGGAGTCACCTATCCCAGGATACTTCGAAGACTCTTCCAGGACAACAACGTGCAAACATCCGGACCCAACACTAGGCGGCGATCTATGCACAGATATGAATTCAGCAGCCCACATGCCTCGAACTACAGTATTACCCTTCCAAGGGGATCTGCCTTCACGTCCACGGTTCTAAAATTCAAGCAACCACAGCTGTTCGCAGAACTTGGGGCAAGAAACCAGTGACGGCCCTATGCCTTGTCCATGGCACTATGCTGTTTGCCACTGATCGATCAATCAACCAGTATTTGTAGGGCACGCTAATCACCCCAAGGGGTATCCAGGCGCTGAATTGCTTTCAGTCCGTGTGCCATTGTAAGGGTCTTTCTGGTTCAGTTGCTTTATGTAAAACCTCAGACAACCACAACCGAATATCACCTTTGAGGTTTGCTGTCAGAAAGTGGGTTAAATATTTGGCGAGGGGGAGCCCTTACCAAAATAATAAAGAGCCCCCAGCTAGGTCTCAACACAAGTCTCAGTTAAACTCTGAGGTAGCTGTGGCACCAGCACCAGGCAAATCCACAGAGAATTGCAAGTTAAATTCAAGCTGCACAAGCGGTTTAAAGTCAAGAAAACAGCACAATAACATTCCCACACCAATTCACAAAAATGTAATAAACAAAAATATACCTAGATGATGATTAAAACTAAATGAGGGGAACCAGCGATATGCATTTAAAAAAATCGGGGGTGACCACACAACAGCAGATTTCCCACCGCTGCCCAGTGTCCGGTTTACACTCGCTGTACTCGAGTAGAAAAGGCATCAAAGCGATCGATTCACAGCGATGCGCAGGAGGCGGCCCCCCCTGACGAACCCCTGCACATGTAAGGATATCAAAATATGTTCTGAAATATTTCACGGGACAGTCACACCCACACCAGCTCCCAACAACATGCGAGTACATCCCATCCGGGGAGGAACCGGAAATAAAAAACAGAAAGCAAAGAAGCTGCAGGCAGAGAGGCTGGCGGTGGAGTCTCACACACAGTGTGTGGCACCTTTCCTGAGAACCGTTTCACCACATCAGGAGCACTGAGCAGGTGCCTCACTGAAGCACAGGGGGTCACCTCTTGAAAAATAAATGCCAAACCATGCTTGAATAAGCATAAATCTATTGTTTGCGTGTTGCACTCATTTATTGGCTTCTCAACACAGACAGGCGTGCTCCTGGGGGAACTGCAAGTAGCGCAGGCCGATGACATCCAATCTTGCAGCGGAGGATTGCACACAAAGAGGAAAATCCACCACCATATGGGGACCTCTTTTATGCCACATTTTTTTTTAACCTTCAAAACATTTTTCCTTGCGAGTAAATCCCTTCACGTGGACCCTTGAAAACGCGGGTGGGTTCTTGTAGTTTGGACATTCATTAAACAATTCACAACTCCCTGAAGTGGCAGCAACGAGTGTGGCAAAGTCTTGGAGAGTTTGTGTGTACACACACGTACACACACACACACACACACACGTACACACACACACGTACACACACACACGTACACACACACGTACACACACACACACACACGTTGTGGGGGTTCACCAGATTCTCAGAGTAGCAGCACACCTCTCGTAGTGCTGCCAGATGTATGAGGCGCTATGGAACCCAGGAGCGCTAAGTAAACCTCTGGTGCATGGCATGACTTCCAGTCCAGTGCACGGAGCACAAAAACACAAAAACCCACCAGCAATGAACAGAGTACAAGGTAGAGAAAAGGAAAAGCAACAACAGAAAACCGCACAGTCCCATCCAGAGATCCCCTTGCAAAGCGCGGCCCTTCAGAAGCCAATCACTTGTGCGATGACACTACACAAGAGAATGAACAATGCTAAACGCTGTGTCCAAGCACACTGGCCTCGCAGAAGCAAGAGGGAAACAATAAACTTACTGTTCAACGAAAGTCGTTTTCAGGCTTCAAGCTCCTCTTTTCTGCAGCCCAAGCAAGGAGTATGTCGCTCAGGAAGGTATGTTTCAAAGTCAAGTATGAAGAAAAGGTCCGCCTGCCCCCTCCCTGCCCCCAGCTCTAGGAATCCTGCCTGAACACAGCCAGACAGGTATGCTGACTGAAGGAGCACAAGATGGCGGAGGTGTCTGGGGTGCACACGGTTACTTTGAAGGTAAGGGTGGGAAGACCAGGGATGGCCAGGTTCCAGGACGGCCGCCAATCAGCACACCTGGGCAGGTACCCAGGACCGCTGCCGTGCCAGGATTGCGAAGAATATGTGGTTTGTCAGAGGAAAAAAGGCTTACTCTGTCGAAGCACTTCCACTGCTCAGCCTACAACAATTCACAGTGCATCAAAGTCAGCAGGAGTCATGAAAACAAGACGCGTACCTTCAGAGTGTAGACTCCCATCCGACCAGGGACTTTGTAGAAAATGCCCTCGTCTCCCCGGGAGTTGGTGTGGAGCATCGCATTGAGGCAAGCAAGAGGAGAAGTACCACTGAAAAAAAAGAGAAACAAGAGGGTCAGTCTTCGCAACGCCACCATCTCAGCGCGCCGCTATCCGAATATCACTTCTGAGGACAGTAACAAAATATTACCTGGATTAGAGTCTGTCTCCCAGATACAAGAAAGGCGACTGTCCATATAAGACAAGGGGTATTGCTGAATAGTGCACATTTCAAGCAAAGGTGTGGTAGGAGGAGCAGGAAAAGAAGAGCATGTGGAGAACATGGCTGCCAGAAAAGGTAGGAGAGAAGACTGAAGGGATCAATGAAGAGCATCTGAAACAGGGACCCTGAAGAAGCACAGGAATTCTGGGTCAACCACTGCTCCGAAACATATCATCGCCCTACTTTCACAGTGGATGCTTGCCAAGACAAGAAAGGATGATGCAAAGTATATGGAATAAAGAGATGTGTTCAGACAATCATCAGAGAAACTAGATATCAGTCAGAGCAAAAATGCCCGCAGTCGGATACCTGCTGCGCGAGATCAAAACAAAATGTCTGACGCCTACACCCGCACCCCTACATCTAACCGTCTCACCAGCACTCCTGACACAGATTTAGCGCATTATCTACCTTGTCTCCTCTCACCCCAAAACATCGCACAGTCACACGCAATGATTTCCGTACCTAGACTACAAGCCAAGGGCGGCTTCTCCGATTGAGCGGAGGAGCATCGCCCCACAGGCCAGAGCTGAAAAATAAAGTGGGAATAAAGTTTATTAATTACCAGTTTATTTTTCAGCAACCAACCCGTCCTGAACTGAATGACAGGACGGGGCAGGGCCGTGCTGCCGAGTGTGCTTTAAAACGTGCTTGCCTCTTTGGCCGGATGTCCAGCTTGCGACAGCCAACTAGACATGCACATTTTAAAGTTCTCTAACCTAGATGCCTTAGACAGCTAGGTTAGAGAAAGCGCAGGCCTCCAGTGCTCTTGAGAGCGTTGAGTGAGGCTGCTCCGACCAATCCTAGTGCTGCTCTCATGCTGGTGAAAGCAGCGTCAGGGAGTTGGCTGAGTCCTGTGGAAGAGACGAACGGTGGAGGAGGAAGTCGCGCCTCAAGGTGTTTTTTTGCGTTTCACGTACCCCCTCACCCCCGGTACATGGCAGCTGCCGCTGTTACAAGCGCGGTGGTCCTAAATGTCAGAAAGGTAGCGTGCTGTCCCATTATAAAACTCCTAGGTAAATAAAGTGTAGAATAGAACTTCCTGCTCAGCGGACCTACCTCTGACCCACAGGTCATAGCTTCATACGTTAATCAGCTACCTCTGGGGAAGTCTTGAGGAGGAGAGGGTCGGAAGCGTTCAAGCTGTTCCTGAAAAGTTACAGTCATGCAATGGGTCTTTTACTAAAGTATGTCTGACTTGTTGCAAGAATTAGGAAGACGTGGCCTGAATCCGAGGTCAGAGCAGCGAATAAGACAACTGCAGCAATAGTGGGCGGAGCAAACACATGACTGGGCTTCGAAGCGCTGTATTCAAGTGATAAGTCAAGCGTTACTGAAAGCAGTGGGATTCAGCTTCTTATCTCCAGCTTGGACCAGTTGACCAACAGCCCTATCTTGCCATGGAGGGGCTCTAGTGACGTCATAAACACAGGGGCAAAGGCCAAATGTTTTATAGCTATTAAAAGGACCCTTAGAGGGCAAAATAGGACCATATTAGAAATTGCCCATTAAGTATTTTTATATTACATTTTTATTTCGGTTCATTAATCATGAAAACGATGTTTTTCAAACAGGGAAATGTTTAGTGGGCTGTCCTGCTTGGTTGTTAATAATAAAATGAAGATGAAATATTCAAACATACAGTTAAGAAGGGAGGATTTTGGAAACAAAATATGGTTGGCAGTGTTTAAAACACATCCTGTTTCTAGAAGTTTAGGATTTTTGAAGCCGCTGCCCGCAAGGAACAACTAACAATGGGCCCTGAATGCAATCACCATGTTCAGGTCATTTCCTTTCACAGACATGCGGCCAATGCAACGATGGACGAAGGAAGCAAAATGTGGAAGTAACTCCTCTCCCATGAAGAAGCCATAGACAGGCGTAGGTGTTAAATGAGGATTTATTCAGGAGACAGTACACATAGAGACCCCATCCAGCAGTAAGTTCAAGGCAACTGACACAAGTTCAAAACAAAGCCCAGTAGCCCACATTCTAATCAATCAAGATTCCAGAACCCACTACTGCAAAGAACATCAGTAGATTGAACATCAGTAGATTTGCTAAGAACACCACATCACCTCCCCCTTTCACAAATTAAAAATTCGAAACCATAGCAGAGAAAAAAAAAAAAAAAATCCAGTGGCAAAGTGAGCAAGGGACTCACGTCCGAGTATACCCTGCCAACTTAAGTCAGACTGATTTGCATATGGCCATGTCTGAACAGGGGTGGCAGAGTGGGCTAAAGAACGGTGGTGGATTAAACCCAGATCAGTTGACTGGGGGTGAGTGCTTGCAATGTTCAACACCCCGTCCATCATTTCCTTTGGTTTTGCTTTGTTCGCCATAAGTTGGCAGGGTATGCTCAGACGTGAGTCCCTTGCTCACTTTGCCACTGGATTCAAGGAAGCCTGGCTGAAGACGACTGAAATGCCAGAAACCGGTCCTAGAAAGCTTGTTTCCGGTCCAGGGAAGACATGGCTTGGCAGTTCGGGCTGGACTGTTCCCATGAGGCACAGGGTCAGACTGATTTGCATATGGCCATGTCTGAACTGGGGTGGCAGAGTGGGCTAAAGAACGGTGGTGGATTAAACCCAGATCAGTTGACTGGGGGTGAGTGCTTGCAATGTTCAACACTCCGTCCATCATTTCCTTTGGTTTTGCGTTGATCCAACATTGCCTGTTTGTGGGCCATCAACTAGTCGATTTTGGCCAAGCACCGTCTGATATTGGTTCAGTGCTGTCTCACCTTGACTCACAGTGTATGACCTTTGGCCAGTGTGTTCAAGGTTCAGCACTGTGTGATCTTAAGCACCCTGGCCTGATCTTGAGCCACTGGTGTCATATGGGCCAATGCGGGATGATATCTTGTTCCAGTCCTGTGGGGTGTTGGCTCATTCCTGCCTGACCTTGGCTCAGTTATTTCAGATCTTTCCCTGGGCTTTGTTACCCATTGAGGCACAGACCATGAAAAGACAAGGGAGAGCAGTACCCGGCTCCGAATGCCAAAACTCATGATGTAGGTGAGAGATTTGTTAGCTTTAAATTAGGTTTTTAGGTTCTCATAATTTGCCTTTCATTCTGATGAAAGCCAACTTGAAAATAACATTTTATTGAAATGTAACGTAGGTCATCTCTAAAACGATTCCCTAGTATTCCCAATATATTGCCATGGAAACAAGGACCTCTGTATTGTGAAATGTCACGGTCCTTCCACCTATTGTTACTACCATGGAAGGGGATAGCAGGGGCAGTTCCTACAGAACAGCTACAACACACACTGACATCACTGCTTTGCCAAAGTTTTAATTTTCATTTGGTAATACCTGTACACTATTTTACAACATGTCCCAGCACACATTCTTATTATTTAAGACAAGTAAACAACTTGACTGTCCGTGTAAATACATAAGAAACAAGAAAGACTCCCTATGGCCATACGGAGGTGCCGGGAGTCGGATTGAGACTCCGATGCTGTTACTTTTAGCTCGTCGTGGGGATTCAAATATAGAAGCCCTCTTTTGAGCACGACCTTACTTTGTTTCGTGTGATTTAGACGCATAGACTTTTGCACCGTGTGGAAGCCCTGAGGAAGTCGCGGGTATCTTGTCCCGAGCGACGAAACACGTGTCAGCTGGAGTCTCTTCAAGAAATACATTAAAATCATTCTTGTTTCTTATGTATTTACACGGACAGTCAAGTTGTTTACTTGTCTTAAATAATAAGAATGTGTGCTGGGACATGTTGTAAAATTGCTTATTGATCTTTGATCATATTTGGGAGGTGCTGGATGATTGCCTCTTTCCCAAGCACCTATTGAATCACCTCTTTCATTTAATACTTATCGTATTTAGTGAGCGCCACTACCACATAGGATATAATCATGCCACAATACCTGTACGCTAGGTAATATCTGTACAGTTCTCGGCACCACCCCCAGTGTTCAAGGGGCCCTCATTTGAATGGCTCCATCCTCACTATCTCTTAAACACACTGGGCATATGTATGCAGTTTGATGTGTGTATGGGGACAGACCACACCCGACCATGCCAAAGGAACCTCAGAATCAATTTGACAGATTAAGAACTGTGCACAAATCACTGTGGGTAAAGTTCGGCCTGCACAATGTTGTAGGCCAGCATATGTGACCCCAGGACTTTGAGATATTGGATGTTGGTGAGATGGTTCGTGAAGTTTGGGCCATTGATGTATATTGAACGAATGTAGTTTCATAATGGGGCTGTGCTATGTAATACCAGGTCTGTGCCTTGTGATACAGCAACAACACTGTGTGACCTCGGCCTAACTCTGTGTATTTAGATGGACAAGGAATTCATCTCATTAAATGTTGAAAAGCACCAGTTTGATTATGATCACAACTCTGCTCTAGCTGAAGAGAGCCTTTATTCAAGGTTAACTCCAAAGAGAGAATTATTATAATAATAGTTTGTACACCTATCCTATCCAGTGACTTTCTATAGACATTATATATGAACGTGGATTATTTCAGACCGTCATTGTATACCAAGCATAGATAGTGTGATAAAATACGCTATTTTTGCATCAGATGTAGACGCATATGTATCCTCATGACAGAAAAGTATTTCAGGTAGCCAGATGAGCTGATTGCATCAGTGATTGTTATGAACTTACAACATAACTGCCATTATGATGAGTTAGTTTATTAAAATTGAGTAAAAATGCCTCCCTGGTTCTCTGGTTTTTGAATTTGAAAGCACCCCGCAGGGGTGGACCAAACTGTTCCAAGAGTACGTAGCTACACACTGTGAATAAAGTGTGAAAGAATGCCTTCCAGGGCCGAATCCTTCTTTACACAGTGATATGGAGAATGGTTTAACTTTAGATATGCTAAAGGGGGGTGCGAATACCTGCTGGGAAGACCCCCCCCCACATTCAAAAAAGAAGGAGCCTCTTAACCTTCAGTCCAGCCACTCTCTCCCAGCAATATCACTATTAGCGCCATTGAGTTAATGGTCAGTCAGGTCAGTCACCTCAGGCTTCGGATTAGCACAAATAATGAGTTACAGTAGTTTCAGCACACACAAAAGACATGATAAATGTATGAACATAAAGTGGTTAACTCCTGAAAAAAATGAAATGAAGGCCAAACAATGTGTTATGCTTTAGTTTCTGCGGTGTTTTTTAGATTTGCAGCTTCAGTTCTTATTTGTTTGTATTAAGTACAACATTCATACATTCTCTTGCCCATGAGCACGCACTCACACACAGGCACAAGACCACGTAGACATGCACACACAAAGCATTCCTCACATTTTCTTTAACCCGTTACCGCTGCGGTGCGGGGCGTTCCATTAAGTGGACGGGGCCGCGTCGGCCAACGGACGTGCGCAGCACTACCGAGGTAGTGCTCGCGACGGCCGTTGGCCGACGGGCGCAACAAACGGGTTAAAATACCTTCAGATAATATCTTGATGCTCTCTCTGTCGCTTCCGCTCTCACACACAAAAGCAGACATTCACTGGCACAAAAGGCTCACAACTGAATTAAAAATCTTGTTTGCAACTCTTACCTTCCACGGCTTTCTTCTTGCAGACTCTCAGCCAGTTGCCTGGACTTTCAGTGCCTGCGCACCTGTGATTTACAGTGCAGGGTCTGATCAGATCCTGTCGCTCATAGCGCGATACTGATCTTGCTACACCTGCCACACTAACAAATTGTAAATGAGCCGCTGCAGAATGATTCAGCAGCGGCTCGGCCCAGGGCTACGGTGGCGCTTTGGCTGAGAGTGGCATTCAGACAGCCTCATCCTCAGCAGCACAAGTACCATTAAGCCTACAAGTCGCGAGTACTGTTACGCTCCATGGCAATGAAGAAGTGCCGGTATTCAGGAGGTTAAAAATAAAAAGTGCTGGAACTCAGTGCCGGTGAGTACCAGCTCATTTAAAGCACTGGACAAGACCACCACAACCTGCCCACCAAAGACACCACACACAGGTCTTTTTCACTCAATACAACCAGTTAATACCTCGGACAGGACTGGAGAGGTAGCAAGGGATCCACAGAACTCCACCCAACTTTCCACCCACCCTGCTCGGCTACTGGTCCCAGATCTGTGACGTCAGCAGAACATGAGCGGCCAGAATGTCCCATTCCCTTGTGAGCTGCTCTCAGGAGTGACTTTGGGTGAAAGACACACCAGCTGCAGAGAAAGCACGGCTTGGGTAAATAAACCACCCTGGTTCACGACTAAAGACGTTTTAATAAACACCGTGGATGAAATGCTGAGACTCTAGGAGGGTGCTACTAACTCCTGGGGAAGGCTTGCTACCCACATGTTAACTGCCCTTCTCCTCATTATATGTCCTCACATTCACCTCGGGCCCATAACTGCAGGGCAAGCATTTCACAGCAGTTAATGCCCTGGGCAGTGGGTAACGTCTGCTTATTTACCAGCTAAACAACACGGAGGACCCCTGGTTAAGGCCATCAGTCCGCATTGTCATGGTCGCAAATTATGCGGCAATGGATTACCAAATTATGTCAGGGTTGACTAAATTATATGGCAAAAAGAGGCAAATTATGCAGCATAATTTACATTGCACAGTAAATTGGGTGGTAGTATTCTTTCGCTCCTTCAACGCTGCAGTAGTGGATGAGGTAAAGGAGCAGGGCATGATGTGGAATCGCATCAGTCTTCACGGTTCTTACGTCACATACACGGTCGGTACCACAAACACATCAATACTGTGTGGCAAGTTGAGCTCATCAGTGCCCATTTTACAGCTCAATACGTCAAATGAACGGTTTTCCACCGAGTCTGTCACTGTTCTATTCAATATGGGGCACGTTTTTAAGTATCTGTCAGGGCTTTAAGTGGGCCGGGTCCTGTCTCAGCACTGGCAGTTGTAAAAACCAAGAGCTGAGACAGGGCCCTGTCGAGCCCTCCCTTAATGCCCTCAGCATGAAAAACCAATCAATCAATCAAATAATCTTTATTTTCGATCATTTAGATCATCAAAGATAAAAATATTTAACAATTAATAAAATTTAGGAGTTTCCGATATTTTAAACATTTACATGTGAACAATGACTTTCGAAAATTTCATAAAACAGACGTTTAAAAAACATGAGAAGGGGTGTTCTAAAATCATTTAACATTATACAACCCCCCCCTCTTTTAAAATACTAGCTCGAACATGCCACATGGCCATTAAAAACTTTGCCACTGCAAAGACAATCGGAGGTGACAAATCAGATTTTAGTATTCTAAACGCAGGCAAGAATTTCCTAAAACCAATATTTTTAAGAATAGGTAGAAGCCAATACTTCCTCGCTCTTCGATAGGCTTTGCAAAAAAGGACCACATGTAAATCGCTTTCCTGGGGATATGTACAGGCTGGGCATTGCTCACTTATTGGAGGGTGGGACCAAGAGCTGGTAAAAGCCCTTAAGGGTAGAGAGCCATATCTCCACTGTAGGTAGAGCTTTCTTGACATCACAGGTGCCATGCCATCCAAAACACTTTCCATTAGATAGGAGTCTTTTAATTGTATAAATGAATTTGTCTGTGAGCCCACCCGTGTATTGTTTAAAGCGGTGTTCAGCTTTGACTGATAGTAAAGTTGTGAAAGTGCCTTTCGAGGGATTCTCGTGCTTGAGTTTGCAGGGTCGGTCCATAATTCCATTAGACCTAAGCTTTCACAAGATCTTTTTATGTATATTAGCCATGGGATATTACGAATGTTCGGTAAGGCCAGGAACGCCTGTAGCTCGCTTCTATAATCGCTTAGATCCTGGCTACTCCATAATCGTTGCCAAAAAGTTAATGGTTTTAAGCCAAGTTCCTCGGCGATGGGCCTAAGTCCTAGGTCCAATCTCAGAGGAAACAATGGCGTACTAGGAGGGAGAGCCACCAACTGCCTGAGAAATTTGTTCTCTGTGCTTGTTAAGTTTTTAGCAGGAGTATGGCCCCATAATTCGCCCCCGTATGTGACTGAGCCCCAAGCTTGCGATTTGTAAATCTGTAACATGGGGCCCAGTGGGCGGTATATAGATTTGCCCACCATTCTGGTAATGCCACCCACTTTCTGTGATAGCTTCATATTTGCCTTAATCGTATGTGTCCCCCATGTCATTTTCTCGTTCAGGGTTACCCCCAAATATTCGAAAGTGGAAACCCTCTCCATTCGCACTGTACCCAACAAGGGGTTAGGACGTGTTGAGGGGGAAGGGTTCAAAATCATGTATTTTGTCTTGGAGGCGTTGATTTCAAGGCCCCTCTCAGTACAAAATTGCAAGAACCCGTCCACTATCCGTTGGATTCCCATAGGGGATTTAGACAGCAGCAGGGTGTCATCCGCAAACATTATGGCGGGCACCCTGCTGCCATTCAATCTGGGGGCGTCGATGTCTTCTATCCTGGACAGGTGGGCGATTACCCCGTTGACGAAGAGAGAGAACAGGGTGGGTGCGAGTACGCATCCCTGCCTCACCCCCCTGTCAACGGGGAATCTTTCTGTTAAGCCCCCCATCCTGCCGCACCTGACCCGCGCATAATTGTCCTGGTGTAGTTTAATCAGGATGGACAG
The DNA here is from genome assembly GCF_964204655.1 of Triturus cristatus. NCBI lineage: Eukaryota > Metazoa > Chordata > Amphibia > Caudata > Salamandridae > Triturus > Triturus cristatus. The sequence goes on along the minus strand of NC_140589.1, from coordinate 1,825,923,344 downwards.
GATATCTGGCCGGACTCCCAGATCATCAAGGACATTCCAGAGTTTGGATCTCGGCACCAAGTCGAAGGCGGCACACAACTCCACGAACACCGTGAACAAGCTGCCCCCCTCGACGAGTGCCGTCCTCCAATAAATAAGATTAAGGCGAAAAATTTGGTCCATGGTAGATACCCCCTTTCTGAACCCGGCCTGATATGGGCTCAGGGTGGCGGTTTCCTCTATCCAATTCTGGAGACGATCTAAAATGAGCCTCCCAAAAAGTTTTTGCGACACATCTATCAGGCTGATGGGCCTGTAGTTGGATGGGAGCAGAGGGGAGCCTTTCTTAAAAATCGGAACCACCTCTGCGCCCAGCCAAGTACAGGGCACCTCCATGCCCTTTAGAACCGCATTGAACAATGCCAGGAGATAAGGGGCCCATATGTCTGGCTCCTGTTTAAAAAGGTCACCAGGGAGACCATCCAGGCCGGGTGCCTTGCCAGTTGTCAGGCCTAATATGGCAACCCGGACCTCCTTTTCGGTGAATGGGTCCCCTTCCAGATAGTTATATACGAGTGGGGTTTTACAGTCTCCATGCCCTGCTTCCACTGTATAAAGAGACTGAAAGTGCTCCTGCCAAGACTTAGGAGAGATATTCGGTTCTATTGCCGGGACGAGTTCCTCAGAGCCTGTATTAACAATTCTCCAAAACCTCCGTGAATCCATGGAGGCTAGGGAACTAGTGAGTTCTTCCCATTTATTCTGGTCCCACTCACTCTTGGCATTAAAGACCAACTTCTTATATTCACGTCTCCTAGCTTGGATCTCAGGCCTACTTTTGCGATTCTTAATGCTCGTCAAAAGATCCCTCCTTGCCCTACGGCATGCTACATTGTACCATGTGCGCTGGGTCTTTCCACCCCCCCTCCTTGGTCCATTTTTAAATAAATCTGCAGTCAGAGTCTTAACGACTTCTTCATGCATCAACCAGATTTGTTTATTTTTCTCCCCTGAACTGGGTTCATCAGTTAGGGTGCCCATTTTGCCAATATGGGGATGAAATTATTATAAAACCGAGGGAGCTTGACTCCGCTTGCAGCTAATTTCTCCCACTTAATTCTCCTCCTATTACTTTCTAGGGCTAGGTCCAGGTTTATCTTAGGCGGTTCTACTTCACCCTGATCCCGGCCAGGAAGGAGAAAGTCCAATTCCAAGGCATTGTGGTCGCTGTCTTCTCTATCTGTTACCCTGAAGTCAATAACATGCGACCACGAGGATAATTGAACTAGAATGTAATCTAGTCTTGACTCCCTTCCCTTCCGATTGACCGTGGGTTTGCTCGGGATATCAGATTTAACACGCCCATTACAGGCCCTCACCCCATGTTTCAGAGTTAGGGCAGTGATCTGGAGTGCTAATGGGGTCCAAGCTTTGGGGGGTACAGATACTGTCGGTGGTACTCGCCATCTTGCATCTTCCTCTAGGGAAGCCCCATCCAAGAGACCAGCTAGGGGCTCGAAATGCGAGTTCAAGTCCCCACCCACTACAAAAGGGGTCCCCTTGGGGAGTTCACCCAGAACATCCGACAGTTCTTCAATGGTAGAGGACTCCTGCGAGATAGTGACCGGCCTTGAATATACATTTACCACTGCTAATCTGCAGCAGTTGGGCCATTCCAATATAACCACAAGTATGTCCTCTAAAGCCACTGGGAGACACGTGGCCTGACATCCCAAATGGACTGCAACCCAAGTTTCAAGGCCTCCCGATGGGCGCCCCCTGCCCCCCCCCCATTTCGCCGGAATGGAGAAGACTGCGAAACCCTGCCTTGAGTGTTCCTCCCTCTCCCAAGTTTCCTGAAACATGCATAAATCTTTAGAGTTAATATATTCGATCCATTCCTGGCAATTGAACTTATTTCCCAGACCTGCCACATTCCATGACAGTATTTTTAGTGGCAGAGGCCTGTTGTTCGCAATAGTAGTATGGGTGGAATCATTCCCTTTATCACTGGCCATGGTCTCTGTATGTGCTAGGGGGTAGCTTGTTTCTTCCCCCACATTGTTTCGTGACTCCCCAGTAGAATTACCCAAATCGCCATGATGGACTAGGGCATCGGCCAGCTCTATCTCTAAACTATTTCCCACCACCCCCTCCCATGATACAGAATTGCACTGCCTGCTTATACATGAGGATAGTCAGTCTACCATGTCTAGTTGGCTATACCTATTCTGCATTGGGAGATAAAATGGCTGGGGAAATCTCCGGGGGTGATAATCTTGCTCATTAGAGCCCCAGTTGCCTCCCCTCCTATGGCAAATTTCCCATCCCTCATCGTCCATATTCGCGGTGTAGTGGGTTTGCTGTTGTCTTCTAGAGTTGGGGAATTCTCTCCATCCCCTTGCCAGCCCCCCACCCCGTCTCTCTGTGTTGATGCACTGAGCATTGATTTCAGGGCATCCTTGATATTGGCTTCTGGGATGATAGAAAACTCCCCTTCTTTTGCGGTCTTCCCAGCCAGCCGGTGTTTGTGTCCAAGCCCCCCAAGTCTCGTCCTCTCTGTCATAAACCCTAGGGGGGTAAAGAAGGAAAGAGGTAAAGATTGAATAGTGGTTCCCTCATCCTCCGAAATCCATCCGCATATGTGCTGGACTGTCCTGTGATCTTTAAAACTAACTATAACACAATCACCATTTATAGATTTAATTGAGCTACCCAGCCAAGGCACCCTTCGAACCATAAGGACTATGCTCGATATGCCTTCCGGGAGTGGTCTATGTGTAGATAGCCAATTTATCACCTTGTTCTTAAGTGAGGCGGTGGATTCTTTGGAGGAAATGTTCAATTCTGGTATCCCTGCTAGAACTACAGTATATGGAGCTGCCTCTGGAAGAAGGTGTACTGGTCTAGGCTTCTTCCTCTTATTAGCATCCTCAATCATTGGTTCTCCAGCATTCAGTGGTTTAGTGGGGACGGGATTATTATCCCTAATTTGTTTAGCACTAGTTGGAGAAAAGGATAGGTGGTTATACTGTTCTGCAGAGTTTTTAGGAACAGTTGCCTCGGGAAGTAGACTAATGCTTATAGGCGGGGTAGGTTTTGCCTGCTGCGCTGTGTAGGTAACACTTTTGGCCTGGTTGGTAGCCTGGGAAGGTCCCTTTTTTGTCTCTCTGGCGGAAACCTTGGCCCCGCCACTGCTAGTTCCTTTAACCCCTTCCATGCTGCGCAGATTCCGCCGCTGTGCTGACGGAATCTTGCGCGGGCGTGGTCATGACGGAACGGTTCCGTCATGAGCACAGCTCAACCGTGGCTCATGACGGAACCGTTCCGTCATGAGCACCGAAGGGGTTAAAACTATCAGCTAATTGCACTGTTGACTTTTCTATGGCCACTAACCTGGCCTCAATTTTAATTAACCTTTCTTCCAGGGGGCTTAAAAGGTTTCTTATAAGTATGCCTATGTCAGCAAGGGTGACATCCTCCTCAGTGGGCTCGGGAAGATTCAGATTGGCATGAATGCTTTTCTCCCCCGGTATGTTTGAAGGCAAGGCCTCAGCTCTAGTAATTTGCGTTCTTACCCTAATGTTTGAGCATGGGCTATTTGATAGCGTGTGCTGGGGAGAGGTATTCAGCTTCCGACCAACCTTATTCTTAGTCCCTCCTCTCTTTTTCGGGACTGCACCTTCTCTAATCCCCTTCCGCTTGTTCGCATTAGGGCCTGCGGGATTAACCTTTTCAGGGTCAGAATTGAGGGTGGTGGTAAGTATCGGGTGGGGTTGAGCAGGCGGGAGAGTTAACATACTAAGATCTACAGAATCACTAAGATCCTTCATGCTTAACTGGGAGGTGCAATTTGAAATATCCAAAGTCCCAGAGGGATCGTTTGTGCCGTCTGCCCCCATAGCCAACACAATGAGTTCTGGGCTTACCTCAGGAGATTTTGCCTGAGCTAAGGGACCCATAGACGATCTCCTCACCCAGTCTAGTTCCTGGGATATTCGCCTCTCGAGAAGCGTGATGTCCTCTATTAATAGGGAGCCAGCTTTCTCAAAGTAATTATCCAATGTTCCCTTTGTTATAGCAACAGCAGCCGATGCGCTTTTTCTCCTTGTTTCCCTTGTCGTCATCTCTGAGGTAAGTCAGCGATAAATACCCTTTAATTTCAGATACAATCCCAGAATGGGCCAAGGGGACTGGCCCAGGCCCAGTCTCTCCCGTCCTCTAACGGCCTCAAACGGCCCGCCCTTTGCCCGGGCTTAGCCCCGGGCTGCGCCCCGCACGCGTCCCGCTTACGCGTTGGAGGACAAGGGGTTATATAGTGGGAGGAGGGAGAGCTGGGGGAGGAGCCAGGAAGAGTGACCAGGTGCGCCGGATTGATCTTATCGCTACGCACCCTGGACCTCGCAGTCCCAGCAAACTGACAGGCTCTGGGTAGGGTAACCCTCGGTACAGTATCCCAATGACTCCTTGGTTGAGGGGAGGTTGAAGAGTCAGATAGTTCGCCAAAGTCCGCGCCTGCGAGCAGCTCCCGCGAAGCGGGGGCCGCGAGGCGTTATGTAGGCAGAGGAGCTGGGGGAGGGGCCGGGAAGAGTGACCAGGTGCGCCGGATTGATCTTGTAGCTACGCACCCTGGACCTCGCAGTCCCAGCAAACTGACAGGCTCTGGGTGTGGTAACCCTCGGTACAGTATTCCAATGACTCCTTGGTTCAGGGGAGGTTGAAGAGTCAGATAGTTCGCCAAAGTCCGCGCCTGCGAGCGGCTCCCGCGAAGCGGGGGCTGCGAGGCGTTATGTAGGCAGAGGAGCTGGGGGAGGGGCTGGGAAGAGTGACCAGGTGCGCCGGATTGATCTTGTAGCTACGCACCCTGGACCTCGCAGTCCCAGCAAACTGACAGGCTCTGGGTGTGGTAACCCTCGGTACAGTATCCCAATGACTCCTTGGTTCAGGGGAGGTTGAAGAGTCAGATAGTTCGCCAAAGTCCGCGCCTGCGAGCGGCTCCCGCGAAGCAGGGGCCGCGAGGCGTTATGTAGGCAGAGGAGCTGGGGGAGGGGCCGGGAAGAGTGACCAGGTGCGCCGGATTGATCTTGTAGCTACGCACCCTGGACCTCGCAGTCCCAGCAAACTGACAGGCTCTGGGTGTGGTAACCCTCGGTACAGTATCTTATGACGCCCCCAGAGCGACCGCGCAGCGGACGCGCGCAGCGGGAGTGCCGATTGAGCGCCGAAGGTGCGCCAAAGGTAAGCCCGTCTGCGCCCGTCCGCGCCTGGACCGCGCCCAGCGCCAGACCCCCTGGTCCTCGCCCTCGCCAGCACACCCTGCACATCTACGACGCCAAAACCCTCCACGCACTCAATGCCGGCCGAATCACCGCCTGCTACCGAGCCACCCCGAGACACACCCATGGACCCTTCACCTGCCTGACCTGCCGCTTCACCAGCCTCCGACCCAACACCGCACCTGCTAAACCGAGCCCCAGCAACAAACACCTGATGTGCATCTTGCTCAACACCCGCTCCGTTCACAGGCATGCCGTCGAACTCTGGAACCTCCTCGACTCGACAGCACCAGACATCGCCTTCCTGACGGAAACCTGGATGAACGCCTCCTCAGCGCCCGACGTCGCCATCGCCGTCCCGGAAGGCTACAAAATCACCAGGAAGGACCGCGTCAACCAAACAGGAGGAGGCATCGCCATCATCCACAAGAACACCATCCGCATCACGACCAACTCCGATGACACCTTCACCTCCGCCGAACACCTCCACTTCCAGATACACACCGACCCCAAGACCACGCTCAGAGGCACCCTCGTCTACAGACCACCGGGACCACACACACAGTTCAGCGAAGACATCACAGACTTCATCAGCCCATACGCCATCAATTCCACCGACTACATCCTCCTGGGGGACCTCAACTTCCACCTGGAGGACAACAAGGACCGCAACACCACTGCTCTGCTGGACAACCTGGCCAACCTCGGACTCAAGCAACTGGTAACCACCCCCACCCACTACGCCGGCCACACGCTTGACCCAGTCTTCTCATCCAGCAAATACGTCACCTTCAGCCACTCCACCAATCTCCAGTGGACTGACCACAGCTGCGTCCACTTCAGCTTCAGTAAAACGACGACCCACCACCACCCTCAACAAGCCCCCCGCAGGAGCTGGAACAAGATCACCGGCAACCAGCTCACCACCTTCCTCAGCCAGTACCCCCCTACCAGCTCAACGGACCCCAACGAAGCCGCCAACAACCTCACACAGTGGATCACCAACTGCGCAGACGCCCTCGCACCACTGAAGAAGAACCCCCCCAGCAGACGCGGCAGCAAGAAAGCCTCCTGGTTCACCGACGAGCTCATCACCTCCAAGAAGAACTGCCGCTCCCTGGAGAACACCTGGCGCACCAACCAGACCACAGACAACATGACGGCCCTCAAACACGCCACCCGCAAACACCACCAACTGATCCGCGCCACAAAGAAGACAGCCTTCAAGGAACGACTGGACAACAACACCCACAACAGCAAGGAACTCTTCAGCATCGTCAAAGAGCTCTCCAACCCCGACGCCGGAAACAATGACATCACTCCCTCGCAAGACCTCTGCGACTCCCTCGCAGCCTTCTTCCACAACAAGATCGTCAACATTCACAACAGCTTCGGCCCACCAACCACGAACCCCACCACCGAACCGATGCCCCCCACCGCCACCCTCCGCACCTGGACCACAGTCAGCACCGAAGACACAACACGCACAATGAACACCATCCACTCCGGATCCCCTACGGACCCCTGCCCACACCATATCTTCAACACGGCCAACCACATCATCGCACCCCACCTCCGCGACATCATCAACGCCTCCTTCAACACCGCCACCTTCCCGGAGTGCTGGAAACACGCCGAGATCAGTGCCCTGCTGAAGAAACCAACTGCAGACCCCTCCGACCTCAAGAACTACCGCCCCATCTCGCTCCTCCCGTTTCCTGCCAAAGTCATCGAGAAGACCGTCAACAGACAGCTAGCCGCCTTCCTCGAGACCAACGGATCCCTCGACCACTCGCAATCCGGCTTCCGAGCCAACCACAGCACGGAGACCGCCCTCATCGCAGCCACAGACGACATCAGATCCCTAATGGACAACGGGGAAACTGCGGCCCTCATCCTCCTGGACCTCTCAGCAGCGTTCGACACTGTCTGCCACCGCACCCTGGTACAGCGCCTGAACAACACCGGCATCCAGGAGAAGGCCCTGGAGTGGATCACCTCATTCCTCGCCGGAAGAACCCAGAGAGTCCGCCTCCCCCCGTTCCGGTCAGCGGCCACCGAAGTCATCTGCGGCGTTCCACAAGGGTCATCGCTCAGCCCCACCCTCTTCAACGTCTACATGAGCCCCCTCGCAACCATCGCACGTCAACACAACCTCAAGATCATCACCTACGCCGACGACACCCAGCTGATCCTCTCCCTCACTAGCGACCCGGACGCCGCCAGAGCCAGCCTACACGAAGGGATGAAAGACGTCGCAGAATGGATGAAGAACAGCCGCCTGAAACTGAACTCAGACAAGACAGAGGTCCTCATCCTGGGATCATCACCCTCCGCCTGGGACGACTCCTGGTGGCCCCCCGCCCTGGGAGCCACCCCCAAGCCAACGGACCACGCACGCAACCTAGGCTTCATCCTGGACTCCTCCCTCTCGATGACCAGACAAGTCAACGCCGTCTCGTCTTCATGCTTCAACACCCTGCGCATGCTTCGAAAGATCTTCCGGTGGATCCCCACCGAGACCAGGAAGACGGTCACCCAGGCCCTCGTCACCAGTCGGCTGGACTACGGGAACGCCCTCTACGCCGGCACCGCCGCCAAACTCCAGAAGAAACTCCAACGGATCCAGAACACCTCAGCACGACTCATCCTGGACATCCCCCGACACAGCCACATCTCTGGACACCTGAGAGACCTGCACTGGCTCCCCGTCAACAAAAGAATCACGTTCCGACTCCTCACCCACGCACACAAGGCCCTCCACGACCTGGGCCCCAAGTTCCTCAACAGCCGCCTGACCTTCCACAAGCCCACCCGCCAGCTCCGCTCCGCCAGCCTCGCACTTGCCACCGTCCCCCGCATCCGCAGAGCCACCGCCGGAGGAAGATCCTTCTCCTACCTGGCAGCCAAGACATGGAACTCCCTCCCCATCCACCTCCGGACAACGCAAGACCATCTCGCCTTCAGGAAGCAACTCAAGACCTGGCTGTTCGAGCAGTAGCGTTCCCCCCCCCCCCCCAGCGCCTTGAGACCCTCCGGGTGAGCAGTGCGCTATACAAATGCCTATGATTGATTGATTGAGTATCCCAATGACTCCTTGGTTCAGGGGAGGTTGAAGAGTCAGATAGTTCGCCAAAGTCCGCGCCTGCGAGCAGCTCCCGCGAAGCGGGGGCCGCGAGGTGTTATGTAGGCAGAGGAGCTGGGGGAGGGGCCGGGAAGAGTGACCAGGTGCACCGGATTGATCTTGTAGCTACGCACACTGGACCTCGCAGTCCCAGCAAACTGACAGGCTCTGGGTGTGGTAACCCTCGGTACAGTATCCCAATGACTCCTTGGTTCAGGGGAGGTTGAAGAGTCAGATAGTTCGCCAAAGTCCGCGCCTGCGAGCGGCTCCCGCGAAGCGGGGGCCGCGAGGCGTTATGTAGGCAGAGGAGCTGGGGGAGGGGCCGGGAACAGTGACCAGGTGCGCCGTATTGATCTTGTAGCTACGCACCCTGGACCTCGCAGTCCCAGCAAACTGACAGGCTCTGGGTGTGTTAACCCTCGGTACAGTATCCCAATGACTCCTTGGTTCAGGGGAGGTTGAAGAGTCAGATAGTTCGCCAAAGTCCGCGCCTGCGAGTGGCTCCCGCGAAGCGGGGGCCGCGAGGCGTTATGTAGGCAGAGGAGCTGGGGGAGGGGCCGGGAAGAGTGACCAGGTGCGCCGGATTGATCTTGTAGCTACGCACCCTGGACCTCGCAGTCCCAGCAAACTGACAGGCTCTGGGTGTGGTAACCCTCGGTACAGTATCCCAATGACTCCTTGGTTCAGGGGAGGTTGAAGAGTCAGATAGTTCGCCAAAGTCCGCGCCGGCGAGCGGCTCCCGCGAAGCGGGGGCCGCGAGGCGTTATGTAGGCAGAGGAGCTGGGGGAGGGGCCGGGAAGAGTGACCAGGTGCGCCGGATTGATCTTGTAGCTACGCACCCTGGACCTCGCAGTCCCAGCAAACTGACAGGCTCTGGGTGTGGTAACCCTCGGTACAGTATCCCAAGGACTCCTTGGTTCAGGGGAGGTTGAAGAGTCAGATAGTTCGCCAAAGTCCGCGCCTGCGAGCGGCTCCCGCGAAGCGGGGGCCGCGAGGCGTTATGTAGGCAGAGGAGCTGGAGGAGGGGCCGGGAAGAGTGACCAGGTGCGCCGGATTGATCTTGTAGCTACGCACCCTGGACCTCGCAGTCCCAGCAAACTGACAGGCTCTGGGTGTGGTAACCCTCGGTACAGTATCCCAATGACTCCTTGGTTCAGGGAAGGTTGAAGAGTCAGATAGTTCGCCAAAGTCCGCGCCTGCGAGCGGCAAAACCATCAGAGCTGCGAGGCTTGGAGACGGTACCACCCCTACCCGGCCTTTGGTATGACTGAGAAGAAAGTGCTTTGTTATGTATGAAGCCGCAGTCAGAAGCCATCTGTACATCACCTGACAGAGCCCTGAAGGCCCACGCGGGAGGATCCACAGAGGGCCAGAGGGGGGGTGGGCAGAGATCAGGCTCTAACAGTGGCAGCAAGGTATCACGAGTACTGTGATTGAGCTGCAGAAGGCCGAGGAAGCTGGCCAGTATTAGCAGCTTCTGAACATTTTTAACCCCTCATAATAAGCAAGCATTGGAAAAGCAAATTGTTCTAGCGCTGGCTGTCAGCTTTTTGGCTTTGTCAATGCTTGTTTTGCTACGCGTGTTTTTTATAAAGCATTCTTCTGCAAGTTGCCTGGCCCACGCCAATATGTATTAAAAAACACACTGGACAAAAGCAAAAATATGTGTAGGGTCTCAAAAAGCACACATTGCCATAGTAGTCCCTGGCACTGAAGGGAACTACTTTTTCTGCAGATGTGCTCCTTGTGAAGGGGCAGGATGCTGTTACTTACAGTGAAGTTAGCCAATGGCTGACCCCCAGGCGCATAATGTAGCAGAAGGAAGAAAAATGTGAACGACACAACAACAGAATAGTGGCTGAAGAGGGCATCTGAAAGCCCTAAGGAAGGGGGACGGGGGTGGTCGTGTGGAGATGGAGAGAGTAAGAGTGTGTGTGTGTGTGTGTTTTGCAGTCAACTTTAGGATTGTCTGGACAATAAAAAAAAACAGCAGCCCCACCCAACAAGATGAGGCTTTGATTAGCAACAGGTTTTCTCCTGATCAGACTCTAAAGAGAGGAGTTAAGACAGAATAAAGCATACAGGTAAAAACCCTTCATTCTCCACCTTGAGTAGGATAGTTCAGTACAACTGATGAAAAGTTCTGTGGAGTGGACCCCAAACCTTCAAGGAGTCCCCCCACCATTTAGGTGGCCCCACATTCACAGCAAGACCAATGAATATCTGAGATATGCAAGACTCAGGGGCCCTTATCATGTTTTTCTGGGGCCCCATCATTATGCGTTACACAACTGCACGGGTCTTATGTCCTGTGATACCCTCACTTTGGCTGAGAATAAAACACGGAGCCTGGGGACTTTGTCAGCGCAAATGCACAGACATTCCCAGCATCTCACACTGGCAAGTACTGAGCCCCAGTGCTAAATTTGCAAAAACGTAAGTGCCAGGGCCCTTCTCAGGAGTCAACTGAGGCATGAACGAGCCATTGCTCCTGCCAGCGCTGCCAACGACAATACCAATACTGCAACTAACCATCGCACTCTCTGGACATTTCAGACTATTCCAGACCACCCAAAGCTATAAGAATGGCATGGACCGCAAATATTATTAATTTTTAATGTATATTGAATTATTAAACACTGCTGTTGTACTCATCTCAAAATTAGACAAACAGTGCCACTATGTGATGGACTGTCATTCGTGCCATTGTTGAGTATTAAGTGCCAGTGCTGAGCACTGGAAACCATCGGCTCAAATTAAGCACTGCTGAGCACTTCTTCTCTCTCTGCCCTGCACATTGGGGGCTCCTTACCTCTGCTGCTTGTCTCTTGTTGAGGTTTTTAGTCCCCCCCATTTTCTGGCTCTGTACCCAGTGTTACCGGTTTCTCACTTTCCCTGACTGCAAAGACTTTCAGAATAAAACACAATCATTAGGAAACCTATTGGGCATCATGTCTTTTCATAATCTATTCAAGCAGAGAATGAGAGTTTTGCCCCATCCACTCACTGCTAAATATAAACCAAACAGCCTCTGCTACGCTTGTGTGTGTAGTGTATGGAAACGGACAGTCTCTTAACAAGCAGACAATGTGTCAGTTGTTTAATACTACCAGCATTTCCCGCAAAACGTCCAGTCAAATTCACGGTTTCTAATTGCTCAGAAAAGGTTTGTTTATAAACTTTAAATATATTGTTGTTTGCTGTTTTCAGTTGATGCTTTTTGTAAAATAAATGTTTGTTTATGACTTTGTGTAACATTAGATTCTAATCCACCTATAGTAGGCCACGTCCTTAGTTACAAAGGCCACGCTGATGAAGTAGTCCTGGCTTCAAGGCCACGCCCCTTTACACCTTCGTCATCCCATTAAAAGCACTGGTATTTGCAGATCTATTTGCGTTAGAAACTTTTTTTTGTTGAAATCTGTGCATTAATAGCACTTACTACTCCTATGTGGGGCACTCAAGCGTTTACCTGCACGTGTAGCATCCTACATATGTGGAGTGTGCTCGAAAAAGTGCTGTCTTTGTTTTGAGCCTCTGTGGCAGTGTTTCCATGGAACCGAAAATAGGACCAGGACCCAAAATAAAAGTGCTCCCCCATTAGTGAACTAGAAAGCTAAAAAAGTGGCCCATGTTTGCAAATCGGGGGGGGGGGGGCAGGAGGTGGGGTGCTTAAACTTACGAAGACACGCTGTGTAAATGTTTTGCAAGGTGTGGAATACTGCATGCCTCTGTGCTTGCTGCAGGCAATGTTTGTTTTATTGTCAGGGAAATCAACAGTAAAAACCTGACCAGCAGACCTTAAAACAGGCTCAGAAACAGCCAAACACTGGCCCACACACTGACCTGTCCGACAGCCCGTCGGGCACTGCCTGGTTCATTGCCCTCTAGGTCAGTCTGACCCTGAGGTGTGGTGGACACCGAGGTGCAGTGTGCTGGGCGAGGAGTTGTGAGTGACAGATGGGCGTTTTTAGATCGAGCCTAGAGACAGCGTGCATGCGTTGCTCTGCGAGGCATGCTGTAATCTCTCTGTGGAGTTTGAACACACCCATCACACAACCACAGCTTTTCATTGGTTGCTTGGCCCGCCTTTATACATTTCCATAGTTTTCGTTGGTAAATAGAGTACATTTGTCCTGTGGCCGTTTTGTTCTCTCCCTGGTGATTGGCCCTGCGACATGGATCCTTTAGATATAGGCAATATATAGTGTCCGTGCACTACTTTTTCTTTTGTCTCGGCTTTCCTGTTCCAAGCTCTGCTGCTATCATGTAGGCCATCCGTGTTGACTTTGTTCCCGCCGCCCTCCCGCATTATTTTGTATTGCCTTTAATCCCACCCCTCCCATTGCCCGTGTTCAATTTCTTACTGCCCCTCCTGTTGTCCATGTTAACTTTCTTCCCACCCCTCTCCCATTGTCCATATTCACTTTCTTCCCACCCTCTCCCACTGTCCGTGTTAAATTTGTTCCCGCCACACTCTCGTTCTCCATATTCACTTTCTTCTCACCCACCTCCCATTGTCCATGTTAACTGTGTTCCCTCCCTCTCCCATTCTCCATACTAACTTCCTTCCCCCCTCCCGTTGTCCGTGTTAACATATGGCTCTGCTCCAGGCCCAGAAGCAGCCACAGAAGTGAGTGTATCCGGCACCACCTATTCAATAGGCTGGCTCGTTAAGCCGCCCGACCTTCTGGGTAGGATATGGGACATATTACGCTGCCGCCCGTACTGCTATTTTCACAAACAGAGGCGAGGTACGGGTCCTAGGTCGGATTAGGCTGTTGGTCCCTAGGCTAGAGACAAGTACCCCCTCTGCGTCAAATAATCCCACTCTTCCGCTCTCGAAGATGGATATGATTATTCGTATGGTCGCGTACAGGTAGAGTGGGATACGGTGAGGGAAGGCTCCAGGGGGGTGCCGTTGAGCGGGACAATGGTGTTTGAAACTGGGGTAAGGAATGGTGAGGGTGCCTGCATAGAAACAGACTCTGGGCATCATGGGATTTGTAGTCTGACCTCAAGTACCTTTTCAAACCGCGGGCAGTTTGTAAAAACCTGACATTTTCTGCTTGCATATTTATTAAGTCCTCATTGGCTACATGATACCTTTAGATCATTATAATTGTGGGAAAGCAAGGCAAGACGTTTCCTATTGAGAGCAGATCCCAGAACTTCCGCATCACACAAGTGCGAAGTAGAAACTGGATCACGTTTTGTCCACAGGATGTTTCATGCAAGGGTGATTAAACGTTTTGATTATGTTTTATACGTAGAGTGAACTACTAGTATTTATTTGTCTTGTAAACGGCACAGAAGCAACTCTACTTACGGGTTGGTACTTAATATTCACGTCTACTTTACATGCATTTTTGTGCATGTGGAAATAGGACGGGTGTCACTGGATGGGTGGGCACTAGACCGCACCCGTGCAGATGCAGAGCTGAATGTTCTTTCTTGTCGATCTCCCATGGACCTAGCTCAGGGAGGCTCTTACGACCCACCAGATTTAGTGGCTGGGGCAACATTCGGAGGTCGGCTACGCACAGGCGCATCAACTGGTGGGAGATACAGCCTCCTGGCCAAGTCCTTCATGGCATCATGAGTAACATCTAGGATACTCCCCACATATGTAAGCCCTGCACTCCCCAGTTGGTTGACCCACCATGCCACTTATGTGCATGTGGAAATAGGACGGGTGTCACTGGATGGGTGGGCACTAGACCGCACCCGTGCAGATGCAGAGCTGAATGTTCTTTCTTGTCGATCTCCCATGGACCTAGCTCTGGGAGGATCTTACGGCCCACCAGATTTAGCGGCTGGGGCAACATTCGGAGGTCGGCTACGCACAGGCGCATCAACTGGTGGGAGATGGAGCCTCCTGGCCAAGTCCTTCATGGGTATTGACCGTTGAGTTTGCCATTTTCACATTGCTGGAACTTTCCTGTGAGTATCGACAGTACCAGGCACTTCAGCCCACAACAGGCTGCCGGGTCCACTCAAGATGACATGTTTTAGTACAGTCTTTGTCGCAGCTTCTCAGATACTGCACAGAGAGACTGGGACAATTCACTAATGCTCTCTCAAGCTCACCAGCTTCCTCTGGGTGCTCCTCATGTCGGGAACATGATGGGCTTTCCTGTACGGTGTCTTCTCTTGCAGGGCCAGACACATTCCTTCCCTCTCTCAGCAGCAGCCAGGCTTCTAGGCTCCTTCAGGCAACTCCTCCAGCAGAATGTGGTGGCATCTTTGCTAATACTCACTGTCTTTTCTAAGTATAGTAACTAAAAACTAAAATAAACTTGAACCCAATTAAGGATCAGTATACATTTAATGGCGCAAGCGAATCGGGCAGTCAGCTTGTGAGAGTCTTTTACACATGCGTTGACAACAGATTTATTTACTTGTCCTTTTATGGCCCGGTGAGTGATCGACCAGCAGCTTATTATTATTACGTTTAAATCTAGCTGCATATTTTTAACGTGGGTATGAAAATGGTTTGCGCCTAGGGACCCTTATGCATCGGGCATATACAGTACTGAACGCTTGATGTAGAGGCCCTATTTATTTCTTATGTTACAGTGGGGAATTATAGGCCCATTTCCGCCATGAGCTGCTATTGGACTGGGCACTAATTTTACCACTATCAGTGGTTCATTGGTAGGGTAACAATATGCCAGTGGACTAATGCTAACAACATGCTGCACAGCACCCATTCTGCCCTACAATACACCTTAAAAACATTAGCACAGCCAATATCTCTGGCTAAACACTTATAGGGCCCCAAAAGCGAGACATATTGGTTTTGTCAATGCCTGTTATAGTTTCTGTTATGCTGGCAGCTCATATTAATTGTCGCCAGTTAGTACATATCCCAACACGCAGTGATGGGGAGACGGTGCCAAAAAAGCACACAATGTAATCAACAAAAACGAATCTTTCCCAAATAAAGAGAGGAAAGGCTGCGGTCGGCAGTTCCGGCCTCCCCTCTTCTCGCGTTTCCTTTTACACTCGAGGCTCTTGTGATTATCTTTCGGGGGCTGGATAAAGGAGTTTAAACATTAAAGGGAGTGTGAGGCCTTCTGAGCAAACGATAACGCAGCCACAGATGTGATGAGCAAGGAAACATCTGGCCGCTGCAAAGAGACAGGGCAGGGAGCTGGCTTCAGCAGCTGCAAGGGGCTCCGGCGCCCTCTGCCGGACAAACAAAGGCACTGCAATCCAGTCTCAGCAATGCAGGTGGAAACCAAATACTGACTGTAACATCACAGAAAACTTCTTATATAAGGTGGTAAACCTACTACACACTCAGTCTTCGATAAAGAGTTTTTATTTGTTTTACTTTATTTTTCATTTCCTGATTACAACCCCAGAACAAAGTGCATCATTATCAAGCTCTATGATGCATCCAAGGGGTTGATTAGAAGTCACTGCACATTAAGGATCAACATTGAATACATGAAGCTGATGCAACAACTTACAGGTCACAACACTGAAAAAATGTTGCCTGCTCCCTCCTAGTCTATCCCACGCGCAGGGGCTACAAGCGTGCCTCCAGTACCAGTCACAGGCTCCTACCCAACTCATACCTCGGCCCCCCTCCAGTGCACACCGTCCATCTTGCAGCCAGCCCCAAAGGGCCCACCCAATCGTCTATAACGCTGGAGTCACTGGCACACTCTACTTGGATGCCTGTCCCTCAGCGGGCTCTACCATCACAGTAGACGCCACGCGTTAAGTAAGCTTGATATGGCAACCAAATGTCGCGCCGCCTGCTTCACAGCAGCATTAAGTCTCTATAGGCATTCAACATATAATTACAGTATGTCATGTCAGCATGCCACTCCACTGTGGGGAGCGGACCCCTTGCCCAGCGCATAGCAATCCTCTGCCTTCCCAGAAAAAGGCCAAGCGCCACCAGCTTCCTATGATGAGCCGTCGAGATCACTTTATCCAAACCCAACAGTGCCAACTGAGGCGTAGGCTCAATAAGCTCGCCCATCATCTCACGCAGGGACTGACATCTGGAACCCCAGAACTGCTGTATACCCGGGCAGTACCGCGCCACATGCGCGAAGTCCGCCTCCGTGGTGGTGCACCTATGGCAATCAGGGCAATCTCGCAGGTAGTACACCCTGTTAATATGTTTAAAGTGGATTAGCTGATGCCAGCTATTGAGCGACACCATCTGCTCAGAGGCGTGAAGTAACTCCCCCAGATCTGCATGAACAGCTAAGATCGTGACCTCATCCCACCTGGGCCTCAGTAGAGCTGTGAGTGTCGCTCCCGGTCGCTCCTCCTCGCCGTACGCCCTTGCAGTGGCATATTTCCCAAAGTGCTTGATCTCAGTATCGACCACCTCACAAATACTCTTCTAATTTAACTTAAATATCAGACAAACGTCTCGCCGCACCAGTTAAGGCTTGTTCCCGCCCCAATGCTGCGATGTCCCCCTCCAGCTTTCAGAACCTGCTCTAGAGCGATTTCAACAACCCAGCAAGCTTGGACAGTGCCACCCCCCGTATATAGACTTTGTAAGATTCCGAAACACATGCAAATGTGGCCACAGAGCCCATGTTGTGGGTAAAGTACTCATCGATCAACTGTGCATGTTCGTCGCGGAACATAGGGCCAAGCAACGAGGTCAAAGGAAACCTACAGGGAAGGGCCTTGGGTCTAAAATCATCCAGCACCAGCTTAAAAAATATAGGGGCAAATGGCGACAGAGCGACGCATGAGTAGTCAACTCCCGGGACAAGAGCTAATAATCTATACGTGTATGCATATCATACATGGAGGAGTAGTGTGTGAATTCCGCAGCTTCCGGGGAGCGGTGTCGCCAGTAGTCCACCAATCTGCTCCTGTCTAATATGTCTCAGATGGCAC
This sequence comes from Triturus cristatus, assembly GCF_964204655.1. NCBI lineage: Eukaryota > Metazoa > Chordata > Amphibia > Caudata > Salamandridae > Triturus > Triturus cristatus. The sequence continues at coordinate 1,825,906,082 of NC_140589.1, read as the reverse complement.
AAGCAACAGCAGAGAACCGCCATAGGGGGCCCTGCGAACCATCCACCTCAGGCCACAGTACACAGGTCAAATGGCCACCACACATTTGAGGCAACTCCCCATAGTGCGCAACACGGGCATGCAAATTGTACTAAAACTGCGGGTGATCATAGTTGGGTCCATATACACCGACCAATAGCAAATCAGTGTTTCCCTTGTGGCATCGCACTATTATAAACCGCGCTCCTAGGTCCACCTTCACATCCTGCACTGTGACACCGCACCCCCTCCTCACCCCAAGCATTACACCCCTCGCCTGCGAAGTGAAGCATTCCACATGACTCTCATACTTCAGGAGGCGTGCCAATAGGAGACCACTGTTAGGAGCAAGGTGCGTCTACCGCAACATAGCAACATCAACATGGTGCCTCTGGAGATACGCCACCACATTGTATGCCTTCCGATGATCATTCAAGCCTCGAACATTCCATGTAAGTAGCTTTAAAACTGGAGGGACCGAACCTGTGTTGAGTGAGTCACGAGCTGTATTAGACGCCACAATGCAATACCCTGTGCCTCCAGTGATCCATAACCAAATGTGATTAACATAAGTACACTCACTCCTGCGCATAGGGTAATGATATACATCCCTCCCACCTCCTGCCCACACTGCAATCCCCAACTCGCTGTTTTAAGAAGTCGATTGCCTCACCCCACCCCCTCCCACTCCTCCAAGTACTGCAATCAGCCAAGTCAAGCGGTGCACACAAGGGAGCGGATGATTCCCAAACTATCTCCCCTGCCGCACGTAGTTCCAGGAGGCTGCCAGCGAGTATAATATGCACCAGTTGGATTGCAGAAGTACACATTATGGAACTCAATAACACCTGTGCCAGTCACTGCATATCTGGACAGTGGCGGACGGCACGGATCGGGAATGGCAGTGCAGGGGTGGATGGTGTAAAAAAACCAAAAACAGTATCGTTATTGTTAACTGGGATTTATAGAGCGTGTAATCACCGACAGGTCTCTTAGCGCTGTGAGAAAGTAGCTGCACCCCCCCAAAGGCCGAATATACATACTCCTGGTCAAGACCTAGGCTGTGCCCAAAGCTTCTATAAACAGAAGAGTCTTGAGTCTTTTCCTAAATGAGAGAAGGGTGGATTCCTTATGTAGGATCTCTGGTAGCCTATTCCAGAGTGGAGGGATCAATACAGAGAAGGCTCTGCCGCCAATAGAGGTTGTTTTGAATTGCGGGCAGGCTAGTAGGCCTGCCTTGGACGACCGGAGGGTATGTCCTGGCACATAGTTCCATAGGCGCTCCTTGATGTATACTGGGGCCTGGTCATGGATGGCTTTGTGGGCGATGCAGAGGCCTTTGAACCTGGTTCTCTGTTTAATGGGAGCCAGTGCAGCTGCTGCAGTAAAGGAGTAGCATGCGCCCATCTTGGGAACCTGAATATCAACCTAGCTGCGTCGTTCATGGCCACTTGTAATTTAGTTCGCAGTTTCTTAGAAAGTCCAATGTGCAGGGCGTTGCCATAGTCCAGCCGCGACACAATCATTGCCGACAAGACCATCTGTAGTGTGGCAAATGAGAGGAGGGGGGCCATTTTCCACAGTTGTCTCATAAAGCTCACACAGGTCCCAACCACAGTGGAAACTTGGTTCGAAATGGTGAGCTTGGCATCTATTTTGATGCCTAGACTTTTCACAACTGGAACTGGCGTAGGGGTGGTACCCAGTTATTGTGGCCAGAAGAGATCATTCCAGTGGTTGTTTTGGGTGGTGATGGCTAGAACCTCAGTTTTGTCGGGATTGATTTTATGCGAGTTGGCTGTCATCCAGTTAACCGTATACCCAAGTATATTTTGCACGCGCGCATGGGTATGGGAGGAGTTGTCAATCTGGAGGATTATTTGTGTATCGTCAGCGTAGTTGAACACCTGGCAGTCCATGCGGGCCAGGGCGACTACAAGTGGCCGGAGATAGATGTTGAAGAGAAGGGGTGACAGCGCCGAACCCTGGGGAATTCTGCATGTTAGTGCCCCAATGCTAGACACCCGGTCAACCAGTTGGACCCTTTGTGACCGACCTGTCAGGAAGGACGCAATCCACTGATGTGCCAACCCGCAGATATCCAACTCTGAGATCCGGGCAGTAGTTGGTCATGGTTGACCGTGTCAAAAGCCGCTGTCAGGTCTAGTAGAACCAGAGCGCATGGCTTCCCGCTGTCGAGTCTGAGTTCGTCCAGCACTGACAGCATCACCAGCTCTGTGCTGTGGTGGGCCCTAAAGCCTGCCTGCCGCACCTGGAGTAGCTGATGTTCCTCAATGAAGCGTGATAGAGTTTTGAGGACATGTTGTTCCACTACGTTCACCAGGAAAGGAAGCTGGGAGATGGGCCTATAGTTTTTAAGATTGGCTAAATCTGCCCCTGATTTTTTCAGCAGGGGGGTAACCCTGGCTTCTTTGAAGTTAGCGGGAACCCAATCCGTCCTCAGTGATCGATTGAGCAGATCGAGGATCTCCCTCTCTGCCCCAGGTAGGGCCATTCTGAACACCCTTGATGGGCAGGAGTCCGCTGGCGAGCCTGATTTGACACTGCCCATCAAATGGGCCAGAGGGTCTCGGTCCAACTTCAGAAGGGTGGAGAGAGGCTTACTGTGGGCGAAAGGTGCTGTTTCCGCCACCCAGGGGCTCTGGTTAGTGTGTGTGCGTGGTGTATGTCAGTTAAGATGTCCCTGACTTTGTTGAGGAAGAAGGACTGGAACTTATTGCAATCTTCCGGACTGGCAGTGGATTTATGCTCTTGTTTTTGACTAAGTTCTTTTAAGATTCTGGAGGTTTCTTTCTGCCTATTATCGGCGTCTAATCATGGCCTCATAGTATTCGGCCTTCCTGGTCATGATGGCTTTTTTGTTTGTAGCTAACTAGGCTTTGTATTCTACCAGCGCCGCTGGGTCATATAATTTGCGCCATTGCCTCTCATGTTGGCGTAGAGTTTGTTTCCTTCCCCTGAGGTCCTCATTGAACCAGGGGGGCCCTTTTCCCTTGCTGCTAGCTCTTTCCCTCCGGGCAGGTGCCACCTTATCTATGGCCTCTCTCAGCCTGCACGTGAGGGACTCACTTTCCTGATCGAGGTGCCCCATCAGGTGACTTTTAGGGGATATTCTCCGCAGAGTATCCACTAAGTTACCTGCCTCAATTTTATTCCACCCTCGCACCACTCTCCATTCCGGGGGTGGTTGCGCCGGTCGACTGGCCAGAGGGACCCAGCACCGGATCAGACAGTGGTCCAACCAAGTGAAAGGTCTGATGTCCGTCAGGCCAGCCAGTGGCCGGGTGGTCCAGATGAGGTCAAGGGTATGTCCCTTGTCATGGGTAGGGGAATCTACAAGCTGTTGTAGCCCCATTGTGGTCATGGCCTTATCCAGCTGACTAGCATGTAACTCTCTGGGCGCCTGGTCCCAGTGGTATTTAAAGTCCCCCACCACCAGAAGTCGTTGGTACCGTGAGCATAGATCACTGATTAGTTCCGTGAATAGCTCAACGAACCGGGGACTCGATCGAGGGGGACGGTACACCACCAGTAGTGCTAGGCATGAAGATTTGAAGCAAAGTTTCGCCCCTAAATTCCACGCCTTCAAGGCTCTCTGCAACTAGCTTGTCTACTGCTAGCCGTTTGTTGTAGAACAGTGCTACACCCCCTCCTCTTGTCTTTTCCTGCCTGTTATGCCATAGGACATCGTATTCCAAGGGGAGGGCAGCTACAACATCCAGGGCTGAGGTTTCCTCTAGCAAGGTTTCTGTTACCGCTAGGATGTCCGTGGTGCCATCCTGGAGGAGCAAGAAGATCTCTAGGCTGTGTTTCTGAAGGGAGCGGTGTGAGAAAGTGCCATCTTTCTTGCATGGTATGCCCCCACCTTTTGCTAAATTGCTGAATGTTCTTTGATTGAGTGTACCCTGAGTTCCTGCCAATCAGGTGCCCAGGGCCTATGTTCCTTCCTTAAACCACACAAACTCCAAATTGGCAAACCCTAGCCACATGTCAACCCCTAGTAAATGGTACCCTAGGTACCCAGGGCCTTGTGGCCAGGGAAAGCCTCTAAGGGCTGCAGCACTCATTGTGCCACCCTCAGAGGCTCTGTACCCTTACACACACACTGCCCTTGCAGGCTGAGTGTCTGGGTGCAGGACAAAACAAAGTCGACATGGCACACATCACTGTGTACCATGCCCATCACCTACACTGCCAAGGCATATGTCAGCCACCCCTCTAGCTGGGTGCATTACGCCTATGGTGTGGGCACAGGAGCAGGAGCCCTGTGCCCCTACAGTACCCGGGTCCATTCCTGGACACTGTAAGTGCAGTGCTGTCATTTAAGAGTACATGGTGCTGAGAGCTCGTCAAACACGAGCTCCACAGCACCATAATGGCAACACTGAAGACTGGGAAGTTTGGTATCAAACTTCTCAGCACATTGAACCCACACTGATGCCAGTGTGGGATTTAATGTACTAAGCACCCCAGAGGGCATCTTAGAGATGCCCCCTTACAGCTAACTTACAATCCACGTCTGCTCTGAGGCTGCCCAGGCTGCCACACAGCAGACACGTTGCTGGACCCCTGGGTGGGAGAGCCCCTGCTCTCCCGGGCCTGCAACAATGCACATCCTGGGTGAGGTGAGAAATCTCCTCCCCCAGGACGAGCAAAGGGAAGCTTCAAAGGCATGCCGCCATTTGGAATTTCCCCAGGCCACTGCAACCCCCCACTCTGGCGGGAAGCTTGGCCGGAAACCCCATACAAGGACAGGGGATGTGCCAGCCTGCCCACCCCACCCCTCAGGTGGGGGAGACGAGGTGAAGCACATCTCCGGGCTCTCGCCATCTTGAAGATGGGAGGCCCTACCCTATCAGGATTAGGCTACTGCCCCCCTCCCACAGGAGAGAGGCAGGATAGGGGGTGTACCCACCCCAGGACAAGGACCCATTGGTCCCTGGCCTTCACCTACCTGTAACGCCCCTAAATCTAGTATTTAGGGGCACCCTGAACCTTCCTTCCTCAGATCCCAGATATAAAACTACAAGAAGAGCAAGAAGAACAAGGACCTGCCCTGCAGCTGCTAAAAAGAGAAGAAGACACCAACTACTTTGGCCCCAGCCCTACCGGCCTGTCGACTCTCGAACCTGCACCAGCGCGGCATCTCTCGTGGCCAGCAACCTCACCGACCCCGGAGGACCTGGCTACCGTTTGGCTCTAAGCCCCTGGGACTCCCATGAGTAGAGGCTCTACTCAAGAAACCTATTTTCAACCCCTGGCAGCAGCCCGGAACCGCGGACCCAACCCACTCTGCACCAGCCAAGCCTGGCCAGTGCCGGAGTGGACAAAGACCCTGAGGACGACCCCACGGCGACTGTGACCCAGAGTCCGGCACCCAAGGACCCCCCTCGACATTCCGGAAGAAGCCTGCAGCCTCAGAACAGAGTGCCACCCCAACCGCGATCAACAAGAGGGTAAGATTTCCGACATCAAAAGGCACCCCTGCACCCGGCGCCCTGCGGCCCCCTGTGCCCAATCCCGGGGTACCCACCTAACCTACAACTACCCAACTTACCTCTCGAAGTGGTGGTGGCACCTGAAGCATCCTCGTCCCCGAGCTTGCAGCCTTTTTCCAAACCGGAACATTCCCATTGATTTCCATTGAGCGCCCGAAGGCTCAAAAGCACCCTGCACCCAGCCGCCCGAGTGGCCCTGGCAGTGCACTCTCTACACTAACTTACTTCCCCACTTGCCCTGAGTAAGTGACTAGGAGCCCAGCTCCCACAGCCGCGTGGCTTGCCAGACAGCAGCCACCAACCAAGGCCTCCCTATCCCTCATAGGATAACATTGGGCCTAACTCACTCTGCACCCGGCCGTCCTGAAACCGCTGAGGGTGAACCAACTGTACCTACCTGACACTGGGGGACCCCTGAGTCTATGCCCGGAATTTCAACTCTGCCAGACGAGTACTTACCCTTAAACCGCTAACTTCATTTTCCTCATAGGGTAACATTGACTGGCTTTTTCTTCAAAAATCTTCTAAGTGTGAACTTTTCAAAACTGCAAATATTCACCAAAAATCAGCCAAGTGACAAAAACGAATTTACTCACCTGCTCCTAGGTGAGCTCCCAGTGCTGGATCTTGGTGCCCAGCCCTGACTCTGAAAAGTGTCCACAACTATACTTACCTCTAACTCATTTTTCTCCCATAGGAAACCATTGTCTGCTTTTCTGTGAAATTTCTTCTAAGTGTCTATTTTTGCAAATTTGAAATATTCTTTTAAAATCGTACCATTTCTGCAAACAAAATTACTTACCTGTTTTTGATAAGGACCCCAGTCCTGGGTCTAGGTACCCAGTCCTGGATTACTAAAGTAACGATAAAGTACTCTACCTGCAATTTGAATTTCTTGCCATAGAGATCCATTGAATGTTTTCTTTGAAATATTTTCTAAGTGTTAACTTTTGAAATAGCTAAATATTATTTAAAAATCATTACAGTTATTAAGTCGACTTTCATCACTTGATTCTGAATACTGACCCAGAGCTGGATCTAGGAGCCAGACCTGGAATTCCAAAAGTAATCTGAAATACAATTTATTACAATTAACCTAAATTTACCATTGAGCTCAATGCATTGTTATGTTTAGGAACTAGGATTGTTTTATTGCAACCAACTGTAACTGTTTACAAAAATGTATTGCTTAAGACAAAAGTATTTATATTCAACCTCTCATTCTGAGAAAGTATATTTTTATCCCCTTTGTGGTTCTAAAAATAAAACAAGCATATATTTTATATATATAAACCATTGGCCTAGAGTTCAGTTATTGAGTGTGTGAAACCATTTGCTGACTGAGTGTGTACAATAAATGCTTTACACTGTCCTCTGGTACTGCCTTACTGCTCGACCAAGCTACCACTTTTGAGAGTAAGGTCATACCTAACTTTGACCTCTATCAGCCTCTGGGGGACTGTGGACTCTGTACACCCTGAACCTATTAGGGAACAGTATATACAGAGCCACTTTCTCACAAGCGGGTATTTAAAACCACTACCCTTAGTCCCTGGGGTTGCCTGGACCTACGTCTTTGAGGAGCGGTGGCTGTGGCCATACTCCATCCTCCCCCTTGTTTCCCAAGTAGGTCCTCAGACCTCAGTGTGCCTTGTCATCGCAGCTCTCCATCTCTCCTCTGCGTCGGACTCGGGCCGCAATAGGAAGCAGGAAGCACCCAGGCTCCCCTGACCAATCACAAGGCTGCAATGCAGCTTTGTGATTGGTCTGAGCGCCGTGGTTCGTTGCTCAGATGGGGACCAGGGCCTGGGCGTATTCTCCACCCAGGCTCTAATGCAGCCTGGATAGAGAACATGCATATTGATCATGACTTTTTGGCCGGCCCAAGGCGGCCGGCCGAACATTCATGCGCACTTGGAGTGGGCAAACCACTCCTCCCCTGTCCTGCTCTGGAAGCAGACCAGCCCCGCCCGCCCCGGCTGCAAAGCAGGTGGAACGAATAAAATGATAATAACATTGAGTTATTATCATGTTATTTTTCCTTAAAAGCAGTGGGGGCGACGCTCCTCCGCCTTAGCGGAGGAGACGCCTCTGTATCAGGAGTGGGACTGATGCGTGAAATAAAAGAAAGGCAAAAGAAAGATAAAAACAACAACTAAGATGAATTTACAGCCATCATTAAACAGTATAACTGCTCCCAGCCACATGGATCTCAGCGGCAGGATATTTGTTAAGAAGTTTGAAGCACGGCCGCGGGCACCATGGACAATACCCGCAGGTCACTCCGCCCAAGCCGAGGCAGTCCTTGAGCGAGGCTCCAGGATCCGCTAGGGTCCTTCGCTAGGTGCTCCCTCCAAAGGATCACACAGCCATGAGTTTGTCGCCGATCCGCTGGTCAGCATCAGTCCCCTCTGCCGCCGGAGAAGAGCATGAAGCAGCAGTGGCCGGCACCTCCTTGACATTGTTGAAGATTTTGAGTTTTCCAATAACGGACAACCGCACCCTGGCGGCTGCTGTTCAGCATGCCTGAAAGTAAAAAAAAAAAATGTAGACAGTGCTATGCCGCAGTCACTGTTGACTGCGGCATAGCGCTGCTTTATTTGCTTTCAGCCATGCTGCACAGCAGCGAGGCTGCTGTATAATAAGGCTCAATAAACACATTGACAAAGCCAATAGATCTTGCATAGGTGATACCTATTGGCATCACAAATGGTTGTTAAGATCTGAGCCATGCAACACTTATGGGGAAGTTGTACGTGTGGTAGAGGGTGGTTATTCTTTATTCTTTCAATAGCACTGATACTGTGTTATGCTGCAGATTGTGGGTCTAGGGGTGGCTTCTCCATTTGAGCGGAGGAGCGTCGCCCCATGGGGCAGAGCTGAAAAATTAAATTGTAATAAGGTTTATTTATTACCATTTTATTTTTCAGCAACTGACCTGTCCGAACTGAGTGACAGGAGGAGGCGGGCGCTGCCGAGTGGCAGCAGCAGTGAGCTGTGTGCTTTAGAATGCGCCTGTCTCTTTGGCCGTCCGTATTGGGATGGCCAGCCAGCCATGAGCAGTTTAAAGTTCTTTAACCTAGCTATCTTAGACAGCTGGGTTAGAGAAAGCGCAGGCCTCCAGTGCTCTTAGGAGCACTGGGAGATGCTGTTCTATCCAATCCTGGCACTGTTCTCATGCAGTGTAAGCAGTGCCAGGATTGGTTAGTGCAGTTACCTGGTCCCACGTTGGAGTTTGCCTGGAAGAGAGAGGACCGGTGGAGGAGGACGTTGCGCCGCAAGGTAAGCGTTTTCTTTATTTTTACATTTTGTTTGCATCCCCGCCCCTCCACCCTCGGTACATCGCAGCCGCCATTGTGTTGGCCTTCTTTGCGTTGTATACAACAAAGACCTGTTCACACTGTGAACGAATATTTCATACATCCGTATTGATGGCCATAAACGTTAGACCCTCATTTATAGCTTGCGATTCTGTCATCTGAGCTATTCTACGGTGTGGTTCACTAAAAGAAAGACAAAGACAATTTGCCTACGAGGTATGTCAAAATGACTATCTATGTATAATAACCTTATGTCTCCCCCGCCCAAATGTGGTGAAAAAAGGAGTGAAAAGGAGTGTTGGTGCCTCACGGTAGCGCCACCAAGGAGGGTTAAGCAGGATGGTACTCGCCTGCTACCTCAATTTCTCATCATCAGCTACCAACACTCCAAAAGCAAGAAATTGTGTCTGATGCTAGTTGATAAACTAAATAGGTGCTAGGGTGTGTATTTAAGAAAGAAAAGAAAGGAGAAACTGTGCTAGAATGTGTGCACCGTCTCAAAACCCCTAAGTGATATATACTAATATCAGTAAAAGAGCTAAATCACACTGGCTTGCATACTTTATTCTAAGCTGCGTGATAGCTCATATGTTAAAATGCCGACATGTTTCGTTACCATTGGACAACACTCACGGCAACTTCTTCAGGGCGTGGGGTCTGTTCATTTTTCCCTGCACCTCTATTTGTCGTTTAAAAACAATTCAGGATGTAGCCCACCATGGGCATACCTTTACCCTTGGGACCTTGCGGCTCTGTGTGCGCGTTCAAGGCACCACTTGTTCCACTCCAAACGTGAGTCGTGCAACTGTTCGTAACTGGCGTTTACTCAGCCCAGGAACCTTTGCGTTGTAACAAGAGGGGAGAATTATGTGAGGACGTCTGCTGTGATTTCAATGTCCTGACTGAGGAGACACAATCCAAAGCAGAATCATTGAGAGGGGGGCAAAGCGATACACAATTCAATCATGAATCATAAATGAAGCTGAAAGGACATGGGAGATGATTACAAATATAGGGACGTAGACCCAAGGGAGACTAAAGGGGGCGACTCACTGGGGCAGAGAAGTGCAGACCCAAGTGAGACTGAAGAGGGCGGGACACCATCAAATAGGAGGGGCACACTCGATACAGCCAGCAGTGTTGGCTGAAGGAACTGCCCCTCTGGAAGAACATCCTGCCCCACTGTAGAAAAGGCCTTTCAGAGGTGGGTCTTGCAAAGCTCCTAAGGAAGATACTAGGGTAAAGCGCCAAGAGACCTTAAAAAACCGCAGGCACTACACTAGAAAGAGCTTTCTTCGCCAATAGTGCTGCTCCAACATGGAACTAAAGTAAACAAGCATTGGTCTGGCCTTTCAGAAATCAGCAATAAAGCAAGACATTAACAGATACCCCTCTGGAGTCAGATACAGGCCTGGAAAAATATTTTACAAATAAATAGTAGAGCAAATTGTTTCTAGATGTCACTTAGGATCCAGGTGCGAGTGTGTGAAGTGTTTCACAAACCTGTAATACCACAAGCCATCCCTTTATGTCCCTCTCGAGTGAGGCTCAAGAGCCTGGCCAATCAAACATAAAGATGCAGTACCACTAGGTGTCACCAGATGTCGCTCTTGAGTCAGGTGCAAGCGCTTAAAACGTCTTTCTCAAGCTGTAGGACTGTAAGGCGTGACTGCAACCCATCTCCAGACATATGTAAGTGCTTGAAAAGAAGTTCACACACAGCTGCCGTAGTCGGATACAAGTGCTTGCAAGTGTAGTACACTAGGCCCACAACAGAGGTCATATAGTCGGCCTCCACCGCTCCATCAAAACTCAGTGTAGAAGAGAGTTACGAGGAAGGTAGATCCCCTTGTTTTATTATTTTTGTTAAAGTAGCACACACAGTAAAGGCCCAAAAACGGACTGCCCTTTTGCTTTTAGCATGGCCGCTCCTAGGGAGCGGTGTGGCTTCGCCATATGTATCTGCATAGTCACTTTTGCTGTGCCCAGGCTTTGTGTTGGTTTTCTAAAAACTAAACCAATAAAATGTGAAAAACACTGTAGCTGGTACTCTCCAGTCGCACACAAGCTCACGCTGTAGCAGATTGCAGTTCCGTAGGCTGTCACTAGAGGCGCTGTGAGGTGTGGCTTCAACGTATACATTTGCATATTCACTTTGGCTACTCTAGTACTTTGTGCTTGTTGTTTACAAGCCAAACATATTCATTTGCCGATTTATGATAGCGACAGGCATTTCTGAAGCTTTCAGTAAAATCTTTTATGTGGTATGAAAGAAGGTAAAGACACCATAATATATAAATGTGTTACCAGCCACTGGGAAATACAAATGGCTTTGATGGCGCACATCCACGAGCTCTCTAGATTTTAGATTGCAGATGTAAAAAGCACAGCAGCGAATCCTCTTGAGTCAGGCACATCCCATTCCATACCAGGCTGCAGTTCTTTAGGCTGATAACAGAGGATTCACAGATGCTCATTGCTGGGAGGTTGTGGCTTCAACATTTACATTTACTCATTCCCTTTTGCTACTGTAATGATTTGTGCTTGCTTTTAATAGGCTCAAAAAATAGGGCGATGCTAGCTTGTCATGATGACAGCCATTGGTGCTGCTTTCAGTGGAAGCTTGTATGCATGAAAGATGGTGAAAGTATATATAGGTATTACCAGTCACCAATAACCACAAAGTATGTTCAGGGCCACATGCTGGACTATTCTGTCAATCATGTTGAGGCTGCCATTACACAATGAGTGTCTTGGTTCCCGCTTTGTCAAAAAAAAATATATATATACTACGGCACTATAAAGTGGTGTGGGGGTGGGGGGAATCCTCTGGCCCAGGTGAAGGCCCCATAGGAACCCCACTCCCTGGTTAAATTGTGTTTTAAAAAGTAGATTTGACCACAGGGTTTGCAGACCTCGAGACATGATTTGCAGACCTGCTGTGAGGCTCCAATGGTCGCAAATGCTGCCTTTGGATTCCCCATCCCCCCACCCCGCTGAAATTGGCAAGGGCTCTTGGACCCTGGTTGGGTTGCCTGCTGCGTTTGCAGACCTAGGAATGGGTTTTCGAGCTCAGCAGAGGTCCAGCAAGGGCCCACGGGTCTGCAAGTTTTTGTAAGCTCACACTGGGGTTCACAAGCCCCTAAAGAAAACAAAAACAGGTGATACACAGTGGGGGGTGGCTGCCCATGCGGTTTAGGTGCCGAAAACTGGCCAAAGGCCTGGCCCGCTGCCCGATCTCGCTGTGCATGGCTGTAGGCTGTTTGCAGTGGGGGGTAACGCATACCATAACTCATGCCATCCACAAAGCTCAATACACATTTTACTAAAGGATGAGAAAAAACTATCTAGCACAAGCAAAACATAGCAGGCGTTGTACGTTTTGGTGTGTTGCACCCCACAACTGACTCGTAACCTGCAATGGGGGTTACCTGCCCGCAGTGAGTTCAAAGGCCAGGACCAGCAGTCAACCTCTGATGTGCATGGCTGAAGGTCGTGCACAGTGGAGGAGGGCAGTGGGGCACCACTATGTTACAGCAGTGAAGGAATAGAATAATAAAATGATAATAAATTGACGTTACTATAATTTTATTTGTTCATTCTGTGGCAGCATGGGGGCAGGGCGGGGCGGGCTGGGCTGCTCTGTTCACAGGACAGGGCAGAGGAGGAGTGGTGGGCACACTTGAAGTGCACATGAAACTTTGGCCAGCCGTCTCGGGCCGGCCAAACAGTCATGCGCACTTAGCATGTTCTCTACCCAGACTGCACTACCGGCACTGCACGGTACACTGCACAGCCTGGGTGGAGAACATGCCCTGGCCCCCAGTTCCCGTCTGAGTGCCAAACTGAGCCGCTCAGACCAAAAACAATGCTGCATTGCAGCATTGTGCTTGGCTTAGGGGAGCCAATCACATGGCTCAGGGGAGCCTGGCTTCTTCCTGTTTGGCTGACACAGAGGAGAGATGATGTGGGAGAGACCGGCGAGGAGGTAAGTGTCTTTTTCTTTTTTTAAACTCCCTTTCCACCACGCCCCTTCGAGATCCGTGCCAGCCGCCACTGGAGGAGGGTATACTTACAGAGATGGTGGATGTGGGATGTTATTTAAAAAATGAAATTTACTGAAAAAACAAAGGCTACACTCAAGTTATGTTTAGCTTTAGTTAGGACAGCTTAACATATGTTTTTTTTTAAAACTCAGAATTTCACTTAAAAATACAGTTAAAGTGCAGTTTATAGTTACAAAATAAAGCCACTTCACAAGTCATGGTTAGGCCTGCAAACCATAACTCACACAACAGTCACGCAAACCATAACTTGCACATCAAATGCAATGCTTATGATCTCACAATATTTACACCTATAAGTAACAACACGTAAGAGCACAAGGTAATTAAATAACACATAAACAAATAAATAATGCTACATTCATTGTCCTCTGTTTCATAGAGTTAAGGGTAATGCGATATGTAATCTCCTCTGTAAGACTATTTGAGGCTTTGGTCATTTCATCTGTCATGTCAAGGTTAAGTAAGGTCACGCGTGTTGCATTTGGCCTGGGCGAGAAACCAGAGGACACATGGATGAGGCTCATTGTCAATCTGCAAGAGCCCAGAAAGCGACACAGAAGGGTCCCCTGGGGGCCCCGTAGGACACCTTCAGCAAAAAGAATCAGTGGATAAAGGCCCAGAGGCTCTCAGGGAGAAACCACATTAATAGACAACCACAGTGCACCTTGTGCTGAGGGTCATGAAAGGAAACATGTATGACGGGGCCCTCAGGCTGGTCATGAGAGGACACATTTATCACTGGCCCCTCAGGCTCGTCATGAAAGGAAACATGTATGACTGGCCCCTCAGGCTCGTCATGAAAGGAAACATGTATGACTGGCCCCTCAGGCTCGTCATGAAAGGAAACATGTATGACTGGCCCCTCAGGCGTCAAGAAAAGAGCAAAGTGTATGAACGCCGACCTGCTGTGAAGACAAAATCTACCAAAAATGCCAACAGGAGTTGCAGAACTTCTCTGAAAAAGAAGTATAAAATACCCAAAAAGATTACAAAAACGAGAGTATTAGAGTTAAACATCCTCTCCAAGGGCATGGAACATTGGGAGCCAGAAGATGTGGTTGGCGGCAGATGCCGGGCGCAGGTGGATGACGCTTTTAACAGGGTTTCTGTTAAATTATTATTGCATTGGGCCAAAACGGCCTCATTGTCTAGACCTACGGGTCTTGGTATCTACAGCTCGAGCTGCTGTGGGCTCGGCTGGGCAGTGTATGGAGTCTTATCCCCGCCACGCCCTCGTTTTTCACAGGTCTTTAAAGACCATTTGCATATTTAAATACCTTTGTAAACTGGTTACCGAGGCTTTGGTTTTTTTGTGGTTCCAGTACCCCCTGGGGCCCCCACTCTGCCTATTCCTTACTTTTATATTTTACATTTACTGCCGTAATGTGAGAATGTATTTCATGAAAAGAAATATAAAGTAGGGTTGCCAAAAGACAAATGCAGCCATGTGTTCTTTAAAGAGCCTGCAAAGGCCTCGTCTTGACACTAAATAGGGTTTTGAAAAAAAAGTATGTATTCATTTTTAATGTGACTTTTCGGTCTTTGTTCCCTTTAATTATTAGTCATGGATCATTCAGGCAGCCCTAGAACACAAGTAAAAGTGCTTTCCATTTATATTTGCTGTTCGAAGTATAAACAGATAAGTGCTGAAAATACGGCTTTAGGCGAGTGTTTTTTTTGTGCCATCTGTGACATCAAAATAATGAGCTGGCAACCCTAATCACAAGACAGGAAGTTTGTTGCAGGATCAGCACATTATTTCCTCACCCTCGATCCCTGATTAATGCCATAATAGCAATAATTTAACTTATATCTGAAACCCTACGCCGCCGTCAATAACATGCTGAGTTACTTCAATTGTCTGGGAATGCACCCTGCATTCAGACAACTCACTCATCATTCTCGCCCTTCACTTTCACGCTCACCCTGCACTCACAGCGATCACAATGCACTCACACTGATCACCAGGCACTGACACCATTCACCCACTCACCCTGCAATCACAGTGATCACTCTGCACTCACAATGCACTTATGCTGTGCACATTGTACCTCACCCTGCAGTCCCACGGGCACACTACTCACCCTGCACTCATGTGACACTTAACTCACTTGTCACGCTCACTGCTCAATCTGCAATCTCACTCAAACAAGCCCATCACTAACCATGCATTCATTCGTCCCACTCTGCACTTACATCCGCACCCACATTCATATGGTCACCTCACTCACCCTGCAGTCACTCCTCTTACCCTACTCTCACACTGTTGCATGGCTCACCGTGCACTCACATGGTCACTTCTACCACCCACAGAGCGCAGAGAATTAATGTGCCTGCTATAAAGAACTTGTACCATGCAGATCACAGAACTGAGTGTGAGTAAACTATGAGTAGTGCTATAAAAAATGAAATGTTTGTCAGAAAGGTGCTACAGAGAGATGAGGTGCATTGTTGGCGAGTGGTAGTGAGGGAATTCATGGAGAAGGAGGAAATGGGGGAAGGGGTGCCAAAAAAGACAGTTGCACTGTGTGCGACAAGTGCTAGGGCGAGCCCTGGCTGGGAGTGTTAGCCCCACCCGAAGTTCGAGTCTAGTTGCGCCCCTGCTTGGTTTACCAGGAGTCTGGAGGGAAGGTGTCTAGATGTACCAGTATCCCTCCATACCCTTTACAAACAGGGCAGGCACTTATATAAGGCAAGCTAACATAGCAGGCTCGTCAGAATTTAGAGTGTGGCCTGAAGCCAAAACATAATGCAGGGCCCTCTGGATGTTTCTTTCATTTTTGCCAGGTACATTAAGCAGCAGCTGTTCGTAACTATTAAATTATACTTAGAGGGAAAGAGAAAACATGGCGTTTGGCGCCATCTAGTGGTCGGGCTCGTTTGTAATTAAACATATCTCCTTTTTCCTGTGACGGCCTGTGATACCCCTAGTATCAGGGCTTTACATTGATATGTACACGCGCAGGCACTCACTCTTCAAAGTACTGTTTGCTCCTGAGAGGTGCCGGTACTCTCCCATTAAATGTATTGCAGCAGTGTTGAAAAGGGTAGGTACTCTACCCTTCAAATGAAAGAAGTGCAGGTACTCCGTACCGGAGAGTACCTGCCCATTTAAAGCACTGCTTAGTATTGACATCATATGCATGCAAAGAGTCCCAAAAAAACATTTTTCAGTGCATGGGGGGGTTTTCATTAGGCAAAGTATTTTGCCCCGATCCCGGAATTGCTTGCACCATTCTGCTCAGACCCAGTATTGCAAGCAGCAGAGAAAAAGCTCCCAGAAGTCCACACGTTTAGATGTGTGGGCCTGAGGAAGGGGACAGCAGAGCCTTTACCCTGGCCCCCTTATACTCCACAAGCTGCCAAGAGCACGGGGTCCTTAACCCCCCTCGTCCTCCATGAAGTAACATTAACCAGTTCCCAGAGAGTTGCACTTCAGGTGAACTCACCCAACAAAGCCCGTGCTGTGTAAGAGCCTGACCAGAATTATGATGCTCTGCAAAATGACCAGGCTTCGCGAGTCCGTTTCTTGTTACTTTTGCACACAGCGCTCCATGATCACAAATCACAACATCGGGTCTTCAACACTCCTCATTGTGGTCTTTACACTGCACAACTTCTAGAAAGTAGGGTTCAGATCTCGCTCCTAGTTCCATGCACCTCTGCCGAGGCAGCCGGACATCAGCGTGCAGCTGGAAACGTTTTTTGTTTTACAAATAAGTGGTTTGGGAGGAAAAAGAGACCAAATGTAACATCATGGCTAACAAACATTCGTTCAAAAGAAAACAGTGTGTGGTACTGAGGGTGAAAACTCGCCATTCGTACCATCTCACCTTCCAAGGCTGCCAGGGCTCCTCCGCCGAGGCAACGAGGCCTCCGGCTCTTCGAAGACGCGTCATCACTTGGCGACATATTCGACAGCGAGTATCTAGCGGCGCTTTCCATCCTTGCGGGATAATATACTGGGTCTCCACCACCAGGTTCCTGGAAATGTACTTTATTGCAGCTCGCTACTTCTTAAGTGCACCATCTCCCAAAGCACAGAGAAGCACAATACAAACACCCCTAAAATAAGAGCATTGTTGGGGTACTCTGTGTGTCCTGTGTCCATGAGGGTGAAGGGCTGATAATGAGATAAGACTCTGTCTTACTACTTACAGCTCCCACCAGCTAAGGGTGTCTCGTGCAGTGCTTAGTTTGTAAAAGAAAGTGAGGGCAAGGGCCCTTCTCGGGAGGCCCCGGCAGCCGACACCACCCATTGCTCCTGCCAGGACTGCCAATGACAGAACCAACACAACTACCAGCCATCCCGCTCCGACAAGTGTGACAACTTTGAATACTCCAGGCCGCTCAAAGCTATAAGAATGGCATTAGTGTCAGATATTGCTTATGTTTAATGTATATTAATTATTAAACATGGTTTGTCTGCTCAGATCAAAATTTGATAGACAGCACCACCATGTGGTAGCCTGTCCTTAGAGCAGGTGCTGAGAATAATGTGCCGGTGCTAAGCACCAGAAACCACCGGCTCAAATCAAGCACAGGCCATGTTGGTCCACAATGGGCAAAACAAACATGTGTGTCCAACCATTGAGTGTGTGAATGATACTCAATTAGATTCATTGTGTTCATTCATCCCATTCGGACATCTTGACATTGTAACCCCCTGCCTGGCTATAGACCAGTAACACAGATACACCTGCCCTGCACCAGTCCCAAAGCTGCTCTTAGCAGCCCACAGTGGTTGCTGCTGAATCCAGGGGTTGCAGAATACCAAGGCTGCCTGGTCTTGATTCCACCACCCTGCGCCTCCTTATCTTTATCCCACTCCGATTGGTTTCTTTTATCTTTCTTTCTCCCTTTCACACTGTTTTCCTATGTGCCTCTTCTTTCTTATTATTTTTCATTTTTTTACTTTCCCTCTAATGATGAAAAGTTCTGGTCCCTGCAAATGAGTGTCAGCGCCTACCACCTGCTCTCACTAGCACAAATTAAGCACAGCTTCTGACCCAGAGAACAGATACCATGTGTGAAACCCGGAACCACAGGGGAGTGGTGCGGTCTGTGGAATCTATAGCTGTGCAGAGCGTCAGAGACTCCTCCAAGAAGCCTCATGGTGGCAGCAGAACACCAATTCAGATAGAAAACAACATCTGTTACCTTACAGTACCACGCACTGCAGCGCCTCTATGTGCCGCGGAGGCTGTGGTATAAGGGTTACAAGGATGCATTCCACTTAGCACAAGGCTAGCGATTACTCAGGAGGGTGGATATCCAAAGAGTGGGAGGGTTATAGTCTGGGTCCCTGAACTAGTGAGTGTTGTACCCCAGAACATATGGATGGCACTAGAGGCAAGTGGGGTTGGAGAAAGGTCATTGGTATCTCTGTTAAGCCAACAGTGAGGAAATCACTCTGTGAGGCTTCATTAAATACAAGCACACATGCCCACTGGAGGTGGACGAGCCAACAAATTAACAGGGAGAGCCGAGCCAAGGGTCTGTCTCGGCTCCTACAGCCTGTGCAGGAGCCCAGCCCTAAAAATGTTTGCCATGTAAATAATTCAACAAACATCACGTAGAATAGTATGGCGTTTCTTCAAAAGTCAAAGCAGTGTATTTCTTTAACGTTTGGAGCTTTGACATCAATACTTCACAGTATAGCGCTGCACTGGGAAGTAATCGTTTTTATACATGAACCATCATTGAACTAAGAGGGAAGCGAGTGGTCATGTACAGCCTATTCTAGCGCACATTGTTATACAGCAACATTATAGTCTAGTTAATCAAACACAATAGGTTTTTGTACAACTAGTATTATGAACTCAGGTATTTGAAAGTTTTTTCATATGCGAGAAAGGAGTTTTGGTGAAATAAAATATTTGCCTAAGATCACAAAATTTAAGCAGGGCAGCGGTGATTTATCCAGGTTTTCTGGTTTCACTTTGCACAAATTAGCCATTAAATGGGTATCTTTTTAGCTTTCCTTATGTAAACTCTTTGTTCTTACCTCTTTGTCCATTTTCCTGCAGTTGTAATGCAAACTCGACAGGAAGGTATTGGAGCACTTTTCTTGAGTGTCAGTTACATTACACAATCCCGAGGCATGCTGTGTTCAGTATGTGGGCTTTAGTTCCGCCCCTCACTGGAGATTCGTTCAAATGTGTGTTGTTTGTAAAAGCTTGCTTTGTTTGGTTTATGGCCTTTATTTATCCCACATTTTCAGGTTACACACATGTATCCTTTCTCTAAAAGCTTTTTACCTTTGTGTTTGCTCACTATTTTATTTTTGTGCAGGCTGCAGCATTTTTAAAGAATGTTCCTTTTTGGTCTGCTTAGTTACAGAACGCTATGCGCAATATGCACGATGTACTGTACGCTAATTACACTGTTTTGACTTAAATATAGTATAGCATACACTTTCTGTAGATAAAATCCTTTTTTTCCGTTTTATTGACAACAGATTTCACACACTTATTCAAAGCCTATTAGTCGATGACAACCATTATTTTTTAACTCTTCACATTTTGTAAGCCTGGCCAATGTCTGCGCCATGTTTATTTTTGTTGCAGACTCTGTTTTTGTTCTCGTAATGTTCCTTTATTTTTGGGTTTGTTTAATGTGTATGCAATACCCTTAGTCCAGATGCAACCTTTTACTTCGTTTATGTGAATTTATATTTTTTGCTCTCTGTGTATGCACCTATTTATGTGCTGGCTTGATGGACTTTGCACAGAGCACAGAATGAGCCCCATTCTATAGTCCTCCTGTATAATAATATCATAAAAACACTGGTATTTGCGACTACTGGGGTAGGGAATGGTCTCCTGCATGGGCCAGGACGTTTTGAGTCCTCTAGACAGTGCTGCTAGCTGGTTCTCTGGTCCTGTTGGTAATTCCTCATTCTAAGTCTTCCCGAAAGTGCTGCTGGCTGCTACTTCTGGTCCCAATTGTAATTCCTCATTCATAGTCCTCTAGGCAGTTCCACAGCTGCGTCCCTCTTCCCAGTGGTAATTCCTAATTCATAGTCTAGACAGTGTTGCTAGCTGTTTTTCGGGTCCCAGTGGTAATTCCTCATTCTTATTCCTCTAGACAGTGCTGCAGTTGCTTCTCTGGTCCCAGTGGAAATTCCCCATTCTAAGTCCTCTAGACAGTGGTACTAACAGCTTCTCCGGTCTCAGTGGTAATTCCTCATTCTAAGTCTTCTAGACGGTGCTGATAGCTGCTTCTCTAGTCCAGTCGGTAATTCCCACATTTTAAGTCCTCTAGACAGTACTGCAGTTGTCTCTGTTCCCATTGGTACTTCCTCAGTCTAAGTCCTCTAGGAAGTGCTGCAGCTGTCTCTCTTCCAAGTGGTAATTCCTCACTCTTAGCCCTCTATACAGAGCTGTTTCGCTGGTCCCCTCTAGACAGTGCTGCAGCTGCTTCTCTGGTCACAGAGCCAGGATGCCCGTGGGGTTGCAGTGCGCTCTATAAATATTTTTACATACATACATACATACAGTGGTAATTCCTCATTCTCAGTCCTCTAGGCAGTGCTGCTAGCTGTGTCTCTGGTCACAGTGGTAATTCCTCGTTCTCAGTCCTCTAGACAGTGCTCAAAGCTGCTTCTCTGGTCCCAGGGGTAATTCCCACATTTTAAGACCTGTAGGCAGTGCTGCAGCTGCTTCTTTGGTCCTGTCAGTAATTCCTCATTTTAAATTCTCCATGGCAATTCCTCATTCCAAGTCCTCTAGGCAGTACTGCAGCTGTGTCTCTCTTCCTAGTGGTTATTCCTCACTCTTAGTCCTCTAGACTCCTCTAATAAACAAGCATTGGCATAGCCAATAGGTCTCGCCTTTGGGACCTTATGTGTTTAGCCAGAACTTTTGGCTATGTTGTGAAGCATTGTGGCTGCTGTGAATTATGTTGAAAAGTTATATTAAAAAGTGTTAAGCATTTTTGTTACCTTTATACAAACGAAGAAGACATTATATACAACTGAAAAATCCCGATTAAAAAAAAGATTTTAACATAAAAAATGTCTTCTACTTTTTTTGTACTTGCACTACTGGCAACTTCTTCCTGCCTGTTCTCATGCTTGTTTTTTTTTTGTTTTGTTATGGGGGAGCGGGAAATAAATAATGGGGGAGTGGAGGTTGGAAAACAGTAATTTAATTAGAACACGAGCAGCGGACGGACACCAGGGGAGAATCAACAGATGCCAGATTCCAAGGACAGACTGACGTGATGCTTTGGTGGTGTGCTGATGCAAAATGGTGGTGGTGAATGAAGTTTGGTGCTCAGGTGGTGTCAGTATATGGTGTGGATTGGAGGTACATTGTGGATTGTGGAGTTGAAATATGTTGTTTGGTGTGTATTGGAAATGTGTGGAGTTGAATTGTGTGGCCTGGAACTGTGGTGTTGAGTGAAATTATGCTTAGTGAAATTGTGTGAGGTGGATTCAGCTCTGTACCTTCAAAACATTAGAAGGATCCCAGCAGGTAAATTCTAGGATTGCTAGATTAGTTGTGAAGCTAAGACTTATTGCGAAGACTTAAATAGATTCCCAACGAACCGGCAAAAGCTAGACAAAAACAAGCCCGGAAGTGGTGCGCGCGCGCTTGTGCCTGTCGCTGCAGAAGACCCCATCTGTTTCCAATTAACGGGCGCGATAATTGGAAACAGATGGCGCTAATGCTCGCTCCCGAGCACCCTAGGCCACAGAACAGAGAAGGCGGGACATGCACCCTCCTTGGGCCAATTGCGTGCTGTCTTTCTTAGAAAGACACATGCAAAGCCCAATAGCAAGTGATTAAAAAAAAAGCTTAAGAGCCCTTACTAAATGCCTCGCAGAGCAGCGCATGCGCGCTGGCTCAGGCAAGACCTAAAAAGGACTACAGCAGGTTTACTCCATTTGCCTAATAGCTTGGTAAAGATTCTGAGCACAACTGGAGCAAAGTTTATACTCCATGGCCTAAACAGTTCCCACCCACGTCGGTCAACTGTGATAAACAGTCAACAGTACAACTTTGCAGAAAATTGTAGTCTTCATCTCATCTTTAGACGCCAATAACGGGCTATTTATTCATTAGACAACACAATGGTACTCGTTTTACTGACCCTGATAAAATGCAAGGCTGATTGGACCCCCCTGGATTTGAACCCTTGACCTTCAGTTGATAGAAAGATCACAAAAATTGATTATCTTACCATCTTTCCCCTTGATACAACCACACAAAATAAACAGGGTTATGCTTATGGAGGTTCTGTGGTCACCTCATGAAAGCGTTGGGGATCCCCCCTAGATGTCCCCACACATGGAGACTAAAGTCTGCTTTCGTTTCCCTCTAGACTAAGGTGCTTCTCACTTTTTAATATCCTTGCTTGTATGTCAGTTTTCCTGCTATAGGGATAGGAGAGGCTGCCCCGGCAGGGTATTACTGAAGGCCAGTCGAAGGGAGTGTTCAGGGAACGCCAATATCTGTAGGACTGCTCAGTAACTTCAGCACCACTTACTGACACCATTCCGATTCAATTCGGCGTGTCACTCTGGCCTTTTACATGCCATTTTTAGGCCAGGCCTAGAGACAGTTTATAAAGATTCATGTAATTAATAAAAGACACAATTAAAAAACATGCATAGAGGAGCTTCGGTTCGGACATCTTTATTCGCGGATCTGTTCAAGTGACATTCACATTTTGATTCCTCCCACCACAGCATGTGGCTCTGGGTCAGCCCACTTCAGCGTCTCGCTTCTTGCACTGCCAGGCTTAACATGTTGCTTGATCACATCTAAACACCCGGCTAAACAAAAATAAACGTCCGTTCTACAGGATGGGGCCTTACCAGTTTTTTTTTACCCTTCTTTATCTTTTTGTTTTTTAGTAATACTTGTGTGTTTGAATTATTTCTTCAAGTTGATATGATTCACAGCCAACAGTACTATTTCCTCATGCCAACAATACTCTGATTTTGTCAGGATATGCATTAAAGCTAAAAAAGGATTCCGTATGAGTTCTATGTACCTCTGCAGCTCAAGGAGTTCCAATACTGCACTAATAAAATTATGTACACTGGCTATCTTTTATTTTTAAAACAAAAGAATCACAATAATAGCAAATAAAAGGCCCCCACATTTCAGCGGTTGCGCGATTTATTTTTATGGCATATATGTGCAAAAACTAAAATAATGAACCACCACACAAATTAGGCCGCGCCCATTGGCATTTCCAATGCTGCTTGTTCTCCAGGTCATGCTAGACATTGTTTTCCTTTTGCATCCTATCAGCGCCAGGGTCGAGAGAGTAGCAGTCACCACATTTCACCACCATGACCACCACCCTCCTCTTCAGCTCACATCTGAGCACCACCCCACTCGCTGTGGGAGTACAAACCATTTGAAAAAAACTTTTCTAACGCCACACTTCTGGTGGCTTGTATTATAAGGGACAGTGCTCCCTTCAAGGAGCTTAAGGGCATGGGTACACAGAACCACAATGAGACCTGTGTAGAAATATCTCAAAGTGGAGCGAGACAATGTGTTATTAAACGCACAATCAAAAAACACAAAGCAAAATAGAAACAAAATTCCGTGGGTAATGCATTTTGCTTACTTTGGGGGCGAACGATGGGAGATTAGGGACTTACTCTACCCAGAGGGGTAATCGGTCAGGGATGCGAGGCAAACGGTTGTCTAGTGGGTGTCACGGCCATAGCGCCAGCAGAAGGCAACAGTCCCCACCCCCCACAATAGCACAACATTACAGCATTCTATGCCTCCCCCGCTGCTTCGACGCCGGGTAAGCGGTAGGGTGGGAGACGGCGTGTCCAGGGCATGAAGAGAGGAAGGACAGAGGGTGGGGGAGGCCTATATACCCCCACCCTCGTTCCTCAAGCCCCGGAAGTGACGCGCACTGCGCGCCGCAGCCACTGGCTGCTAGGAGTGGGGGGACTCCTCCCCGAGGGGTCCCCTAGCAGAAGGGGGGTGGGCTGGTGCCTGGCTGGCACTAAGAGGCCCCCCTTCTAGGGTGCCCTGCGGGCGCTAGGGCAGCCGCATGTTCAGAGCGTCTATCAGTGGGCAGCATGTTTTTACATGGAAAAGACTTAAGACACAAGGACACAAGCAGTCGGCATACCTTTAGCTACTATAGCACGGAAGAATGAATGCATCGGTGGGGAAGAGGTCCCGAGCCAGCAGGAAAGGTCCCTCACTAAAGCCTTTATAACAGTATGGCGCTTATGACCAGTCAGTTCATGGAGAGCTTACTCGTCTGTGCTGCACTGCAGGTAGATAAAACTTTGTAATGGTGTCTGTTCTCAATAAGGCACAATGGAGGTTCAGGTTGTCACTACCTTTCATCTATTGCTTATTTGGGAATGAACACTGGAAGAAATCAAACTCAAACGAATGACAACAATGGAGGGAGCCTATCCTGATACTAGCTCTGTGGCGTGCATTTCCTGTTTGTAGCCCCATTTCAATGTCTCGCGTAATGCCAGGTAACGTTAACATTCTGCAGGGTGCACAAAGCGCCTCCGCTTGTGAAAGCGTCTCTGTGCACACTGTTATGCAAAGTGTGAATGGAAAGTTACCGCCCCCCCCCTGTTCTACTGTAAACTATGACAAGCAGTTTACAGGCCGCATCTCTCAGATTACTGCACAAAGAAAACCTTGAATATGAAAATAGCGTCACACTGCACCGACCCCACCCACTATCTCACAGCCCACAACAACCCGACTGCTGCTCCATGGGAAGCGGCTCAAAGTCCCCAACCCGGAATAATCGTTCCATGCCCGCCCCCCCCCCCCCCGCACCCTGTGCCCTCCGAACCATCTCTCCCCCAAATAATCCTGCAAGGGCGCCCTAACTAAAGCGATAAACATTTCTCCTAGGTCTCCCTGCAACAGCCACATGGTGACACGCCCGCCATTGATAATATGTAAACACCTGCAGGCTGGGTTTACTACTACGATACAAAGAACCATCAAGGACCCTGCTCAGGGTGCCCTTGTTTCATCGTGGCTTAAAGTGGGAATCTGTTTGTGCACTTTCCGGGCGCAAGGCAGGTGAAGTCTCTACTCAGGAAGCCACACACTCACCTCCCCCCCCCACCTTAGAAGATGCAATTAGACGGATAGGAGGGCTACAAGGGAATGCTGGCAATGGAGCAGAGATGAGTGGGCTTCAGAGTGGAGGGAGACGTACAGCACAGCATGCTTGCTTAAGAACAATGCTCTCCAACGCGGTCCCCAGAGGAGAGCTAAGGGCCCTACTTTCAGACCCTACTCAAGAAAAAAGTTTGCCAAAGAAATCTGAATACAACTCCTCAAACACACAGAAGTTATTCTGAAAATCTGACATTGCCAGGGTCGGACTGGCCCATAGGGCAATCAGGCAGTGCCCGACTGAACTGACAGGTCAGTCAGTGTGTGGGCCGGATTTTTGGCTGTTTGTGGGCCTGTGTTAGGGTCTACTGTGACCGTTTTTACAGCCGGCATCCCCGATATTAAAACAAATACTGCCTGCAGCAAGCTGACATCTATGCAGTCTCCCACACCTTACAAAATACTTCGAGAACATGTTACAAGTTCAACACTGCCCCACTAAGCAGACAAAGCACGCTTTTAAAGTTCCTAATTCACTAATGGGGGCACTTTTGTTTTGGGGCCCGGGTCAATTTTCTGTCCGACCCTGGTCATGGCCGCGGCCTCTTTGGACTAACGCTTGACACCCTTGGTGACCGTGAGAGTACAAGGTGAGAGGCCCCCCCCTCCCGCCATATTTCATATTGAGACAGAGGGGGGCCGCGTAAACAGCCCACAGATACATGGGAGGGCAGTGACTAAACACCTTCGCAAGAGACATTCCTCCCCACGCCCGTGACTTTCTGGTGACACTGTGCCTCACCCAGGCTTCCTTCCTGTGGCAGGGCAGGGAGTGTGTGAGATCTACATTGCACACACATCAGTTTGTGTATAAAACAACAAACTCTTATCTGCGGAAGGACATGAAACCTCTTGAGGTCACTGTGGCTCTCTCAAGTACACCGCGCCACTCAAAATTGTTCTTGAAACCCTTTACTAACACCCTACCTTCCATACGAACCACAGATGCATGTTAATGGCAGTGCCCTTCATACAAATTGTACTTCAAGCACTTTCCAAACTCTGTCACTTCCATACAAATTCTAACTAAACCATTAGACAGCACATTTCATCAAAAGTGCACCCGAAGCACTTAATAGCTAGCACCTTAAATAGAAAATGTACTAAAGCACTTTACTGAAAGAGCCTGAAATAAGTGTAGTTAAAGAGGATTGCACCGAACTGCCAATGGGAGCCGTGAGGTGGGTCGGAGAAGGAAATAAAAGAAGCACGGTCCGCTTTCACTTTCGTCCGTTGTGAAAGCTTTCTTGTCTTTATGGGGCCATGTGTTTGAAACACATGGCCCTATAAAGATAAGAAAGCTTTCACGACGCACGGAAGGCAGACGAGCCGGTCCAAATGGGACGGCTCAAAAAGCCGAACAAAAACGTCATGAACAGCTCTTTTCCAATGGCTGGCCACCGTTCAGCATAAACGGTGACGCCAGCCATTGGAAAAAAGGGGCGGGTCTTAAAGCCCTTTACAGAAAATACTTAACGTTAAATCTCGCCAGCGAGACTGCGCATGTGCGCAGCCCACGCCAGCCGAACCCTAAAAACAATAGCATTGATAACACCAATAGCTCTAACTTTCAGTAATGCCCAGGTGCATTGCTATGAATCATTTGTTTCCAATCGGCAACACATGTCGCAGCTTTCAGTTAATCTTTGTAAAACAGGATCGTTTTCAGTGCTTAATTTGAGCCGGTAGTTTCCAGTGCTTGGCACCAGCACTTAATTGTCGGTACCAGCACTTAATTGTTGACACCGGCACTTATGACAGCTGGCACATGGTGGCGCTGTTTGTATAATTTAGAGATGAGCAGAACAGCAATTGTTCAATAATTCAGTATGCATTAAAAGCAACTAATACCTGCCGCCCAAGCAATTTTTATAGCTTACGGGACATGGAATAGGCTGAATTGTCATACTTGTAGCAGTGTGCTGGATAGTAGTTGTGTAGGTACGCTAATTAGCAATTATGACAGTGGAAATGGGTGGAGCAAGCTGCAGAGGTCTCCTGACCAGAGCCCTGGCACTTATGTTTTTTTTTTACAAATTAAGCTCTGATCGTTTTACACTTTTTATTTTATTCTCAAAAATACAAGTTTGTGACAACCTTCACCAAAGATACTCCCAAGTCACTCATACCTGGTGCATGTTCACAAAGCCACACGTACGTACAAAGCTGAATCACAGACATACATAAAACAAAAAGGTTTAGGCCCAACAATTTCCTTCGAAGTCCAGTTTTGTAACTATGCCGGTTAAAGCATGTCCTCCAAGACCCTGGCACTGCTGTGCCAGGCCCCGCCCCCGCTCACCTGATCTCTTTCAGCCCCTCGCGCTGGATCACCTGCAGGATTTCTTTGTGGCTCATGGGCGTGTTGGGGTGCTTCTCCAAGACCTGTGAGGGTAGAGAGAACATAACATGAGAGTCAAACTCTGATAACATCTAACATCCCTCCTCAAACCAAGAAGACATTTTCATGAAAGGTACTTGCGTTTTAATGGGCGGGAAACTACATTTCCATGACTTAAAAAATTCGGAGCAGTACCTGGAGGCACGTGCAGAGGTGTAATGAAAGTAGGAGCTGCTAGGTGGTGAAAAAGTAGGTGAAGCGAGACAATGGCCTGTACTGGTGCAAACTCCACCGATATCACATTTTCAAGGCTGCACCCTTACGTCGCGACGTGACCCCCATTTCAGCTAAATAGAGCCTCAACATCTTAACATTTTCAAATGATGTTCTCTTCCTAAATCGTTCTGTATTTTTGTTAGAAGGTTTTTGTGCTTCAAAGGCCTCAAGGCGCATTCCGCCATCATTGTGCTTTGAGTTTAGCGCTGCAAAAGATTTACCAAATATGCACAATTTTCCTCGCACCAGGGCCCACCTTTCAGAATCTCAGACGATGAATCCTAAATGTAGACACTTAATGCCTCAGGGTAGGGGAGCAGCCAGAGAAGGCATGTTTTAGCAGACTCAGTAGTGCGCTATTGGAACCAAGCTCATAAACGGACGAGCATCATCTTGACGAACAATCAATCAATCAACATAGTAAAGCACAGCACTGTCACCCCGAGGGGTGTCTGGGCACTGGGGGTGCCGTGTCTCTGTGGAAAGCCAGGTCTGGAGTCACCTTCTGACATCTGCCAGGGACGGTTCTGTTCAGAGGTGGAGGGGCATGTTGCACCAGGTCTTGGAGGCTATGTAGGAGAAGAAGCGGCCCCCGCTAAGGCTGTGACAGATACGGTGAGGGTGAGTGAGGCGGAGCGCAGATGTCTTGCAGGTAGATGGAAGGTCAGTCGGTGGTTGATGTAGGCTGGTCCATGATCGTGTAGAACTTTGTAGGCGTGCCCGAGGACCTTGAACTGGCATCTCTTCTGGATGGGGAGCCAGTGGAGGTTTCTAAGATGGGGGGTGATGTGCGATCTTTGGGAAGGTCCAGGATGAGTCTGGCTGCAGCATTCTGTATGGTCTGGAGTCTTCTGAGGAGCTGGGTGGAGATGATTATGTAGAAAGCATTGCTGCAGTAGAGGCAGCTGGTGACGAGGGCCTGAGTGACGGTCTTTCTTCTGTTGACCAAGATCCATCTGAAGATTCTGAAGAGCGTGCAAAGGGTTTTGAAGCAGGAGGAGGCGACAGCATTGACCGGTCGGTTCATGGTTAGTTGACTGTTGAGGATGATTCCCAGGTTGCGTGCAAGGTCTGTTGGTGCAGGGGTTGGTTCAAGTTCAGTTGTGGTCCCAGGCAGAGGTGTTGTTCCTGAAAATTAGTACTTCGGTCTTGTTGAAGTTCAGTTTGAGGCAGTGGTCTCTCATTCAGTTGACTACGTTGGTCACAGCTCTGGAAAAATTGGTTTTGGCGTTGGTGGGATCCTCGGTGAGCGAGAGGATCAGTTGAGTGTTGTCAATGTAGGAGATTATGTTGAAGCCATGGGATCAGACAGCGTCTGCGAGGGGGGTTATGTAGGTGTTGAATAAGGTGATTATCCTTGTGGTACGCCGCAAATGATGTTCTTGGGAGCGGAGGTTAAAGGAGACAGCCCGATAATCAATGTGCGTCCTGTGAGGAAAGAGGCAATCCATTTGAGAGCGTTGAGCTGTATGCTGACATTTTAGAGTCTGTTGATGACGGTGTTGTGGGAGTCAGTGTTGAATGCAGCAGAGAGGTTGAGGAGGATCAGGGCCATAGTTTCTCCATGGTCAAGAAAAGTTGTGATGCTGTCTGTGGTTGCAATCAGCGCGGCCTCTGTGCTGTGGTTGGCATGGAATCCAGACTGTGAGACATCCAGTAAGTGGTTATGTTCCAGGAATTCGGTGAGCTGATGGCTTTCTAGAGTACTTTGGCTGGGTATGGGAGCAGGGAGATTGGTCGATAAATGTTGAGGTCGCTGGGGTCCATGGACGGTTTCTTTAGGAGAGGTCTGACTTCTGCATGTTTCGATCTGTCCGGGAAGGTTGCTGTGTTGATGGAGGTGTTGAGGATGCTGGTGAGTTCCGTGCTGATGGAGTTCTCTCTGAGGTTGTAGAGGTGGGGGGGGGGGGGCAGGGGTCGGTGGGTGCTCCGGAGTGGATGGAAGACATGATGGCCGCGGTTGTCTGGGTGGTGAGTGGAGATCAGGCGATGAGTGTTTGGCTGGTATTCGCTGGTTGGTTGAGGTTGACAGTGTTAGGTCTGGTTGAAGTTGTTGTAGATAGCGGGAATCTTGTTGTGAAAGTATAGTAGTAATTATGTAGAGCCAGATGCAGATTGCTTAATAGACTGCCTCGCATTAGTCAAACATGAGCATATAAGTACATTGCATTATTCATCCAAAGTTTTTAATCTTCATCCAGCCCATGTAGATCCAAAACCTTCTATAACAGAAACCACGGGAGTTACACACACTGAACAACCAAATCGGTTACTAGAACCTATTTTTACTGAATTTGTTACTGGTACTGAGACCAATGACGTCTGTTATGCGAGTTTAGTCTCCTGGAATGTAGCAGGTTTGGCTGATAAATTATGTGATTCTGCTTGGTTGGCATTTGTTAAAAAACATGCTCTTATATGCCTCCAAGAGACATGGATGGAAGATAATAATGCCTTCATTGAAGGATACCAAAGCTTCTTTAGGCCAGCAGCCCCCTCAGTTAGTGGTAGAGCAAAGGGTGGCCTGGCTATTTTTATTAACTTAGCCTTTTCCTGCCATATAAGTAATCGATATTATGCAAATAGAAATATTCAAGTACTTGAACTGAAGAGAGGCAAACATGCTCTGACTTTAGTTAATTTTTAAAATGCTATATCCAGCCAAGGGGAATGTAATATAAAGCTTTTGAAAGAAATGTTGGGAGAAGGCGCAGGCACTCTGCCACCTAATTTATTGATTGTAGGAGATTTCAATGCACACCCATGTGGTAACCCCCGAGTCACCCCCATGGGATCTCTGGGATGTAATAGTGTGAATGGTTTTCACTTTGATCACACAAGGCGTGGACTTCTTCTAAATGATTTGTTAAATGAAAATAACCTGTCTGTAGCTATGTCTATGGTGCCGGAGTTTAAGGTCCATGATGTTCCAACATTTAAAGGATCAGGTTTTGGATCTTTTATAGATCACATATTATTATCTGCCGACCTTGCCAATCAGGCTTCTAGTTTTACTATTCAAACGAACATCTACAGTGATCATAACCCCCTAACTATTAGATTGGGTGGGGGTCTATTTGAACAGCGAAAGCACTGTGAAGATCAGGGAATTTTAAAATGTGTGAATGGTAAACGTCGTCTGAAATGGCACTTGGTAAATCATGAACATTTTTATAATGAAATTAACAAGTCATGTGGTAAGGAACTTGCGGATTGTGTATCAACATCTATGTCTCCAGAGCAAATCATAGTTATTTTTGAGGACGTGGTATCAATAGTGGGTTCCATGTTATTAGTTCCAGTAAAGGGACAAGCCAGAAATATTCCCAAATGGTTTGATCACATATGCTCTAAGGCAAGCAGTGACTTAAGAAAAGCATTAAAAATCAAACCTAGAGACCCAGGTCTAATTAAAAATCTCCGACTGATTTATAAAAAATCACTTGATAAACGTAAAAAGGAGATTAAGGCCTGTACCTGGGAGTCTTTGCTTGACCCATCAATTCTGGGTAACAGCAGTAAATTTTGGGAAATTATCAATAAACCCTTGTTTGATAACCCCAGTGATACCGCACTAGGTACTAACATCCCGGAGGAGGATTGGATTACTCACTTCAGTGTGATCTTTAAAAGCAACGAGCAACAGGCATATTATGATTTTTTAACTCCTAAGGAGAATTCTCTGTGTTTCTCAGTCAACGAGGTAGAAAAGGCCATTCAAGGGTTAACTGGTAATAAGGCACCAGGCCCGGATGGCTTACCTCCGGATCTTTTTAAATCTTGTATTTTATTATGGGCCCCTGTTCTCAAGAATGTAATAAAAGCAGCTGCGACTTCTGGATGTCCGAAGTCGTGGGGGCAATCGACAATAGTTCCCGTGTTTAAAAAGGGCGACCGTAGTAGCCCGTTATGCTACAGGCCAATTTCTTTAATAAACTCTGTAGCAAAAGTAGTAGGGGGTGTAATTTTGAATAGGTTAACAACATGGGCACATAAGAATAATGTTATATCCCCAATACAATATGGCTTCAGACCTGGCCATTCTACAGTAACCCAGTGTCTGAACCTATATTTTATCATAGGCAAATATACCTTGGCCCGGCAGGTCCATAAAAGCCGTATGAATAGTTCCCTATCGTCCGCTTTTGATTGCGTGGACAGAGGTAAACTATGGGACATTATGTCAAAGATGGGCGTTGAGCCAACTTTAATTCACCTATTGGCTGATTTGCACTCCGATACAAAAGCTAATGTCCGTTACACTCAAGACTTGAAAGTGACGGGGGATATTAGAATTAATCGGGGTGTCCGACAAGGATGTATCCTGGCCCCATTCCTCTTCAACCTGTATATTAACGAGCTGGAGGATTACTTGTTAAGAACAGGCGCGGATTACCCTTATGTAGGCCGAAAAGGTGTTCCAGTACTGCTCTACGCGGACGATGCTGTCCTTATTTCACGGACAGCAATCGGTCTCCAGACACTTTTAAACTCATTTTATGACTTCATGGAGTCTCGAGGCCTAAGTATCAATAATTCTAAGTCATATGTTATGAAAATCGGCCAAGGGTCGCGAAAACCAAACTCTTTCATCATAAATGGGGAAAAAATTCCAACTTCCAAAACCTTCTCATACCTCGGGGTACTTATTGATGATCAATTATCTTGGAGCCCTGCTGTTCTTAAAAAAAAGGGCGAGGTAGCACGCGTTAACGCAGCCATACTTGGCTTTGCGAGAAAAATGGGAAATAGCCCGGTGGCTGCCTTGCTTAAACTATATCAAGCTAAGAGCGTTGCCGTTGCCTGCTATGGTAGCGAGCTCTGGGGTTATAGCCAGATGCAAGTCCTGGAGGCTGTAGAAAATAATTTTTTAAAGAAGGTTTTGAGGCTGCCAAGGGGAACCGGAAACTTCTCGGTACACGAGGAGTTAGGTGTACCCTTCCTTAGCGATAGAATAGCAGCAAATCCCCTATTATGCTGGTTGAACTCTTGGTTAAACAACGATATACCTCTTACTCATGACATTCTAAAAGAAGCCCTAACTTGGGATGGTAGGTTAAAGATCCCGTGGTTGAAGTACATCAATGACCATTTTACCGAAATGGGACGGCCGGACCTGTTCTTAATCCCAAATACCATAATTAAAGCAGATGTTACTTACGTGAAAAATACATTTTTGACAACTAGGTATCTTGCCCGGGAGGCGAGTGAGCTTTTGAAAGTCAGTGTCAGGAAACATGTTTTTCTTAAAACATGTCTACAAATGGAACCGTATTTATCATGGCCTATGTCTGGTTATGATCATTTCTTATTGACAAGGTTCCGTTTTGACCTGTTTCATCTCTTACTGGCGGTACCAAGAGGGGCCCATCGTGGCCAAGTGTTGCCTGCTTGCGGCTGCGACGGGAAGTCTCCGCAAGATTTGGTGCACTTTTTATTTACTTGTTCCTATTATACAGTACCTCGGAGGCTATATTTAAAGCCTTGTTTAAAAAAACTAAAATTTACACAGATTAAACCAGCACTTTATTTCCTTCAACTCCTGAACTGTGACTGCACCCTATTTGTATGCAGTTTCTTGAAATTAGCTATTATCTTCAGGAAAAGTATGGAGGGATAATCACGCTGTTATTATTGTTGAATTTGTTAACCTTTTTTTTAACTCTGTATAATTATTTATATTCTTATCTTGTCTATTCTGCTTGTTGCTCTCGTTTTATAATGTTTACACAAACTATACGTCTTATAAATGAATTGGATAGCTTGTTTTTAAATTGTTCATGAAATATGTTTCTATGTTTATGAATTGTGCTTTTATGATTGTAAAGATTACAATCGAATGAAGTCATTACTACTACTACTACTTGTTGTGAAAGCAGTCAGTGAGAGTGTCGCAGAGTTCTTGGGATGTGTGGATGGTGTTCTCTGTGGCTGTCGGCTTGGAGAATTCCTTGACTATTTGGAATAGTTCCTTTGTAAGGTTGGCTGCAGTGACGATTAGGGCGGTGAGGGTTGCTTTCTTGGCTTCCTTGATGTGCTGGTGATAGTTGCTGAGGGCTGTTTTGAGGACGGCTCTGTCAGAAAGTTCTTTGTGATGCGTCATTGTTTCTTCAGTCAGTAGCAGTTGTGCTTGGCGGTCATGAGCGCTGGGGTGTACCAGCTGACATGTTTTGAGGTTTTGTTGGCTTTTGCTGGTTTCAGTGGGGCGACTATGTCAGCGCAGTTGGTGATCCAGGTGGAGAAGAAGTGCTGAGGCTTCGGGTTGGGTGGTGGTGAGGGGCTGTATCCAATGGGTTTTGGTGACCCTGCTCCAGCTGTGGTCGGAGGAGGTGTGATGCTTAGTGATGGTGTGAGGGGCTTCGGCGATGGTTAAGTGTACAATGGCATGGTCAGTCCAGGTGAGTGCTGTGGTGTGTCTGAATTTGATTCGATCACTGGAGGTGAAGATTGAGTCGAATGTATGATTGGCCCTGTAAGTCAGTCCGGTGACAAGTTGGGTGAGGCCAATGTTGTTGAGGTTCTCTAGGAGGGCGACTGAGTTTGCGTCATTGGGGTCATCGATATGGAAGTTGAGGTTGCCAAGAAGGACATAGTTGTGGGAGTTGACGGTCAGGGGGGCAATGAGGTTAGAGATGGCGTCGCAGAAAGTTGGACGAGGTCCTGGGGGTCTTTAGGCAAGAGTGCCCCATGGTCTTCACGTCTGTCTGTAGCTGGAACTTGATATGCTCCATGAGAGGCATGGTAACGCCATTGGTGAAGGTGCATCCGATCGTTTCCTTGAAGATGATGGTGATGCCTCCCCCTTGTTTTTTGGTCTCCCTTGTTTTTTGGTGCAGTCACAGTGTATCATCTTGCAGCCATCAGGGGTGGCGATGTCGGGGTTCGAGGAGGGGCTGAGCCAAGTTTTGGTGATGAAGGCAATGTTGTTGAGGGTGGGGATTGTGCCCCAGTTTACCGTGGTGGGCGTTGAGCAGGATACATTAGAGCAGTACCGGGTTGTTTAAGGTCTTCTGAGTGGGAGAGGCGTGTGATTCTTAGTAGGTTGTGTTGCAGGAGAAGTGGCAGTGTTGGCAGGTGAAGGAAACTGTAGTTGACCGTAGTGCAGAGGTAAAGCAGCTGTTGCTTTAGTTTCTGGGGTTCAGCACCACGAATTCCCCAGCGGTGTATCAGCAGGTGGCAAGAGGGTCAGGGGTCTTGGCGCTGGCTGTGGTCCAGGCGCAGATGGGTGCTGAAAACCTAGCCTTTGGCGGCGTGGCTGCTGTGCACAGTGGCCTCAATAAGTACTCCTTTGAGAGGGCGAAGACTGGGAGGAAAACTGCAGGAGCGGGAAACAGCAGGGGAAAGAAGCGCAACTGGACGAAACCAGATCCTGACCAGCACAAACCACTGGTGCAATCCAGAAGAAAACTTAAAGTAAATGCCAAAATTACCACGACAATAGTGGAAGGCAGCGGGCGGACAGCAGGACTGAACAGGACTCTTAGGGACTGGGAGCAGAGTCCTGGTCTTGCGGAGCCAGGCAGGGAGCGGCGCAGAGACCAGACGTCACTGAGAAACACTTTGGGACGGGCCCAAGTTTCAAAGCCTTAGGAAACAGGTAAATTCCACAACCCGACAACTTACAAGGGTATTATTAAAATCTGAAAAATAATAGTCAACTGTATTAGAATGTTCAACAAAACAGATATATATATTGAGGAGGAAAGCATGGAGGTTGTTAAGTGGTGTGTGGTGTGAGCAGGCCTCCCTGCACAGCATCCTCTAGCAAAACAGGTAATGACCTATTTGTGTCAGGGATCTGATCTTAACTGGGGTGAACAGGAGTCTCGGATTTGACGGAACAGCCTCAGTTTTCAAAAACCTGCCCCAGCACATTAGAGTAAAATTGGCAAATGTCAAGATGTTCAAAGAGGCCACAGAACAAAGCGGCAGGTCGGGGTTCATGTGTGCCAGGGAAGATTTAGATACCAGCCCTTACCAGACAGCAATGTAATTAACAAAGTCGGTCCTGTGTGCAAAAGTTGCCTTTTTTGTTATCATTGCCTCATTGTCTGCGTATTTGATGTTGACAAGTGATGTACAGTAAGCCATTCTGTGCACCTGGGTCGATGTGAAAATGTAGACCTACTTCTATGTTTGTGAAGCACCACGGGGTTTGGTGTTTATAGTTCGCCTTAGTTTAGCTCATGTCTCTGGTGTAAAATAACAAATTCGGAACCAGGAAAATATAGCTCTAACTCCCAAGCCCGGTTTAAGCATTTCACCCGCCTGTGTGAGCCTTTTATTCTCAACTTGAAGCGTGTAGAGCAGGCTAAACTAAACACCAGCATTAACATATAGCAAGGAGGTTACACTCAACAGAAGCTATCACACAAGTCCTTTGAGGACTCACAAACTAATCAAGTTAGCTTGACTGGCAGGTGGAAGAGAAGCCATTCTCCACGCTTACGTCTGGCCATGCCGTTGTGCACCAGCAGAGGGCGCTGTGTACCCGAGTATGACTTACAAAACTATCACTTAGATTTCAAGGAAAAGAGGATGAACAGCCGTCTTTATTCCTTGATTTAGTGTCAGGGAGGTCGGGTGAAGGGCAGTCTTTGTAAGCTAACCCACTTAAATCCAAAAAATGTTTTAAACAAAAAGGTGTCACGTCGTAATTTAAGCGGAATGAAAAAAGTGTGTGGGTGGGGGGTCTCTAAAAAGGGGTGTGATCTAAGTTATCAAGGGCGAGGCTTAAACAAGTAAAACACAATTTCTGTGACTCCCACAGTGTGCCACCCATCAGTATTTCGGGTCCCCGCTGTGCTTTTTGATGTTGCATCCAGACATATAACGCAACAACAACAAATATCTATAAACCTGCCAGGACTATTGGCTTTATCAATGGTCATTAGCTGTTTAAGATAAATGACTAACAATGATTTTGTTTTAATAATCAATATTGAAAATGTTTCAATTCTTAAATTGCGGGACTGCAGGAATGGAGGGGGTAGTTGACAGTGTCTCAATCACTCTTGTTAGATTCACACTATGTTGGACATGCACACCCTTTTCTCCTCTGCATATCTTTAGTCTTATCTCTTTCCTCTTCTGTATCCTCTTTTCACTGTCTCTTGAATGCACATCCTCACACCCCCTGCACTTCATCACTTCTAAACTCACATCGCACCCACTCACTTGTAAGCACTGTATTTTCTTTTACTTTTTGCCTTGTCAATACTTTGACACCAGTTTACCTGCTTTATGCACCTAATCACAATTGCATCTTGGATTGGCTCTGTGCACACTGCAGAGAGGCCAATGATTGGATGTGCCTATATTCTGACCAGCTGTTTCACTCACTGGCAGACACTGTGAGAAACTTTGTTCTGCCTTTGGCCTCCACTCCAGAGCTCTCAGTCGTGGCCCGTTATTAATACAGGGAGGCGACTCAGTTGAAAGTAGTCGCTATACAAGTGTAATATGCTAACCATCCAGCAGCAAGTGTCACCCCACCTGCCAGTAGCCCAAAGAATGGAAAATAAAACGATAATAAACTCGTTTATTATCGTGTTATTTTTCTTGTGCTGAGTCTTGGGGGGCGGGGCCACGGTTATGACAGGCTGAAGTGGGAGTGGTGGGCACTGCCTTCATTGTGCATGTGAGTGGGTTTGGCCGGCTGTCTCATGTCGGCCAACCCCACATGCGCAGTGGAGCTCTCGCCAACCACAGCTGAATTGCTGGGTTGGCGAGATCAGGCACGGGCTCTCAGACTGTGTGGGAGCGCAAATCAACAAAGCTCAGGCCAATCCGGACGCTGCTTTCAGAAGCATGAATGCAGCGTCAGGATTGGCCAGTGCACTCTGGGTGCCTGGAAAATCGAGGAGCCTGATGCGACGAGCAGGTAAAGGGTTTTTATTTTTTTGCCCCCCCCCCCCTCCCCCCAGGAGCGACCAGTATGCTGGAGGAGTGGGGGGGAGCACTAGGAATTGCGATGGGTGGGGGAATAAAAAACATTTTAAAAAACTTCCCTGCAGTTGCTTCCGCTGCGTTCTTCTGCTCCTTTTCACCTTGTCAGGAAGGCACCGGCTCCCAGAATGCCCTGCGGCCAATCCTGAAGCTGCTGTCGTGCCCTCGATTTGCGCTCCAGGACAGACGGAGTCTGAGCCTGCTCTGTCCAACCCACCTGCGTTGCTGGGTTGGAGAGAGATTTCACCGCGCATGATTGTTTGGCCGGCCTGAGACAGCCAGCCAAACCATCACACCCCTCACTGCCTGTCACCACCGGGCCCCATTCCCAAGATTTGTCAGGAAAGAAAAAATAAAACGAGTTTTGTATTTTTATTCCTTTCCTGTCGTTTTTGGAGGGGGAGGGCGACGCTCCCGCTGGTCTCCCCCGGAGTCCTGTTTCCCACCTCCCGTCCCCGTTCTCCACCTCCTCCCCACCCACCATTCACTGGCCGCTACTGTAACCATCCCGGAAATAGCAAACATTGTTAGGGAATGCAATATGAAGTAGAACGTGAAATATAAACAGAAACTAAATCAATGACAGCGATTACTTAATGTTTTTTACATTCTTAGTGCAAAAATCGGTC
Source organism: Triturus cristatus (assembly GCF_964204655.1). NCBI lineage: Eukaryota > Metazoa > Chordata > Amphibia > Caudata > Salamandridae > Triturus > Triturus cristatus. The sequence goes on along the minus strand of NC_140589.1, from coordinate 1,825,867,818 downwards.
AATGTTTTTTGCCATTACAGTTAAGGATATGAATAGAGGGCCCAATAAGGGAACCGTTTCATTCTCCGTTCATAATTACTACTGGGTCTAAGACCTGGAGGGACCCGGTTGACTTTAAGCCCTGGCGTCACAAGTCGCAAGTTTGAAGGACCGCGATCAGTTCAGCCTTTCCTCCCTTTGACGTCGCTAAACTTATAACCACGGCCGGACTGGGAACAGAAACCAGCCCTGGCAATTCCATTTGGCCTGCCCCGGTGGGGAGATTGCAGTGGGGGGGGTAAGGGGGGGGGGGGGGGTGGAGCTTCTGATAATCGCCAGTTTGGCTGCTAGTGCCGCTTTTCTTACAGGGGGACGACATTGCAGCACTGTTGAAAAAACCAGCCCCCACGGGTCAAAAACTGGCCCCCACCCTTCCGGCCCACTGGGAAAACACCCGGTGCCTGCTACGGCCAGTCCGGCCCTGCTTATTACCATTAAGCTGACACGTGTTCTTTACAGCACCTAGCAATGACGAAGCTGCAGACTTCGGCGCTATTTAAAATGACTATACTTTGAAAAGCTTCAACAAAGCTAATTTTTCAGCCCTTCATACCTACTCTTTGTCTAATTCCCACTACTCTTTGCTCCCTTTACTGTAAAATACATTTAGCTTCGTCTGTTCCGAACAGACACGAATATATATGTCATGTCTACAGGATTCCCCAGATAGTTAACAGACTACAAAAAGTTAATTCAGGTAGCGCACCTAATCGAAAAAGAAAGTATGCTTCATTTAATTTATGTTTGCTGTTTTATATAGTGCCAACGAGGCCCAGGGGCATCGGAGCGCTTTACATGAGCACCAGTTACATTACACATCGTCAGATATTTGTAATTATTTTTTAAATTCTAATTTGTATGCAAGGACGAATAAATGATTTGCCCAGAATCAGAAACGACGGGACATAAACCTGGCTGCAAATTCGCAGCTCTTGCAGTGACGTCACGTCCTCTCGCCATGCTGTGCATGGTTCGTCCGCCAATTATTAAAATGCACAAATTATGGATTTTGCAGGTGGCGGAGTCCCGCCCCACCATCCCCACACTACTGTTAGAGGGGACTCCATTCCCCTTGCCTGAGGCACAAGGCGGGTGAGCGGCGCCACCTTGCGTTCAAACACTGCAGCTGCTTGCATTAGTATACCCAGGCCTCAGGATGTCTGCTGACCCCCTTGACACTGGTAGAACCCCCTTTATGTGGGAGAGAGGCCCAGATGTGAGTTATATTTGAATCTCTTATCTGAGAAGTAATAGAGAACTTCACACGATTAACCCTTCTATCTCCCAATGAAGTGCAAACGTGCAGCACTTTTGTGCTTTGAAGCTGCACAAAGAACAACAGGAACCAAAAATGCATTTACAGGAGGGTTGACTAGCCAAACAAGCATTGGTATAGCTAATAGGTCTCACCTTTGATACCTTATAAGTGTTTAGCCAGAGCTATTAGCTTTGCTAATGTCTTTAAGCTATGTTGTAGAGCAATGTGTCTGCTGTGCAGTATGTTGAAAAGTTACAATAAAAGTTTTCAAAGCATTTTTGTAACCTTATATATACCCAAAAAGACATTACGTACAACTGAACGACCGTATTAAAAAATGAACTAACATAAAAAAATGTCCTCTAGTTTTTTTGTCCTTGAAATGCTGGCAACTTCTTCCTGCTTGTTTGTTATATATATATATTTTTTTTGTTAGGGGGGCATAAACAATGGGAGGGTGGATGTTGGGAAATAGTACCTGAATTACAACAGAAGCAGCGGACGGGGAGAATCAACAGATGCCAGATTCGGAGGGCATACTGAGGTGGTGTTGAGATGGTGGTGTGCTGGTGCGGAGGTGATGCTCTTGCGACGCTGAATGATAGTTATGTGGTGCTGAGTGAGGCTGAGGTGGTGCTGAGGTGGTGGTGTGCTGGTGCGGAGGTGATGCTGAATGATAGTTATGTGAGGCTGAGGTGGTGTTGAGATGGTGGTGTGCTGGTGCGGAGGTGATGCTCTTGCGACGCTGAATGATAGTTATGTGGTGCTGAGTGAGGCTGAGGTGGTGCTGAGGTGGTGGTGTGCTGGTGCGGAGGTGATGCTGAATGATAGTTATGTGAGGCTGAGGTGGTGTTGAGATGGTGGTGTGCTGGTGCGGAGGTGATGCTCTTGCGACGCTGAATGATAGTTATGTGGTGCTGAGTGAGGCTGAGGTGGTGCTGAGGTGGTGGTGTGCTGGTGCGGAGGTGATGCTGAATGATAGTTATGTGAGGCTGAGGTGGTGTTGAGGTGGTGGTGTGCTGGTGCGGAGGTGATGCTCTTGCGACGCTGAATGATAGTTATGTGGTGCTGAGTGAGGCTGAGGTGGTGCTGAGGTGGTGGTGTGCTGGTGCGGAGGTGATGCTGAATGATAGTTATGTGAGGCTGAGGCGGTGCTGAGGTGGTGGTGTGCTGGTGCGGAGGTGATGCTCTTGCGACGCTGAATGATAGTTATGTGGTGCTGAGTGAGGCTGAGGTGGTGCTGAGGTGGTGGTGTGCTGGTGCGGAGGTGATGCTGAATGATAGTTATGTGAGGCTGAGGCGGTGCTGAGGTGGTGGTGTGCTGGTGCGGAGGTGATGCTGAATGATAGTTATGTGAGGCTGAGGTGGTGTTGAGGTGGTGGTGGTGTGCTGGTGCGGAGGTGATGCTCTGGCAATGCTGAATGATAGTTATGTGGCGCTGAGTGAGGCTGAGGTGGTGGTGTGCTGGTGGGGAGGTGATGCAGAGTGATACTGAGGCGATGCATAGTGATGCTGAGGTGGTTCTGAGCGATGTTTAGTTGGTGATGCTGCACTGATGTTCAGGTGGTGCTGAGCTGGTGTTCAGGTGGTGCGGAGTTGGTGCTGTGGTGATGCTGGGCTAATGCTGAGGTGGTGCTGTGTTGATGCTGAAGTGGTACAGTGTTGGTGCTGAATCGCCGCTGAGGTGGGGCTGTGTTTGTGTTGAGGTGGGGCTGTGCTGATGCAGAGGTTGTGCTGTATTGATGTTGAGGTGGTGGTGCTGCGCTGGTGCCGAGGCGGTGCTGCGCTGGTGTTGAGGTTGTGCTGCACTGATAAGGAGGTGGTGATGATGCTGAGGGTGTGCGGAGTGATACTGAGGTGGTGCTGAGTGATACTGAGGTGGTGGTGCTCTGCTGGTGCTCTGGTGGTGCTGAGTTGATGCTGATGTGGTGCTGCACTGATGATGAAGTGGTGCTGCGTTTGTGCCATTGCTGCTGAGGTGGGGCTGTGCTGGTGCTGAGGTGGGACTGCCCTGGTGCTGAGGAGGGGACTGCGCTGGTGCTGAGGTGGGGGCTGCGCTAGTGCTGAGGTGGGGCTGAACTGATGCTGAATTGGTGCTACAGTGGTGCTGAGGTGGTGCTGCATTGTAAAGGTAACTTTGGTGATTAATGTTCCTGCTGGAGAGAGATCTGAGTTGTATCTAGTGGTTGATTCCACTCATGCTAAAGTAGCACAGAGGATTAAGATTCCTGTTGCCAATAACGTGACCTTGTGTGTCCAGAGGTTTTCAGGCAACAATAAAAATGTAAAGGTAACTTTGGTGATTACTGTTCCTGCTGGAGAGAGATCTGAGTTTTATCCAGTGGCTGTTTCCACTCATGCTAAAGTAGCACAGAGGATTAAGATGCCTGCTGCAAAGAACATGTCCTTGTGTGTTCAGAGGTTTTCAGCCAAAAGCCAGGATAACAAAGCTGACTGGAACCCAGAGACAGCATTACGAACTGAGTCTTGTCACAGCAGGTCTGTCTGCATTTGGTCACACCCTTCCAGGACCTACTAAGAAGTGTGAACACTACATAATAAACTGTGTTTAACATACCTAAGGGGCTGGTTGCCATATAATGCTTGACTGCAACCTTCTACTCCACCCCTGATGGGCCATTAGCAATTTGAAAAAAGTTTGGTTTCGCAAGAAGATTTGAGAATCAACTGAGAGGAAATCTTGAGGACTGTTTGTGTTTGTAAACACAGGAAAAACACAGAATCCAAAGAGCCCTAACTACACATAAAAAATGTAAAAGAAAGACACTGAGTGGTTTTATTCAAAAAAAGACTGTGGTTGGATTAAATGTGTTAAACAAACGCACCCTAATATGCGATGAAAAAAATGCAAAACCCTTGATAACAGCCACATTTTATTAGTATTTAAAGAAGCGACAAAGCATAATAATATATACTAGTTTGTTAAATAAACAAAGACAAAATGTACGGGCAGTGGTATAGCAAACTAATTGAAAAGCGCACTGCAAAATGTAAACATGGCATCTGTAAAGTCTAATGCAAAATATAAACACAGCGTATGTGATGCCTCTTTTAACCCCTTCGCCGCGGCACGAATTCCGCCGCGGCGCTGGGGGGGTTCGGTGTCAGCGCGGCGCCGCCATGCTCGTGACGGAACCACTCCGTCATGAGCCACGGGCGCACTGTGCTCATGACGGAGTGGTTCCGTCACGACTCCGCCCACTTGCATTGTTCGCCCGCACAGGCGGGGAATCAGTGCCGCGTGGGCGGAGCGGCCGCCAACGGCCGCAGCATGACGGAACCACTCAGTCATGAGCACACCGCGCCCGTGGCTCATGACGGAGTGGTTCCGTCATGAGCAGGCAAGGGGTTAAAAAGCCATCACCAAAACAAAAAAAGGAGTGCGCACAAATCCATGTTAATTCCCGAACGTGGAAAACTACATGTAGCAGGAGCAGTCCGCAGGGAGGATCAAAAGCAACAAAAGGTGGGAGGAATTAGACATGCCGACCAAACAGAAGCATGCTTTTGTAAAAGACACGAAGAGGAACAAATTAAAAAAGAGAGAAGGGGCTTTAAGCCACAGTGTACATTACAACAGGCCTCACAGAGCAGTGCATGCGCGGCCCAGGCTCGACCTAAAAATTACCCTCAACACATTTTGTTTACTAAATGCAGTTTAAAGGTGTAATACCAATTTCCACATGTCTGTTTAACAACAGTGCCCTTTCTACCGTTTCTGAAATCAATTAGACATTGATAAGTGGAAAACCTACTTGTGATTAAAAAAAAGTAGAACAAACCAGAAATCTCTCCAGCTTTTTCTTTGGTTATTCACAGGGCTTTAAGTGGGATGAAAAAACTGGTGGGGTCTCTCAAAGGGGCGTGGCCAATTTACTTAAGGGTGTGGCGAAGTAATTTCCAACAGTCTTCATAAGTCTCATGTAGATTTTAATGTTGTAGGCAAGGTGAAACAGGATGCATGTAATGAGGGCTCACAGGATCAGCACCAGCTGACTCTCAGGTGTTCCAATCCCTCGCCCAACCCATTCCAAACACTACCAGGCACATAACGCAGGCTCCAGAGAAACAAGAACATGCTATACAAAGTCTGTAGAATAAGCTCCATACTAAATACTACATACTACTTAAGCACCATATATCTCCCCTCCTTAATGAGAAAACTGCAACAACAACAAATTAAACTAGAAGCAAACAAAAAACAAGCATTGGCATAGCCAATAGATCTCACCTTTGGGACCTTATAAGTGTTTAGCAATGCAACAGTTGCATAACTAAATACTTATAAGGTCCCAAAAGCGAGACCTATTGGCTATGCCAAGCGGCCGTGCGGCTGCGAAAGTGAAAGTGATCGCGATCAAACATCAAAGTGGCCGTGCGGCTGCGAAAGTGAAAGTAATCGCGGTATAGAGCGGCGCGCGCGCCCGCGCACATGCACTGTAGCTCTAGGCTGGCCTGGTAGCACTTTTTGGAGCCCTCTCAATAAGTCTCGCCAGAGCAGCGCATGCGCTGGGTCAGGCGAGATCTAATGAAGAGAGAAGAAAAAATAAACAAAAGTGGGGAAAGAAGATAAAGATATAAAAATACAATAAACACAATTTAAATCATTAAATCTACTGGGAACTTTTTTGATCCTTAGGCGTCTCCTTAAACATACTACTTAAACACCACAGGGGGCTTTTCAACACATAAGCTAAAATCTGTGCTTAGCTTAGTGTGCCGCCCGACTGTTATTTTGCTGCTTCTGTCATTACATCCAGATATATAATAAAACAGGGAACTTTACACCTACAACAAGCAAGGACTATTGGCTTTGTCTATGGTTGTTAGTTGCAGAAGATAAATAAGCAGCAACTATGTCTTCATTGTATATAATATTGAAAATGCTTCAGTTCTGACATGAGACTGTGAAAGAACTAGAACGAGTCTCTTTCAAGTTACATCACTGGCAGTGGAGGGTGGCACTGCTGCAGAGTTCAGATTTTTTTTTTCACCCTGAGGGTGAAGGCAGAAACGCAGAGCCCGAAACGGACCCGTCTCAGCAGCTGCTTTGGACCCGGCCCACTTAAAGCCCTGGTTATGCCAATGGTTGTTTTTTGCAAGTGGGGAATATTAGAAGGGTTTAACATTACTTATTGTGATGTCACAGTGATATAATTGTGAATTACATATGCTTGTTAGCCCCCCATCCTCCCAAGCGCCTTATTATGGACAGAAGTGAGAGACGACGCAGCTGTGAGTAGCGTCAGAAATGAGCAAACAGGAACCGGGAGATTTGAAGTTGTTTGTTACCAAGACTCAGACATTTCCAGAAATTGAGCGAGCAGGCACCGGCCACTCATCTCCCCAACCGCCCCCTCCAAAACCCCACAACTCACATTCTCACAACGTATACTATATGCGGCAATACCTGCGACACAAAACAACATACCACACACCTCCTCTGAAGAAAAGAAATAACAAACACAATGCATAAAAATACATGTCTTCCCATGACCAAAAAACTCAGACGCGACAACATCACGAGAAGTTGCATACACTCAGTGTTAAGAGGCCTCTACTTATGAAATAGAAGATATATAGGAGTCACAATATTTTCCAGACGAGTTAATTCTACGTGACCGTACGCTGCTCACCACTCTTACACTGTATCATTCTCCATATCACACAGACCCCAACTTTCATGAACAACCGATGTATCAACTTCCACGCATAATTTATCGCCATCAAAGGTCTGCAAAGAAACTCCAGATCCAAAAAGACATTTCCATCATCATTACTTTCGTGCAGCGTTGAGTGTAGAAGCGTTGACCCATCAAATACAAACAAGCATCCAAGATTCCACTCCGTCTCTTTTCATCCTTACAGCCCCTCTCGACACTTGCAGGACTTCCTGAGGATTGGACCAAGCAAGTGTTCCTTCCCCTGAGATATCCGGCAATTTGACACAAGTTAACTGTCCTACCTCAATTTTCCCCATTTGCGAATCACCTGCTCCTTTATTTTAATTTGATAAATTTCCACTCTCTTTCCAAGTTTCCAATGATCCATTCCCATGCAATATCACATTTATTCTTTGAAACAGAAATACTACCCCTCAGAAGATGAAACCAACTACTAAATGAACAGTAGTTCGATACGACTACAACTCACTCCAACTCACACCGCCCTCTCTTCCAACTCACACCGCCTCAGCTGCACAGGATCCTTTGTGATCATATAAAACGTCTCGACCTGACCACTGGCTTCAGGGTGAAAAATCATAACTATCTTGTAAGCCACACCCAAATAGTTCAGATACTTTTCCACATACAAACTGGGCGAAATATCAGATACACTGGTTTCTGAAAGACCTTCTCTAGCAAATACATCAACAACAAATTCCACTATCACTTCAGACGTTACCCTCTTGGCCATCCTCCTCTCTGGCCCCTTCGAATAATAACCCTCTTTGACGACACTATCCACGTCCTTTTTAGAAACTGCGGCAAACACTGCAATGTCTTCATGTCCAAGCTGTGTCCACTGACCTTCTGGAATCTCCACTCATTTGAATTCAATTCTGCAAATTTTCACTCTTGTCACAGTTCTTGCAAATACCACACTCTATCCCCACATCCAAGTGCATTTGCAGGTCATCAATACACACCTGTGATGCATCTTTCAAAAGTGGACATTCCCATGTGCCCTTTGTGAATCTTATACCAAAGGGAGGGAGAATCTTATTACCACATATAGGCACACAATGTCCCACTGCTAATGTCTGCTGCACCTTAAAAAAGAAATTAAACTGACAAATTTCCTCGAGGCTATCACTTGTAATGTACTCAAAAAATTTCTCATTCCCAAATCCATCTTCATTGCTTTACTCTATTGACTTCCGGAATGCAAAACGACCTATCCATACGGCACCATAATGTGAAAGCCACCTCACACTCCGCTTCCTTTCCCTCACAGACTCTATATCACTGCGGTGGCAATCGAGACATGCAGAGTGCGTGTACGTTTTATAATACCAGGGGCATACTCTGTTCTGGAACGAAAGGTCTGTAGCTTTGCTGCTAATCTGTCTAGTCTACCTGTCATAGTTCTACCTCCACCAGGAGATAAAACATTTACCAGAGGCTTATGGTCGGTCCTAATTACAATGTTTTCCCCATACAAACATTCTATAGCGTCCTGTCACCCAAGTGCATGCTAATAGCGCCTTCTAATTACTTTTGGCTTCTCGGAGTGTCGCACAATATAATACAATGTGTTCTTTATTACATTGTCTCTGTATCAACACTGCTCCTATGCTCACATCCACACTAATAATACATTTTATTTCCAACCACAAATTACCCCACAGAGCACCCACAATTTACTGATTCACTTAAAGAAATCCTACTTCCTGTCCGTTAGCCTACTCCTACTTTGTATTTCAAAAGTTTGCTTAAGGATTCTGTTTTTTGCACGTAACTTAGGACAAAATTGGAATTAAATCCTGTTAGATCCAAAAAAACAGACACTGGTTGTTTTTTGGGTTCCAAAGCCACGGCATCGAGAACAACTTTCACATGATCAGCTTTTGGTCTTATCCCATTCACAGAAATATTGTGACCAATATATTCAACACTACATTATGGAAGCATAGATTAGTCCAATCTCAATATCAACCCTTTGTCCGCCAAAATCTTAAGAACCATCCTCGCTGCGCTATTTACCAGACACAAGTACATTGTCCTTGGATGCGACCGTCCATTCCAGACCCGTCAAAGTCTTCTTCATCAGATGATGGCATGCACCTGAAGCTCTCGAAAGCCCAAACGGCAATCCTTTATACTGTAAGTCACCGTCCAATCCCTTGATTTCACTTGCAACCCAGCCTGATGGCAGACGCTTGCTAGGTCTGAAAACACTCTTGAATCTGCCAATGGTTGCAAGGGATGTTCATCCTCCCAAGCGGCATCTTTCACACTGTGAAGAACCCGGCACCCACAGTCCTGAACTCTCAAGAGAAATCACAATAGGAGAAGCCAAGGCGATGACTCAATAAGTTCAAGCATTTTCCTGCCATACAAGTATCGAACATTCCCTCCCACAATTTCTGGTAACATAGGATGACATTTCTTACTTAATACCTCCCTGGAACGGTATTTTACAACAATCCTGTGCCTGAATCCCTTGTACTTGCCAGCTTTAAAACAATGACAAACACTTCCCTAAGAGTATCCACATAGTCGGATTCCAACTCTTTCTGCTCATTTTTATCCACAATATAGGCAGAAGGATTTTCCCTGGGATGTAACTTAATGCCTAAACCCTCTTGGTGTACCCAACCCAGAACTGACCTTTTCACCAATCTACAGTATTTCTTGTGCACCTCTACCCCTGATTTCCAACTCCACCCATACAAACCTCAGTAAAGTGAGTCTATACCCTTTGTACGCACCGAGAAGAGCATCCGTGGGACACAACTTCTTCCATGGCCGCATGCGCCTGGATAGTTAATCTCCTAATAAAGAACACCGTGCACATAAATCAACCATCAGACCAAACTGAACTCCATCCACTCTAATCATGGGTCATCACAAATTCTTCTGCTTTCCTCCTGTACTGATGTTCAACAACTGTGAATTTAATAATTCATCTCATCTTCAACAATTAAACGCACCTTAGCAATTTTGCTGCCTTTGCACACTCTTCCGAAATGTCCCCTCTTCTTAAACCCATGCAGTTTTTAGGTCTCGCTGAGCCAGCGCATGCGCTGCTCTGCGAGACATTTAGTCTGTGGGTTTTCAAAGTGCTGCCACAGGCTTTTGGTGGCCTAAAGCTTGCGTGCACGCGCACAGCTGCCATCTGTCTTTCCTACGCCTCGCTTGATCGCGATCGCGGTCCAATGCTTGTGTAAAGAGTCACACACCACAGGCACATTCTATGAAGGCACGGTGCTTGTAACCTGACGCAGCACACGAGGCGCTATGTGTTGTCTTTATTACTACTTTCGCGCTTGATCGCGATCCCTTTTGCGGGCCAATATTTGTGTAAATAGTCACACACCACAGGCACATTCTATGAAGGCACGGTGCTTGTAACCTGACGCAGCACACAAGGCGCTATGTGTTGTCTTTATTACTAAAACCCTAGGCAGAAGGAGGATCTGCCAGAGGGGTACGCAGAAGCTTGTTTAACATGGCTGCCAGTTCTGTGGGCGGAAAGCTATAGCCGTTGCCTTGTTGGTCCGTATTCTATTTCTATGGTTCGTCTCGGGCACTAATTCCGAGTTGTAGGTAGGAGTTGTCACTGGAGAAGGTCTTGTAAACGTTTTCAGCGTTATTGGTGCTGGTGGCATGTATTTTATATTTATATAGCGAATTGCTGCCACAGGGTGGCCGCCAAGCGCTGTAACCTCACCTCATTGTCCATGTACGCCTTCAGTGAACGAATGAATAAATACTACGTTAGCTGTGACCCGCCCGAGCATTTGTGTTCTTTCAGTGTTTTGTTGTTTGCTATGAGACACCTACATGCCAATATTTGTGAACAGCTAAGACGAAGTTTAGGTGAAACATCATCCTGGTGGGGCTTTCATTTCCCAGTAGACATGCAATTCTGAGAGGGGGCCGGCTAAAAAACTACTTTTTTTTTAAGATTGATTTCCCCACCTCAATTTGTAGTGCATGGAGACTGCCAAGTTACAGAGGGTAACGACTATCCATGCATCTGACAGTGTGTTACTAAGCACTTCAGTTGAGTGCTAAGTAGGGTTACAGTAGGGTTCTGTAGAGTAGAATAGAGGTATATGTCATCTATGAGCCATTTATATAGCGTGCTTGCTGCTTTTAGTATAACTTTGGAACGCCAAAGGAGCTACTAGGTAGGATGCGGTCCGGGTTGATCTTCATGTGCATTAAACTCATCTGATTAAAGCATTCACAGATGGCCAGTTCCACGTAGCCTGCTGAGATGCAAGCACAAACGGTGATGCTGATCCTACCTGGACGCCAAGTGTCCACGTATGAGGCCTATAGATTTATGTGTCACACACTCCTAATATTCAAATTGCTCCCAATGTTTGTATGTCGTTATATTTATGGGCGTGCGCCGAGGTATCGTCCTCTAAACTTGGGTGTGGAGTCAAAATGATCAAAGTTGCAGTTGATCCAGGTATTCCAATATACTCCAAAGTTGTGGTCACTGTTTCTTTTTATTATGTTATGCAATAATTTCAACTCATTAATTTCAGGAGGTCATTGCTTTTTATCGTAAATCCATAGATGGTTACCCCCAAAAACATTTTTGTTAACCCCAATGCATTTCGGGTAGTGGATACCACCCTTCTTCAGGGGGTAGGTTCCAGTGGGGAGGTGCAACTCATATGAGGCCTGACACTTTTGCTTGTCCTGATTTTTTACCATTCGGTTCTTTGTATTCAGCGATTGTAGGAAGCTGTCTCTTTATATCATATATCAAAACAAGCAGTGGCATAGCCAATAGGTCTCGCCTTTGGGGTCTTATAAGTGTTTAACCATGCAGCAGTTAATGTTCTTGCACCAAGGATATTGTGCTGCATAACTAAATACTTAGAAGGTCCCAAAAGCGAGACCTATTGGCTATGCCAATGCTTGTTAGCAATGGCCGGAGAACCCTACACATTCTCCAAAATGCTACAAGCACCGCATCTCTAACAATATATACTTGACTTCCTTTCCGGACTAAACTCACCACTCTTCCAATCTCTCTCTCTGTCATTCTTCTTGACCACGGTGCTCACTTCAGGAACACTACCTCTGGTTTCCAGCACAAAGTTTTCTGAATTCTTCACCACTTAGTTAATTTTTACAGCCACACTCAGGATTAAATCTGCACACACCAACAACCCAGGATTAAAACTGCCCACACCAGCAACCCAGGATTACATCTGCACACACCAACAACCACCCAGGATTAAATCTGTACACACCAACAACCAACCAGGATTAAATCTGTACACATCAACAACCCAGGAGTACATCTGCACACACCAACAACCCACGATTAAATCTGCACACACCAACAACCACCCAGGATTAAATCTGCACACACCAACAACCGGCCCTGAACTTTTTGTTTTGTTTTGTTTTACTTTTCACTGGGATCCGATACCTTAACCCCTCCATGATTAATATGTTCCATGTTGCACGCTGCCACCAAAAGATCTAAGTGCAGCAATGAACTCTTCAATGCACTCATTCTCCTGCTGCTTTCTAGAATACAACTTATAAAGCTTCCTGACAAAATTTTACACTTTTTGTATACCTAAAACCCATTTCCTTACATATCCAAATATACCTAATCCCACCACATTCTCCAGTTGAGGAAAATTCTTAAATTCCCTTAACCCCACACCACCCAAACAAGGGGTGAAGAGGGTAGTTTCCTTGTTAAATAACACTATTCTTTCCAGGACCTCCGCATGCGCCCTGAACATCTCATACAATCTCACCGTGGCATTATCATTTGGCAACCATGGAGTAAAGGCATTGGTGGTGGTAATACAGGTATCACATTCACTTTTCCCAACAAATTAATAAAATAATTTGGCATGGTCTATGCTGGAACACAATAAACTAAGATAACACATGCCATCGCCGTAGTCGGATTCCTAACATTCCTCAAGCGAAATGCAGTGGACTTAACATCAAAAACGCAGAAAACTCTACTTGCTGACAGACATGATCCCATCCACCAGTCTTAATAACGTGTGACAAATTGCTTTTTATAAAGGATAGTTTTATTTTCCTTCAGGCCCTTGTCTGTTTTTCTTAACAAATTGCTGTAACGTGTACGCAGAAACAAGTACCATGGTAATGCGAAAGCATGCGTCCACATCAGCCCTGGCTGTTTTCACAATTTGTTATTGACTGACTGCATTGTTGAGCTCATCAATGACCCAAGATGGCCGCACACATGGCGTTGCTGGAGCTGCCTGACCTTGTCCAACTGTTCGTATTGAACGTCACACGCTGCAGTGGTACGTCTCCTGCCTTAGGGCTCCGCGCACCAATGTTGCAATCAGCTGCACGTAAAGCTGAGCAACACAAATACACCGCTGTAAAGGAAACTGCTGGTATGTATGCCTTGTAAAGACAGTATTAACTGCTATAACTTATTACAGCATTGCTTCCCCCACGCGTGCCCTCTGTGTTGCTCTCCTCGACCACATGTTGCTTTGCTCCCGCCCTCCTCCCGCTGCTTTCATATCCCCCTCCGTGGTGCTTCGGTGCCCCTTACCCTCCACCGAATTGCATCACCAATACCCCTCAGCCTCTACAATATTGCTTCCCTATCATCTCGCATGTTGCTTCCGCTCCGCTCGCCCACTTCTTTTAATAAAACACTTTTCTGCATTTTCCTTTCTTTTTAGTTACCAATCCAAGCTGGAAAATTAAAAAAAAAGCACCCATGTCACTTTGTAGGAGTGTGAATGCGTGGTGCATGCACCCACACAATGATCTAGATTTAGCCACACTGCTAAAATCCACTGACAAAGCCGGAGGTCACAAAGGCAAGATGTATTGGCATTGCCAAAGCTTGTTAAGTAAGTCCTCTACCAGGCACTGGGCCAATCCTGAGTCTGCAGAGGGGCTGCTGGAAGGAGATGACAATTCTTTCTCAGATCAAAGTGTTGAAGACACATCAAATTTACATTCAAGGCTACCCCCACAATTAGGGGGCGCGTGGTTTGCGCCTGAGAAGATGGCCGCTTGCTCCCGGAGCGCCACCATAGGAGAATCAATACCGCCGCACAAAAGTACCTAAATGACACAAACACCAGGCAGAAGACAGCAGATCATACTCATCCGTATGGTGTGAACCTCTAGTAGGAATCTATGGAGGGCCAACACAAATGCACTCACCATCGGTCTCCAGCCCCGGTGCATTGTACCATTCCACAAGACTTCATAAGATGGCAGCCAAGACTACGTACCCTTGCAATACAAGCCTGAACTCTGACACATCAATGGTATCAGGATGCCCTGCCTTCTCATCGAGACAGAAAATCACGTATTTACGATCCTGCACTCAGAGCGAGAGTGGTAGCAAGATGCCGGGATACAATAACAATGTTACAGAAGAGGAGCACTTAACCAATGCAGCAGCGACTAAGAGACCATTAGCGAACTGCACCACTCGCTGACTGATCTACTCTTCAGCGATACTGTAATCACCACTGCTCGCTCTGTCTGCTGCAGGTTCACTCAGTGTTACTTAATGCAACTTGAGCTCGCCTTGCATCTCTTATAATATCATGAAGCACGTTTAGTATCAAGACACTTAGCAACGCTCAACTCTACATAAAGACACTGCTCTGAGACACTATCAGCTATGACTACTGATCAAGGGTAAATGTTAACCGACAACAGATCCACATTCACGTGTGATCTACTGATTGTTGTGAGGGCAAAACAACTGCTGGGTAGCATGGATCACTAATATTAACCAAAATGGTGCTGGCCAGCCGACCCATCACTTAGCCGTCTCCAGGCTCCAAAGCACCTAGGCTGCCCTTCAGGCGTGACAGCGAGATGGTACCCGAGGCTATTCATATCAAACACCTCTTATTCTCAATAATGGTACCCGCCGGAGGCTATTGGCTGTCCAGATAAACACTTGATACTCTGACACGGGGTAACCGGTGACTCTCAACTGATACACAATACCACAGATAGCCTGTTCCCCATATCCATTACTGAAGGCTGTTACAATTGGCATCTTACTGGAATTCTGACCTCTGTCTACCGTCATCAAACAGTTTGTAATCACTAGGGCCTGGCAACAGGCTAATTAACTGGCATCTCACTGGAATTGGATCTCTGTCTCCTGTCATCTTACAGTCGGCTATTCACCGACGACGAGAGACAGGCCAATTACTAGATATGGATGGACTTCAAGCAGCCCAACACGACACAGTGACTGTAAGCACATTACAATCAGTACTATCGACCTCCACAACTATAGGCCATCGGACCTGGAAGTGCTCTAATCCTATCAGGAAACTGGTGACAACCTGAAACAACTTGTAATAATCTGTGAATCCCAATCCAAGTCGTAAGAATCCAATAAGGCTAAATGAGACTCGCTGTGATCTGACTCGGAACCATCTGGACCTCAACTCTTGACATAGGACGTATTCTCAGAGGACACCAGCCTTATCTAGGCATTGCTGGTCTCTAACAGGAGTACCTCCACATCAATAGAGCTGCGCACTGTTGACACAGAAAATACAGAAATTACTGCTAAGAGTAGTGTCCTGCTTACCATTCAACCAATCCTCTGAAAATCCTTATCCTCAATACTACTGAACTTCAGAAAGACAAAATGGCGGAGTTAAAAGAAAAGGCGGTTAAAGAAGTAAAAGAACAAAAAGTAGGACAGAAAAAAATAAAAACAAGAACCCCTGATCCCAGATTCTCCTATCAAAGGGAAATTAGAAATACTCGCTAATATGGAGCTAATTTTACAATGCCTGAACTCACTATGAGGAGTAACTCCGAGCACTAAAAACAGCACCGACATCCTGAGAACCAAAATAATGGGATGGAATCAAGACTAAGTAGAGAGTAAACATCAGACATCTTATCTATGAAGATTGAATTTCTAGAAATAGAATTTACTGAGCTAGAGGACAAACAGAAGGGGAAATCTGAGGATCTTTGGTTTACCACAGAACACAGAAGGATGCCAAATCCTATGTAGCCTTCCTAGAATCACGGATCCCACAAACATTTGGCCTCTCTTTTGGCAATGACTTTAAAACTAAGAGAGCCTTTTGAATCCCCTCAAGACCTTCGGCTCATTCAAAATAACCTAGACCCGTGATATTCAGACCACTTTGCTACCAAGACTCGGAAGCCATCTCAGACCATATGAGAAAGGTGAAAACCACAAATTAGAATGGCTCCAAAATTGGTATCTCACGACACTATGGCAAAGCCATGTTCAACCGTAGGAAAGGATTCCAGGCCGTAAGGGCGGGCGTGAGATTGCTATACATTTTCCTTTGCAGGTCCATCAAAATTGAAAATATTTTGCAAAGGAAAGAGTTTAATCCTCCATGAGACTTAGTGACCCACGGAGCTAGGCCCCACACCAACTGCGACGGAACACGCTAGAAGCCGAGGACTCATTCAGGATAGCAAACTCACTATGACATCGCATGTTAATGTCATTACCTTCTCCTGCTTCTATATCCTATGAATGCTGCAAAAAATCATCAAGTGACTCCCCAAGAACAACAGACACACCATTACACAAGCCCTCATCACAAGCAGAGTGGCCTATGGTAACACACTCCACACCAGAATATGCACTCACCTCATTCCCAGACCACTCAGAACGCCGCTGCTAGACTCAACCTCGACCATCCACACTGCACTCACATCACGCCTCACCTTAGAAAACTCCACTGGCTTCCCATCCAGAAATGCTGCCACTTCAAACTGCTCACCCATGCATACAAAGCACTGCACAACATACGACCCTCCAACCTCAACCACTGTCAACACTTCCACCAACCCCCAGACAACTGTGCACAGCCTCTCTCACCCTCGCCCCCCCCACATACACAGCAGCAGAGCCGGAGATCCTTCTTTTTCCCACACGGCTGCCAAGACATGGTATGACCTCCCTCAACACATCGGGCCTCACCCTCGCTTCTTGAATTCTGCAAGAAGCTAAAAACCTGCCTCTTTAACTAACCTTGTTCCTATTCACCTGCTCAGTGACTGGATACCCTCCCGGATGACAAGTGTGCTCTACGAATCTACATAACATAACAATAGCAATAAAACAAGAAACAAGAATTGTTGTGGTGGAGGCCCGAAGTATGCAGAATTGCTGGATACGTGACTTCACATACTCCCTATCAAACAAAAATAAAACAGCGTCTTTACGCTAATGTCGAAGAAATCTGATATCACGATCACCAGCTCTATCGAAAAT
This sequence comes from Triturus cristatus, assembly GCF_964204655.1. NCBI lineage: Eukaryota > Metazoa > Chordata > Amphibia > Caudata > Salamandridae > Triturus > Triturus cristatus. The sequence goes on along the minus strand of NC_140589.1, from coordinate 1,825,850,534 downwards.
TAGGAAGAAAGATGGCTTATTTAAAAATGTAGTAAAATCTGCCCAACATTTGTACCCAGACTGGCGATGACCCCCAATTCTGGACAGATCTCAACAAGACAATCTATGGGCTACCAAATGATGCAGATATAATATTAGATGGCGACTTAAACCTCACTCTAGATATAACCCTTGACCAAATCTCATCTTGTAATTGCCGACCGAACAGATTCGACACGCAGATGAAACAGCTCCTCTAAGTGTACAATTTTAATGACTTAAAATGCCTACATATGCCAACTGGTAGTATATTCACCTTCTACTCCCATCCTCATAACACACTACCAAGTATAGGCTACTTGGTAACTAGTAACACGTCGACTGTCAAGGCATCCAATCAAACAATTGAACCGATTCTAATCTCTGCTCGTGCTTGTATATCTTTAGATCTAGATATCACTATCTCCTGAACTAAAGACAAGATTTAAAGGAATAATGATGAGATACTTAATGACTCAATTATCTCCTCTATCAAACATGTCTACAAAGAGAGCAGATAATCTGTCATTTCCCCAGAGCTTCTATGGGATGCCATGAAGGCTACTATACGAGGGGTCATGATCGGCGTCATGTCTAAAAGGAACAAGGATATGAATTTTAATCTTTATTCACTGGAGCCAGATATTAAGAAACTGCAACAGGAATGAATACATTCCAGAGACACAACAATCCTACTTAAACGTAAACCTCTTAAATAGGAACTCAATAAAATGCTGAGTGAAAGAACAAATAAAATAGTTGAATGAATCTAAAGCTATTAGCAGTCTAGAACAAAATAAAGCTGGGAGGCATCTAGCCAATTATCTCTAAGCCAAAAACAACATAATACATATTGCAGCCATCAGAGGCAGATCTGGTACCACACACACACACACACGCAAAAAGTATTTCAGATTCACTCCATGCATTCTACAACCTTGGCAGACTAGCCAATTCGGACTCACCTTCCCGAGTCAAGATATGAAGAATTCAACAAAGAGAGCGATTCAAAGGTCTGCCGTTGTTAAATGTATTCAATTGATTAAATGCAACAAGCATTACACATCCCACAAATCCTTTTATAAAACTTTACAAAACACATTACTACTCCATCTGGAAGAAGTATACTCCGATTTCAGCTCCACGGGAGAAACTGAAGGTACAGGTTCAGAAGTTACAATCGCGGTCACACATAAAGAAGGGAACGATCCTATGGATCCTAAGAATTACAGTTACATTTCACTCCTAACTGCTGATTGCAAAATATATACAAAGGTCCTGGACATAAGACGAGAAAAAGACGTAACTGCGCTACTTCAAACGACAAAAACAGGATTTGTGAAAGGCAGATACGCATCAGATAACATAAGACTATTCGAACACACATTGGAAATGGCAAAATGACTACCCTCTGCCTCAAGAACCAGGGCGCTGGACGAGAGGAAGGCCTTTCACAAGGTTTCCTGGATTGTTCTGCGTTCAGTGCTAAGTAAATTCATACTGGGGACACATGGTAATGGCCTTGTACACACAACAATCTGCCGCAACGGAGTCAATGGCGCCAGGTCTAAGAATTGTAGTCTATCACAAGGTACCAGACAGGGCCGCCCTACATTTTTACTCACAATTGAACCTTTGCTGGGAATCATCCGCTCAATTTTTGAACATTAATGGGATCCCGTACCCCTCTGGCAAACAAAAAGTTGCAGCATATGCGGGTGATGTGCTAATCTTTTTGGAAAAGGCAGAGCTTGCTATCCCGGATACAATCAATAAATAGGCAGATGTTTCAGGTTCTTCGCTTCGCTGTGAGCAGACAGAAGTCTTCCCACTGAACAACTTATGTCACCCAACAGTAACTGAAAATTCAGGACTCAAATGTCAAGACAATTTAAATATCTCAGATTAGAGTTTAAAAGGAACTTATACAAAACAAAAGGACACAGAGTTCCTTTACGCTAAAATTTAGAAATTAAGAGACCTTGGGCACACAAGTTTATAACGTGGCGGGGCGGGATAGAATGTCTAAAGATGATGATCTCACCACAGGTCAATTTTATCACAAGTAAGTTCCCTCTCAGCTGCCTGAGCTTGAACTTTCAGGGGCACGCACATGACATTGCAATGCTATTCAGGTGGCTTAAATAACTACATACTTTATGCTGTAGTTCTCTGGCAGCAGCACAGATGGGAGGAGGGCAGTCATTAATCTGCATGGATTTTTATCTCTGGCTTAACAATGCAACTGTCACCTGACCTTTTCACCTACACCAGTGTTATTCTACAGTTATTTTGCTTCCACACAAATATAAACGCATTCTCATGCCGTCTTCTTGTTTTATTTTATTCACCAATTTTATAAAGCGCGTGGCTACACGAAAATCAGGCTTCCCAGTGCTAACAACGGGGTTGGACTTTGAAACGAGACCTACGGCCATTGTCAATGCCGGTTCCTTTTATGCTGTTACTTGTTTTACAACTTTTCCTTGGGGAATGGGAACACTATTTAGATGTGATGCCCCACAATTATTTGATCTCTGGATCTGTGTGGGATTACTCACACTAAACCCGTTCTAAATTGTATAAGGTCTCTCAGTGCATGCCATTCAGGAGAGTGTATCCTGCCAGTGGAGTCTGCCTCTGTGCCACGTCCCCCATCACTCTATCTTGGTCCACGTGGCACTGCATCATTTTCCTCCTCCCCAGGGTTTCAAGTGGGCCAGGTCCTACCAGACCTCAGAAGTGGTGATAATGAATAGCGGATGATGAAACGGGTCCTTATCGGGCTGTATATACATGTCCTGAACTTTACAGGGAAAACCTGGATTGATTTTTAAACAATGAATGTAAAAACCGTTATGGTAATCCAGGTCAGCATTTAGTTGCTGTTCATTTTTCACAAATGTTGCTTAATCTTGCATTCCCGAAGAGTGTTTGCTATTTCCAGGATGTTGTGTTTCTGTATTTTTTTCCGTGTAGCTTATTACTCTTGTATAGAACATACTTTGAACAGAGTCTCCTCCGGGTACTTATAAAGGGCCACAGGCTCTGAGTTGAGGCTGAAGACAGTGCGAGTTTCACACAGTGCCTGTCAGTGGGTTAGAAAGCCGTTCAGAATATATGGCCATCCTATCCTTGGCCTCTCTGCAGAGCACTCAGAGCAAACGTCACGTATTCCAGTTGCTATTGTGCGACTGTGCAAATGATTGTGAAGGAGGCACACATTTGTCAAAAGATTGACACAGTGAAAGTAAAAGAAAAGATGGTGCTTACACGTGAGGGTGTGTTGTATATTGGGGGTGGTGGAGTAAAGGAGAAGCGAGGAAGTGCATTCAGGAGAGAGCGAAAAGAGGGTGCTGAAGAAAAAAAAAGACGAGGTGCAAGATATGCAGATGGATGAAATGTGGACAAAAAGGATGTACATGGCTAACAAAGTGAACATAGCGTGAGTGATTAAGTCACTCTAGACCACAACTCCTTCACAAAGGCCTCAATATTGTTCAATTCACAGTCTCACATTTTGACAAATAAAACATTTTCGGTATGAATTATTTGCAACAAAATCATTGTTACTCATTTGTCCTACCAACAGTTTTTAAAAGCAATAGTCCTGGCATGTTTTAAGTGCATAAACACTGTTGTGTTATAAATCTGGATGCAATAACAGAAAGCTCAAACGCCAGCCAGCTGGCACACTTTGCTAATCACAGAAATGTACGTATTTTAACAACACACTTACTTACATAGGCCACGCCCTTTGTAAAGACCCCACCCACCTTACTGTTTTCATCTCACAAACCTGCTTCTCCTCCAAGGTACTAAAACAAAAGACACTCAGATTCTCCAATCTGTAGGATCACTCTGGCCACACACGGAATAAACCAAAGCCAGCCACCTGTTAGACCATCAATGAACCACTGGCCTCCACCAGAACCACTTCACCAACATATTTCCAAAGACCATTGTCTGATGCTCAGGCCAGCAGTCAGCCACATCCATGGACCCCGCCGCAGCTTACACACCATGAAGCAGCAGAACTCTCCCCGCCTGGGTCACCTGCTGCCTCTTATTCAGAACCAAAGCCTCAACTGGGCATGGGGAGGCAGCTTAGAACATCCTCAGCAGTGGCCTGACCTTCATGGGGCGCCCTTGCACCTTATTATCCAGGAAGAAGGACTCTCAACATCATGAATTATCCATGACCACCTCTCTCACAAGGGCAGCTCAGAAGTCAAGAGACTTTATTCCAGATCTACCCACTCCCATGGTGCCACCGTATGTCACAAGATAGAGCACACTTCACATGGTCACCCGGCAAAGCACCAATATCACACGGTGACCACTAGGTGAACCTGTGAATGCGCTGCATTTTTAAAATCCGTTGAGGATTTAGAAAGCTGCCTAGGCCTGGAAGATGACCCTAGAAGCCTTTAATCGGTTGTATGGCGGCGGTTAGGAATGGGAGGCTGGGCATTAAAGCCTGCCCTCTTGCCAAGTCCAGCAAGCACCTCCCAATGTCCCTCTAAGCTTGCAAGGGTCACAATACCCCGCCCCTACTTTGGGCGCCACCTCCTCACTCACACAGTATGTTTTCTAAGAAGGCAGGTCTCCCATTCTGCCTGATGAGTGATGGAACATACCAGTGGCACATATAGGGAAGAAGTTATCCGGAGCCCCTCAGCAGCCCTGTTGCCCTGGCTGGCGACAGCCATCCAGGGCCAGCTCTAAGGTGGTGTGACTGGTGCAGCCGCACATCGTAGCGACCTGGGGGGCGCCGTGTTAAGAAATAACACAGGTTTAAAAACCACCTGCTGCAGAGTTCATGGCGTTTTCAGGCAACAATACAAATGTCAAGGTTATTCTGGTGATGATGTTCCTGCTGTAGGGAGATCGGGGTTTTGTCTAGTGGAAGGTTCCACTCATGATAAAGCAGTGCAGAGGGTGAACATGCCTACTGCCAAGAACGTGTACCACGCACATCACCAAATTGTATTGTATGTCGGATCACTCAGTAGGTTACTGCTTTTGTCACAGAGATCTTTTTGTTACTTGCAGTTCATAAATTACAACCCTAATATAGCACAGTGAGCTATGAACTGTCATCAAAGAGCTGCATGCAAACTGCATGGTATAGGTTAGAACATTATTTCTCTGCACCCCCCGCCCCACGTCTTTCATTATCTAATGTTGCTAAAAAAGGGTTGATTTGGGTAGAAATACATTCTTTTTAGTAAATCCAACTGTGGTGCATATTAAATCCCAAGTTTGTGGTTTTTCAGACCAAACACTCTTGAAATATACCATCTACTATCAGTGACTTGTGACACCTACACCTTGTAACCCTCATTACCTTATTTAAAATTCTCTATAGCCTGATTCACACACATACGATTCACTGGCTCTGTACAATGTGTGTGTGATATAAAGTACTCAGACACCCTATACTGGTATGAATAGCGCTATAAAACAAATCAAATGCATGTGAGAGAGGACTATGGCGAGATGAGGGCTCTGGCGGAGAGCGGTTCTGAGGGAACTGGTGGAGAAGGCGGTCCTGGGGTTGGGGGCGCCACAATGATAGTCTCATCGAGCGCCACCAGCACTAAAGCCGGCCCTGAGGCCATCTCTAATAGGGATGTGTGATTAAAAGACAGAATAGATTTGGTTTGGCAGTGGAACCAATTGTAATCTGGATAATTTGTGTGCAAAAAAATGTATGAAACTTTTTCAGGTGGATTTATAGTTTCGCTTACCCCTACTTATTTCACTCCATTCGAGCTCCTTTTCACTCTCTTTTTAGTCAGACTTTTTATTTTTCTCTTTTTCCCAAGCCGCTATTTCTCCCAAGTTTTCCCATTCTCTTCACTCTAGCACCGTTTGTTTGGTTTAATTCTCTTTCTCACCATTAAATATATATCCGCGCTCCTCCTTTCTATCCATTTGAGCTCTCCCTTTTCATTTGCACCTTTCCTTCAGTCATGTGACCCATTTATTTCTCGGATTAAGCTGCTTGCTCTTTATTCTCTTTTGTTTAGACCTTAGTCCCCCCTTGAAGATTTCAACTCTCTCCTTCCAAACAAACTTCTTTCATTTCTCCGTCCATGCTCCCCTTCAAGAACCTTCTTTCCCACCATACAATTACTCCTTTCTCTAATTTTTAGGTCAAGCCTAGCGCAGAGGGCATGCGCTGCCCTAGAAGAGGGCCTCTTGAAACATCCAGACTTTCTTAAAGCTTGTGCGTGTGGTTGTCACATTCTATTGGCCTTTGCGTGTGGCTTTCAAAAATGACAGCACGCAAATGGCCAAAGGCAGGTGCATGTCCCGCCTTTTCTCTAAACGTTCACTCCAATGGCCTTTGGGTGTCGGGAGCGAGCAGCATCGCGCCGGGTGCCAGCTGCATTCCTGGATCATGTTACTCATTAACACAGAGCGGTCGCTTTCACTTTTGCGACCGCGCTTGTTTAGCCTGCCTAACAGGCAGCGCACAACCCGTGTAAATATGAAGAGACTGTGCTTTAAAGGACAAAACCTCTGGCTCCAGTGGCAGTAACAATGCTTAATTTGTAACCTTACAACTGCCGGTGCTTTTACTAGGCAGCAGCTTCAGACAACATACTTCTTTTTTTCCCCTGCCTAACAGGCAGCACACAACTTGTGTTAATGGGAAGGGAACGTGCTTTCAAGGACAAAACTTCTAACTGTACGAGCTCGGAAACCAGGTTCCATTCTCAATTGCTGCTCAACAGGGTGTGATTTTGGGCAAAGCAGTGCTTTAAATGGGATGGTACTCACCGGTACTGAGTACCGGCACTTCTTACTTTTATCCCTTCAAGTACCGGCACTTCTCCCCCGCCAAGGAGAGTACCGGTACTCATGTCTGACATACTGTTTATTGCTAATTCTGCGGAGGCGGGGTGGAGCCTGCCTCCCGGATACTCTGACAGGTAAAGTGCCCCTGGAGCCCTGTGCCGAGCCCCTGCTGAACCGTTCAACAGCAGCTCAGTTGCATTATGTCTTCTTGAAAGCGTGGGTGTTGAAAATGTCACCTTCACGCTGTGCTTGACAGAACAGTGTCCATACCATTCAGACACTGCTCTGTCAATCACATTTACACAATGGTGTGCGTTTGTGCACACCCTGGAATCCAGGCGACCCACTGAGAGCGGCAATGAAGGAAGCCACGGGAGGGAAGGAGTTGAAAGTGTCCTTTGCCTGCCTGAGCCTTTTGTGTGAGTGTATGACTGCTTGTGAGTGTTTAACGACTTGCGTGCGCGTTTACGTGTAAAGGAAAGAGGAAGCGAGAGAATGTGGAACTCTACAAAGGTGTTGTAAAGAAAGTGTGCGGACTGCTTTGAATGTGCGTGTGTTCTCGGGCCTGGGTGAGTAAGTGCGCACACGAGAATATGAGTATTGACTTGAGCCCAATGCAAATCAATGATAATAATCAGGGCCACTGTAATTATGCGGCAGGTTTGAAAAAATTATGCAGCGACAAAAAGCAAAGTATGCGGTGTAATGCAGAACATTTGCTGATTGTATTAATTATTTTGTCATTTTATACTTGTTAATACTGCCAGGCCATAGGTTGCATTTCAGTTTAACACCCAAACATAGCAATAACACAACAGATGGAAGTAGTGTCATTGTATCATGTCCGACCTCTAGCCCCGCCCATAGCCCCGCCCACTAGCCACACCTCTAACTCAATTTGATGAGTACCTGCACTTATATTTTTCCATTTAAAGCACAGGGGAAAAGCATTTAATTTCCCTACACGCAGTAAAAATACAGGTGTTCTGCACTGCAGATAAAGTATTTCAGTTGAAGTTCCCAAATGCGAGACCTATTGGCTATGACAATGCTTGTTTTTTCTTCCAGTTGTATATACTCGGCCTAAAGGCAATAGAGCGGTTTACATGAACACCATTTACATTACACAAAGTCATGTTGAGCAGTCGCCGGGACTCGAACCTTTCCCAGTTTCAAACAGCTCTGGCCCTAACGCCATGTCCTCTCCCTATCTAAGCTCCTCCTCTTCGACTGGGGTGAAAACTAGGTCAAAACTTGACTGCATTCTCCCTACGCCAGTCTGAGTGATGGCCAGTGAGAGACAGCCTCTCTGACGTCAGATCCTGTGTATGAGAGGAGCGGAACGGGCATCTGCCTCAGTTCTGTTCGTTACAGTGCATTACAAATAAATAATTTATGTCAATACCCTGTTATTTACAGCACTGGCTGCCACGGCCTGGTGGTTTCCTGCAACTGTCAATACACTTTGTTACTTGGACCCAAATTACTGGTACAGGGGTCTGGTTATGGTGTTAGAAGAGATTGTGTAAGACACCGGGCTCTCTCACCGGCTCTACGTAGTGGCGTCTCAGAACAAAGCCGGCAGATGGAGCCCCTGAATGTGTTAGCATGGGAGTGGCGACGAGGGATGACACCGGCCGGGTGTGCCTTACCCCTGCAACAGGAGACTGGTGTGAACGGGCAGCCCTTGGGGGCAACACTGGCAGGACACAGCACCTTCTGTCTTGGCTGTCCCGGGGCAGGGATCACATATCTGGAGATGAATGGCCTCTACAGAGAACAATACCCACCCGTGGAGGGTGGCGACGAGGATACAGAGCACAATACCAGCCAGTGGAGGGTGGCGACGAGGCTACACCTGGGCAGGTGACCAGGGATGCGCGCTTTGCCGAGTCACCGGTACTGTCCTTGGAGAAGCAGTGGGGTCATGATGAAGGTGGAACCCTTTATCGAAATTCAACCCTTTGGGGCTGAGGGGCGTCCCGAGCCTGATAATCCACACAGAGCGATATCTCAAAGCGGCGAACAGTGTACACGATAGCCAAGGCCTGGCACTGCACCCACAGGAGGTACTCTTTAGGAGAGGAATCACAAACCAGTGTAAACCAACTATAGCAAGCACTACAAGTACTGCCACACAACGCAAACTGAAATATTACAAGGCGAGCAACATATGCATGGGTAATGTTACCAAAATGTGTGCTCTGAGGCAGAAAATGTCAGTGAATGAGAGGAGTGCGTGAGTTGTGTAAAACAGTGTATGTGTGCGCACACGTGTGTATGTGCAGAGCTCTGATAACAGATGGTACTAGTAGTAATCTCCTTGAGGTCCATACATGTACAGGACTGTATGTAAGTACTAAAGAAAAAACTAGGAGAGATCACGCACAAGACATGAGCCAGTTTGAGAGCTTTGATAAAGTCCTTGTGACACTGAGTGGTTGCGCGGGAGGGGGGTTGCGCGGGACATTGGGAGGTTGTGCGTGACAATGGGGGGGTTGTGCAAGGCAATGGGAGGTTGTGCGAGGCACTGGGAGGTTACGCGTGACATTGGGAGATTGTGCGCGACATCGGGAGGTTGCACGTGACATCGGCAGGTTGCACGTGGCACTGGGAGGTTGCGCGTGATAGTAGGGGGTTGTGCATGGCACTGGGAGGCTGAGCGTGACATTGGGCGATTGTGTGCGACACTGTGTATGTGCAGAGTGCAGAGCTCTGATAATTGATGGTACTAGTAGTAATCTCCTTGAGGGCCATACATGTACAGGACTGTATGTAAGTACTAGAGAAAAAAAAACTAGGAGAGATCACACACAAGACATGAGCTAGTTTGAGAGCTTTGATAAAGTGCGTGCGACAATGAAAGGTTGCGCATGACACCGAGTGGTTGCGTGGGTGGGGGGGTTTGCGTGGGACACCAGGAGGTTGCACATGACACCGGGAGGTTGCGCGTGACACCAGGAGGTTGCGCGTGACGCTAGGAGGTTGCATGACACGGGGAGGCTGCGTGTGACACTGATGTTACATGTGACACTGGGAGGTTGTGCGAGGCGCTGGGAGGTTGCGCGTGACATTGGAAGTTTTGCGGGACATCGGGAGGTTGCACGTGACATAGGCAGGTTGCGCGTGGCACTGGGAGGTTGCACGTGATACTGGGGGGTTGTGCGAGATACTGAGAGGTTGTGCGAGGCGCTGGGAGATTGTGCGAGGCGCTGGGAGATTGCGCGAGGCGCTGTGAGATTGCGCGTGACATTGGGAGATTGTGCGCGACATCGGGAGGTTGTACGAGACATCGGCAGGTTGCGCGTGGCACTGGGAGGTTGCCCGTGATACTGGGGGGTTGTGCGAGATACTGAGAGGTTGTGCGAGGCGCTGGGAGGTTGCGCGTGATACTGGGGGGTTGTGCATGGCACTGGGAGGCTGCGCGTGACATTGGGCGATTGTGTGCGACACTGTGAGGCTGCGTTTGCGACACTGTGAGGCTGCGCGGGTGTGACACCGGGAGGTTGTGCGGCCCGTCAATGAAGGTAAACTGGTGAGATCAGGGGAGGTCGGACCCTGCCCGTATCACGGAACCTCCACGTTCAAACTCTATGTGTACTTGGTGGAACATTTATAGACAACTCTGTCTTTCAGCAGCGGGTTTCACTCTCAGTTTATGTTCCTCTCACATTATGGACCTTCACTCACTCCCTGTCCGGAGTGAAGGCTCCTCCCCCTCCCGTATTCTGCAGATGTGTCCCGCCATTGTAACTCCTGTCCCGCTGCCGCCAAGAGGCACTGGGAGGCGTCAGCTCTCCGTTCCCCCTCCCCCCACCCCCCTCCCCCCCCCTCGGCGGCCGGGAGGGAGGGGTCTGTTCGGACAGGTGCCGGAGCGCCCTCATGCACAGAGATGCAAATACAGTCACCTGCATCCAGCCATCCCCGAGCGTGTGACTGGAAAACATACCGGGGTCCCTTACTGGCGCTCTGCCTTTGGTGTTTATTCCCTCCCTTAAGGCTGTTTCAGAGGGTTCGTATCGTCTGATTAGTGAACAAAGGCACAGAGGAGTAGAATTGCCCCAGGATCAAACAGTTTGTTAAATTAGGAGACGTGAGACTGCCACACAGTGCTTCTAGCTCCTGTTACTCAGGGTCCCTTTTCTAATAAACACAAATCCTTGCCCTGAGCCACAATGACCCCCACCTATGGGACAGTACAGGCCGCCTATGCTCCGATAGCGCTGCGGGACGGGAAAGATCGCAACAGCAGCAATCCCGATGACGCCACCAAGACCACAGCTGTCTTTTCGCGCTTAGATAACCGGTGTCTCAGTTATCTGAAGTCTAAGGTCAATATGTTCTCGGCCCAAATCTGATGTGCAGCAGCACTTATTTTTAAGCACCTTACATTTTTAAATTAGGGATCCCCATTTTCTTCACCTCACCCCCTTACTTTTTTTTGTGAAGGGGGTGCTCTTTGTGCCTCAAATGCACCCCTTATGTTCCTTTTATTAGGTCTTGTCTGCATGTCCGAGAAAAAACCCTTGTGGAACATAACAAAAACTTACAGTGGCTTTTCTTTTCCCTGATGCTGCACAGCAGTGGCAAAAACCACTGACAAAGCCAATAGGTGAAAAACGACGAGACTTGCAGACTTTCCCAGTGATTCTTGTAACATCACAATCACTCAAGGCATTACAAATGCATGATTAATACAACATTTGTCCTGATCTCACTGGGCTTACTTGAAGAACATGTTCTAAAATTAGTTGGTATAATTTAAGTATTTTCTAAAATGGTTTCATACAAAACATGTGAGGCTGATGAAGTATGTAGCAACTTAACAACATGGACGTGATCAGCCCTGTGAACCTGAAGTCTAGGACGCAAAGGTCCTCTCTGTAAACCTTCTCTAGATGTGTCCCTACATTCTGGGCCTCTTTCCTGCTGCGGTTCAAACTGGTGTCTGCTTCCCACCTTGAGGGAAATGAAGGCTGTGTTACTCAACAGGTACGTTTCAGGCCTCTGATCTCCATGTAAATACATACGTGTGCTTGTAGTTGGATCCTCAGATGTATTCTAAGCTACATGTTTGACCCTACTAATACATGGTTTTATATTGTGTGCATTGGACGTCAAAGCCAGCTTCACCGTCTGGTTGCAAAGACAACACTCTGAAAGCTTAGCTAGAAATGCATTCTGCCTGTTGCTTATGATTGGCTTTGCCTATTGTCACTCAGTTGCTTTTTTTTCTATTTGTTTTAGCTCGTCCAGGATCTCGTTGTCCCTCCCATGGAGCATACCCTGCTCACCACCTCTCTGACTGGCTTCTTTGCTTGTTACACGAGTGCTTTCTTTACAGGAACTCTTTTTTTTCTTTTTCTTGCAGCAATGAGTTATAGAATTCTGCTGTCTCCCTTGTATGCTTCTGTCTTCCCCACCCTTCCCTCCATGTCGCTCCCCTGCACAGCAAAGCATCTGTCGAACCCTCCCCCTTCCACCTTCCCCCACCCTCACCCTTTACGTTAGTGGTTTGCGGGTGCGCTTCTGCTGTTAACCACGCCTTGGCTGGTGCAGTGTTTGTCTGTGGATTCTTTGTGGGGATTGAGGCCATGAGCTGCCCCTATATTGTACTCAACCCCAGACAAGCTTAACAGGTATTTTAATAGAAAAGTCGTTTACTGCCCCCGCTTCAAACTGGCGGGTGCAGATCTCCTACATATGCTTTGGTCGTGTCCCCGACTGCGAGATTACTGGTGTTAAATGCTATGGAGACCAAGCGAGTACAGCCAGTACGGTAGGCGGGCAGCATGCGCTCCGGAATCGGGGTAAGAGAAAACACACACCTACACCTTGGTTGTACTTCGGTGCACTGACCCGGATCATCCGGTCCAGCCCCCATTTATTTACTTGACCTCTTCCGGGTCACAGCCTAGACCACCCGCTCCGTGAGCAGGGGGGTGTTCCCCTTGAACATAACATTCCTCCTTTATTATAGCAAAACAAAAAACCAACAACAACACCGGTTGGAGAAAACCTTCCAGTATAGAAAAGGAGAGAGAGAGAGAGAGAGAGAGAGAGAGAGAGACAGAGAGAGAGGGGGGTAGAGAGAGAGAGAGAGAGAGAGAGAGAGAGAGAGAGAGAGAGAGAGAGAGAGAGAGAGAGAGGAGAGAGGGAGAGAGGGAGAGAGGGAGAGAGGGAGAGAGAGAAAAAGAAAAACACTGCATTTCTTTTCCTCAGTCCATCACAAAACCTTTCAGTCGAGACGACACCGCCGGATTGGCTCGGAGATGATATCTGTGTCCACCTCGACCTTCGCTCCCATCTCTACTGCCTTCAGCTCCCACTGCCCCTGGCGAATGTTCCACAGCTGCCCCGGGCATTGGGGGGGCTGACCCAGGTGAGACACTCTCCTCGTTGAACACGTCACCCATCGGTTCGCCATCCTCAGACTCTGGCACCACCTCACTTGGTTGTGCCGGACACTGGTACTTTTTGAACTGGGAGATGTTCCGGGTGACTGTCTCGCGACCCCTCTGGGCAGTGACCATCGTGCCCTTGACTGTCTGGATCACCCAGGGCTCAGGTTCAAACGGAAGGGAGAACTTCCCTCGGGGATGTCGATTCTTCACCAGCACCAAATCACCGGCCACCAACGCTCTGCTTCTGGCATGGCGCCTCTGGGACATTCGGTCATTCTTGGCCCGCCTCTGTCGGAGGCGTTTGGATACTTGACGATATGCAGGCGAGGATGGTGTCAACTGAGGAAATACATCATTCAGCACCCGTTGATTACACAAAGACCCAGGGCTGGCCATGGTGGTCGAGTGAGGTGTGAGTCTGTATTCTTTCACGAAATTGTACAGGGCACACTCCATGTTCTGTTCTCGAGACATTGCTATCCGGAGTACTTTGTTTAGGGTGCGCATGAAACGCTCAGCCTCACCATTAGCCTGTGGCCACCGGGGTGTGATCTTCACATGTCGGACACCTCTTGACCGGAGGTATTCAGAGAACTCGTGGCTGGCGAATGGCGGGCCATTGTCTGTGCGTAGCTCCTTGATTAGCCCATGGCTGGCCATGATTTTCTCGAACCGAGGTATGGTGTTGCTCGCAGTAATGGAGTCCAGTATCTCAACCTCGGGGTATTTTGAGAAGTCATCAATGACGACAAGCATGTGTCGGCCATCCGGTAGGCTCCCAAAATCGGCACTCACCCGGTTCCACGGGTGAGGAGGTATGTCTTCCGTCAGGATTGGGGCTGGCGGATCAGCGGGGCCCACCGCTTGGCAGAGCGCACAGGACCGGACAGTCCTCTCCACCACACTGTCCAAATCCGGGAACCACACCTTGCACCTCAGGCGTGATTTTGTCTTGACCACCCCTTGGTGCGCGATGTGAGCTAAGTCCACCACTCGCTGCTGTAGTGACCTGGGGATGACCAGACGCGTACCTCTCATCAGACATCCCTCGGGGGACACGGCCAACTCGGACCGGACGTTGTGAAGAGCTTTTAACGCCACTTGTGCATCATCTGTACGGTGTGTCAGGTTCTCCAGCAGGGAATGCCACCTTCCTGATCCAATCGCTGATATCACCATCTCCCAGCAGTCATCCCGTTTGGTCGCCTCCAGGATGTCCTCTAGCCTGATGGGCAGAGGCCGAGAGCGTTCCACCACCAGTCTGACGTACTCCTCCGTCTCCTGTGCTTCAGACTCCTCTTCTCGGGTAACCGGCCGGGCATGTCTGGATAGGAAGTCCGCCGGGTTTTGTGTCCCGGGGCGGTAGATTACTTTGAATTGATATTCTTGCAGCTGCAGGATCCACTTTTCAATTCTTGGAGGTGGCTTCGACGACACGCCCATGAAGAGAGGAATCAGCGGTTTGTGGTCAGTGTGAACTGTGAATGGCTGTCCATATAGATAGAGGTGGAAGTGGCGACACCCCCAATGTATCGCAATCGCCTCTTTTTCGATGTGTGAGTATCTTTGCTCTGTTTCCGTCAGAGCCCGGCTCGCGTAGGCTACCGGGGCCCACTCACCGTCCAGTTGCTTCTGGGACAATACGGCACCCAAACCAATGGGACTGGCATCCACCGATAGTTCAGACTCCCGGGTGGGGTCAAAATACGCTAAGGTTGTTTCGGCGGACAAAGCGTGTTTGGTGGCCTGAAAAGCATTCTCTTGAACGGGGCCCCATTCCCATGTGGCGGCGTTCTTCGTGAGGTCCCGCAGGGGCGCCGTTAGGTTCGTGAGGTTCCGGATGAAACGACCACAGTAGGTGACCATGCCCAGGAAGCTTCTCACTCCGGTAACTGTGGTCGGGGCAGGTGCCGTCTGGATGTCACGGACTTTCGCGGGGTCGGGCGACACTCCTTGTTGTGAGAAGTGATATCCAAAAAACGCTATTTCTTTCTTTAGGAATTCGCACTTTTCGCGATGCAACGTAAGGCCACTGTCCTGGAGCCTCCGGAATACGCATCGTAGACGGTTCATGTGTTCCTCCAGAGTCGGTGCATGTACTAGGATGTCATCACTGACGTTTATGACCCCACTGAGGCCAGCCAATACACTCCTGATGGTGTCCTGAAACACTTCCGCCGCGCTGGACACCCCAAAGCTGAGGCGCTTGTAGCGGCGCAGTCCCACATGGGTGGAGAAAGTGGTTATGGCCCTTGACTCGGGATCCAGCAGGAGTTGATGGTAGCCCGCCCGAAGGTCCATCTTCGAGAACCAGTGTGATCCGCTGACCTCCGCAACAATGTCGTCGACCGTGGGTGTCAGATGGCGTTCCCGCTTGATGGCATGATTCGGCAAACGCATGTCCACGCATATTCTGACTTCACCTGGTTGCTTCGGTTTTCGGGCTATCACAATGGGGGAGACCCATGGTGTCGGTCCTTCCACTCTCTCAATGATGTCAGCGGCCTCCAACTTTCTTAGTTCTTCCTCGACCTTCGGCCGCAGATGAAACGCTACTCTCCGATGCTTGAGAGCAACTGGTTGTACTGATTGGTCTATGTGCAGCCGTACCAGGTGGTTCTTTAA
The DNA here is from genome assembly GCF_964204655.1 of Triturus cristatus. NCBI lineage: Eukaryota > Metazoa > Chordata > Amphibia > Caudata > Salamandridae > Triturus > Triturus cristatus. Next base: position 1,825,834,677 of record NC_140589.1, on the reverse strand, counting down.
ACATCCGATTCCATCAAACAGGTCTCGAAACTCGTCCACCAGTGACTCAACATCCTCCAGGTGCACAGCGAAGGCAAACACCACCAGTTGCAAATGTTCCGCCGTACGACAGCCCAGCAGCATTCCCGCACCCTCCTTGGTGACGTACACTTTTGTGCGAACGGAGTTAGCCTCATGTGCGATGTCGGTGGTGAAAACGCCTAGCACAGTGAGTGGTGTGCCGGAGCCATAGGCAAACACCTGTATGGACGTAGGCTTTAGGACAGGCTGTATCGGGAAGGATCTCAGCATGGACTGGGCCATTATGTTTATGGACGCACCTGTGTCAATCAGCACCGGCGTCAGATGTCCTGCAATCTTGACGTTACACTTTGGGGCCCTCCGTCTCGGACATCCATCAGGTTGCAGGGCGTGAATTACATGGACCGTGCCTTCGTCCTCATCGTCGTCCATGTCATCTTCCTCAGCCTCCTGTTGAGGGGCCTCCACCGCATTGATCTGCCGACTTTGTTGCCGCTGACGTCCCGCCGAGCGGCACACTTTGGCTAGATGGTTCAGACGACGACACGCCGAACACCTTTTCCCTTGTGCAGGGCATGGACCTTGGTGTGGGTACGGTCCTCCACACATGTAGCAGGAACGAGACGAGGGTGGTGGTTTGCTGTGCTCCGATTTCTTTGCAGGTGCTTTCTTCGAGGTGGTCGCCACCACCGCGTTCACTGGCTCCGTCTTCACTTGACGTTGAAGGGCTGTCTCCATATGTGCGGCGGGCACTTTGGACAACTCCTTAGATCGGCCCATGGTGAGAATGTCGGCCATGGAGATTCCGGGCGTTTCGAGGACCCTTTCTCTCAGCTTGACGGACGAACAGCCCTGGATAAACTGCGCCCGCAGCTCGTCATCTGTGTCCGGTAGGGTACAGGTACTTGCCAGCTCCTTCAGCCGAGCATAGAAGGTGTCAACGGATTCCTCCGGTTGTTGCCTAGCTTGTCGTAGGAGAAAACGTTCGTAATCTGGATTTGCTAGGGGTTCAAAATGCGCGGTCAGAGCTGCCTTGAGCGTAGCATAGGTGTGGGGAGGGCCGGCTTCCACCACGGATTTGGCCAGTCGGTGAATGGCAGAACCACCCAGATGCAGTAGCATGGGCCGATGTCGTTCGGGCTTGAGGCCGACTGCGGCATAATAGTTCTCCAGGCGCTCCAGCCACTCTTTCCACTTAGCCACCTGGGCGGATGGCGGGCCGTCCACTATGAACGCTTCAATCGGGGGCACCGTCGTCATCCTCACACCGGCTAGGCGGGAGGTCCGATTCAGCAGGCGCAGGCGAACCTGGGCGCGACAGAGTATGTGCTACAGGGGTGGACGCAGTCAAGAAAACCAACCCCTCACCTCCGGCGCAGGCAGTGGTGAAATTGCGGCCTACAGGCACTCAGCAGCCAGGCCTCAGGGTCCGGGCGGTCAGCGTAGGAGGGCGCGCCCCACGTGGCAATCGGATAGGCCCCCTGGGCTAAACTCAGCAGTCAGGAACACCCCGCCGTCTCCCAGCAGCCCTTAAGACACACCGATGCCTCCACCACAGCCAGCAGGCCGCTGTATAGGGCACACACACAGGAACTGACCGGGAAGAGCAGGCTGTAGGTGGCGTCCTTCTTTCCTCCGTGCAGCACCACCGGGACTCAATCTCCTGCGAGGAAGCAGCCAGGCAGCAGGCCGGCCGAAGAGAGCGCTCCCACACGCGCTGTATGCACGGCGCCAGGCACGTGCGCGTGCTTCGTCACCGTGACGACATCGGCCCCGATGCGGGCCCTGGATGAAGAGCAAAACAGGGAGGCGGCAGGTACAGGCCGCGGAGACGCACGCACGTGCGAGAATCAGCGCTCCGAGTGGCAGCCGCCACCAGAGCGGGTCAGGCAGCGCTCCGGCGCTCAGGAACACACACGGGCTCCGGGGGAGCAGGCAGCGAGGATTCAGCCTTCGTGGGTCGGGAGTTCATCAAAACCCCCTCGTCGCCAGTTGTTAAATGCTATGGAGACCAAGCGAGTACAGCCAGTACGGTAGGCGGGCAGCATGCGCTCCGGAATCGGGGTAAGAGAAAACACACACCTACACCTTGGTTGTACTTCGGTGCACTGACCCGGATCATCCGGTCCAGCCCCCATTTATTTACTTGACCTCTTCCGGGTCACAGCCTAGACCACACGCTCCGTGAGCAGGGGGGTGTTCCCCTTGAACATAACAACTGGCAGGGCGGGATTCGACTACTGCATTCGAGCACAGGCAGGGTGCTCCCGTACACGTGGGAGGCTTGTAGTGTGGGAATATTTCCCAGAGATAACAAGCACAAAGCATCTTCCTGTTCCCTAGATCTGGGTCTGGCGGTGGCCAAGTGACTTGTCGCGAGACGATGGAAAGCTGTAGACCCTCCACCACCTAAAGCTTGGACACCATCGATGCGAAACTGGGCCGAAGCCGAAGCTGTCGCTCCGTTAAAGGAGGATACGCTTGGGCTGCGCAAATATCCCATATCATCCGCTTGGGGCGCGATTTTGACGGCGCTCCAGGGGGCTACAGCTCCCGAGGACCCCCTTAGACATTCCCGATGTTATGTAAACCTGCCATGTGCATGGACTGTATTGTACCTGTTTTCTGGCATGCCAAGGAATATTCGACAATAATTATCGACAGCTGGCTCACTGTGCTGCGATCCTGGCTTCACATACGCACATTGAGATCTATTACGTGGACTCCCTTATGGTAGCTCTGAAACGTGTCCCGTATTATTGTGCAGCTCGTGCCTTCCTTCCTCCCTACTTCCTTCCTTCCTCTGTATTTTTTTGTTTTAATTACTCTACTTTTTTATTGGTTTATTTTTCACCATTTAATGGTTGTTTACAAAGAGTTTGATCAATAACCCCGATAAAATGACTAGGTCATCTTTAATTATTGAGCAGAATGTAAATTAGTCCTAATGGTATGTGAAACAAGGCCTGAAATACTACTAACTCATCATTAAGCGAAAAATGGCTGGATTGTAGTCAATGTACACTGGTTCCGAATGATTCATGAGCGATTGATGTATGTATATTGCAAATATGAAACTTAATAAACAGATCAAACAAAAAAAATGAACTACCCCTATATTCCACAGTTGCCTAATGTTTGCCTTAACTTCTGAAGGCGAGAACAGTTCACACAGTGCCGGTGTCTCCCATACCTGTCTGCTGCTGGTAGCTTTAATTTTTATGAAACCAAGACTACAAGTACCAGAAGACCCAGGGTAGGATGACCGCTTGAAACGTCTTCTTCTTGCGTTTCTAACCCAGAATGCATCATCAATGCCATTGCTTCCACCTACTACGAAAACACATCCGAGCTGCTAATCTGGGCCGGGGAGGCTCTGTTGATTGAAGAAGTCGAGTTCAAGCGCTTCTTTAGAGGGTTCAGAACACTGTTCACAGTCCGCAGGGTTATTGTTAGACGTCAGTGTCTTTACTGTCTTAGACCCAGTTGAATCAGTTATGGACTACAACTCCCAGAATGCACAGATCTTTAAATGAATGTGCAAGACTGAAATTGTGATCTCTTGATAATCTTTTATTTGCCATGCAGAAAACCGATTTAAAAAAAACTGGATAACTTTGTTACTTTTTCTGTGACTTTGGGCAACTTGGGTGGTGTGTCCTCATGAATCTGGATGCCTTCCCAAGAGAAGGCCTCAGTGGGGCGTCAGAGGGACAAGTCAATAACCCATACGGCAAAGGAGACTGCTTCTTCCCTGTCCTAGGCACTGCCCGGTCAGCTGAAGAGCACACACTGTCCCAAAACCCAACAGGGAGGGGCGGGCTGTGGGAATAGTTGATCAGTTGTTGGAAGGCGGGGACAGTAAATGCCTGCGTCACTATGGAGGCTCAAGAGAGGGGGCCCTGGAGGACAGCACGAATAGCTTGTGGACATTTACATATGTGGAATCATGATTGGCTGAAAGGGGGCAGGTCCATGTTTTAATAAACAGAATTATCACACAGACGCCAAGTGTTTTAAAATAGAAAGGTCTTCCTTTTTGGTACATTTGAGAACTGATATTAAAAAGAAAAACTGGATTTCTCGTTTTTAGGTCTCGCCTACCAGCTAGCGCAAGCTTACCAAGGACTTACGGGCATATGGCGGTCCATTCCTTACCATCGTTTGGCTTTATTGTCACACTTGTTCGTATGGTTTATATAGGATGACTTTCCTTGTCTCATCTCTTGCCTGTCTCTACCCCTACCCCTGAAGCACAGCACTTTACCATTCCTTGATTCCCCGACTTGTATCTTTCAACTGCTCACTTTTAGGAAACATTTCTTTCTTTTGAATAAGCACTCCAAAAGAGTGCATGCTGCCCCAACCCCCACAAATGCCCTTCTCGGTGCTCCGTGTCTCGCTCTCGTATGTGTGCCGCTCGCTCTCCATTGTGTACTTTTGCATCCACACTCCACTGAGCCCCCTCTCTTGTGTGCTTCTCCCCATCCTGTGTTGACCTCGCCCTTGTTTGCTTCTCCCCATCACCTTTATTGATCGAGTCCACGTGTGATGCTTAGTCTCGCTTTACTGTAATCCCCCCCGAGGGAGAAAGAAAGAAAGAGTCTGTGTGTGTGTGTGGAGAGAGAGAGAAAGGAAGGACAAACTTAATTATTTTCACTTCGTTGTTATGTCAAGTGTGGCCACGTGAGTGCACGATGGAATTATCGCAGGCCACTTTACGACGCAGGAACACTGCTCTATGTCGTACATCTCCTCAATCATACAGACAAAACAAACGGCTGTGTGTGACGCCGTTTATGACTCTGTTAAGCACCGCGCGCTTAGTCAGTTGTGGTTTCAAGCGCCGTGCAAATCCGGACTTCTCCGACCCAAAAATCATTGGCTTGGTTTTATTGAAATTCAGGGAGAGTTAATTTAATTTATTTTATGGTTCGAATGCTTTCAAAAATGACTTCAGCAAGGGTGTCAGTGCAGGAATCCATGTGGGAAGGAAGTGACTCATCCCTCCCTAGAGCATGCTTCTTTCTGTTCAAGCAGTTTGTACGATAATAAATCACAAAAACAAGTCGATGCACATAGGTGCAGCGGAGGTATGTATCTCCCCATGTGACAGAGCAGTGCATACAAGTTCAAGAAAATCAAAAGAGCCGCACTGTCAATGAGACGAAGTATGAAATGGTGCAAGTAGAGAACAACATTTGTATCGCCTATATTACACAAAAGCTCGACAGAGAAAAGAGGAAGCAGAGAGAAAAGGAGGAGGGGAAGGAAGAAAGTAAGAGGACAGGATATAGGACGGGATCTCTGGTTTTGAGCTCAGAATGTTCCCTAGGGTGCGGTAAAGGCAGGGTTCAAATGATCTTGAGAGCTTAGCTCCATGTACCTGTCAAAGGACCGCCAAACCCTACTGGAGAAGGGTGGTACTGATTGCCTCCCTAACTAATCAATTAAGATTAGTAAGCAGCCCTTACCATCATACAGAACTTACGTTTTGTCATCCACTACTATAGCCTTATAGCTATTAAAGACCCGCTCCAGCATTAAAGGCCCGAGTCAAAGGCGAGACACTTTAACAAGGGAGCGGGACTTTAATAGCCGGTATAGCCCAGCTACGAAGGGCTATAAGGCTATTAGAACATTCTGCCAGTAGAGTGCAGAATGTTCCAACAAATAAAACAAAGGCCTCTCGGAGTTTGAGGGGTTTAAATTCCCTCGGACTCCGAGAGGCCTTTGAAAACAACATTGGAATGTTGCTTTGTGGGCCTTTATCTGGCCCGTAAAAACATGGAGCACTCCATTGTCTTCAATGGAGATACAACATTCCAATTTTTGTTAAACAATATCATTCTTTCTGCCGCATTCACATTACACAAGTTACCCAGAAACTGACGGTACATACAGGACTGGATACATAATTCTAGTATTTAAATCAAATCACAGTACAGGATCCTCTACATTTCTCGACATGTGTCATAGCATTCCCGAACTTGCGCCATACTCTCAGTCAACCTCCTTAGGGACCCCTTCAGGATCCAGACCCTTCAAGCTCCTCGGTCACCAGCTCTGGAAGGCTCTTCCACAGCAACCGAGAGCCACATCATCACCTGGTGAACTTCAGCAAGACCTCAGATCACACATCGTGGAACTCCGCATCCCAGACCATGAACACAACCGAGCGGAAGTCACGCCGCAGGCCAAGCTCTCCTATATCACTAGAATAAAAGGATTTGTGACCGTACTGATGGTGTGCACAGCTCTACTCAAATTTTTATATGTCATGATTTATCTATACGTAACCACCGCAAATGCGAAGGATCCTCTGAATGGCCTGGTGCCATGCCAAGAACAAGCTAATGCAATCAACTAAGAAAACAACTTTCTGCAGATTTCCCACTTTTACAGATTTCAGTTTCTCAACTGAAGCGCCAATGCTTAGTGAACATATTGTGGTAGTTGGTTATAAGATGGCCGGTTCCTGCCCAACCCTTCCCACAACCCAGAAAATTGGTGGCTAATAATTTTGCTTCGGCAACCAGACAAACAATTCTTCTGTTACACGTAAAAAAGTGTGTCTGGACCTTTTTTGGTACACCCGGACAGAGATGGTTTCCCAGTCATGATTAAGCCAATGAAGTACAGTTGAATAGCGCTTTCTTGTAGAAATGCCTCAAGGTGCTTGCAGTAATGCCAGGGCTCGAGTCGGGGTACCACGTGGGTGGACGGTGTCCCCCCACTTATTTTACCGGGAGCTCGATAACTGAAGCAAATGGAGCCACACATTCACTCTTTGGGGCGAGATTGGAGCTCATTCAGAACGCTGCTCACGCGCTGGCTTCTCTGATGCAATCTTATCTTATGGGTGAGCGAGGGGAGGCAATGAGTCTGATGGTGCAAGCCACCTTTCGTGACGTCAGCGTCCCCCCACTTCTTTTTTTAGGACTTGTGCCCTGAGTAAAGCATATTCACTTGCGAGAATCTGGAGCACAGTGAACAAAATACTGAAAAGAGAAATACCCTCGCTTCCGTTTTCACCAATTTTCTTGGCCCACAACACATGGTAGCTTCTAAACTCGCTAGGTGCTACTCTCGAGCAGTTATTGTACTCCCTGCAACCCTCGTCAATGCAGGATGATACTGGCTGATGCTATACAGACTCCCAGCACCTAGTTCTGGATTGCTAGTGAACAGCTCATCACTCTGGGTCTTGTAACTTCACCTTCCATTCTAACCAGGGATCAAACACCGAGATGGACTACAACAACCGGCTAAAAATCACTCAGGATGGTTAGCGGCTATGCTGCGCATGTCTGGGTGCTATGCACGGCACAGCACACGTGACAAGTCTGCACTCAAAGTGCTGGCGACTTAGGTAACCGAGGCACAGGGGTTCATTCACTCAGGAGCACACATCAAGCACTGGTGGGGACGCCGGGATCATGGCCCAGGCCTACCAGGCGCCAAGGCCAAGGTTTTTTTTTAAAATTTTCAGACTTCTGAAAATAAGAGGGGAACGCTTTACTAATGCTATGCTGTGTATGTGTCCAAGTAAGCAAAGAAGGTCAAAGGGCAGACTGGGTAAGAAAGAAATGCTTTAATGGAATTGATAACTGCCTCGCATTTATTGGGAAGCTTCTGGTCTGCTTGGGGTGCTCTCCGTGACCCGAGGCAGGAATGTCCGAGCTCCTGGGTGGGGGGGTAAAACCACCACCAGCTCCTTCCCGCCTCCAGAGCGCGAGCGCGGGAGATGTCTGACAGGAGGGGTGGGGGGGGGGGGGGGCTGCGTTCCTGCCCAAGTCTGTTCAACAATTAACAGACGGCGATCTTATCTCTTCACCTGGTTACCCTTCCACTGAAGGATCGAGCTATGGGTGACGAGGTGAAGCGCTTTACCGACTCCTTCCTCATGAAAGGTAAGGCGCTGGACGCGCTCACGCGCCTTCTGCATTCATGCGTAAACCGCAAACTACGAACCCGTGGGAGAGGAGTGATGCTGCCAAAATTACAAGAAAGGGACTTTTGTTTTTTAACCGGGAAGTAAATGCACATTTGCATTGTCCTTACGTCTTGACCTTAGATCATGGAGGGCATGCAGGTTTGTAAAAAAAAAAAATCAGCTGCCAAGTGTCAGATATTAAATGTCCCACCTTCGGCTACTCCTTGAATTTTTTTTATCCAACTGCACCTACCAAGCTGGGATTTTCCAGCCTATACATACAATATTACAATTGAAACTACAAGCTTAATTCTCCAATGCGCTCTTGAACACACGAGTGTTACAGCATCACACACTTTCAGTGCATAATTTAACCAGGTGTTTGCCAGGACTCAGCACCGGGACTAAAAACAGAAACTGGCATTCATGACTGCACCGACTGTACAGTGGTCAGATATTGATAAGGACCCGCTGCTCAGAATTGCTTACTGTGAGGCTGAGACAGGCATGAATGGTCTTTTAGAGAGAGGCAGGTAACTAAGCGAGCTCCTGCCAGGTGAGGGGCAGCGTTCGTGCAATTGGTAAGTCTGCAAAGGCACAGTCCAAGCACAGATGGGACCTCAAGGCCCTCTGAACCAGCACTTTCACCTTCACAAATCTAAAGACAACAATGGCCTCTTAATCCAGCTGGAGTGGGGCTTTGGACCCCAAGAAGTCTCAACAAATGCCTTGAGCACGGTGTTCAGATGAAAAAAACGTCCTCTCCTTGACTAGAGCGAGAACAAAAGGTGCTAATGATGGGGGGAGGAAGCAGTAATGCTGCAAGTGGCCCCATCCATGGAGCAGAAATAGAACACCTGGAAGCCTTGTACAGCGCAATTTGAATTTCGGCCTCCATACAAATGAGGTGGTTAAAGCAACCAAATTCCAACCATCCATGCTCGGAACAGAGCTGCAGAACCCAAGCTGCACAACACTGGCAAGTCCCAACAAGGCGAAACCGCGCTGGGGTTGCTTGCGTTCCCTTCTGGAGGGTGCTTCATTGGGCAGTTCGTTTGTTCCCATGAGATGCAGGGTCGCCACTGATGTGCATTAGCGGAGTCTCTGGCTAGAGTGGCACAGCGGGTGAAAAGCGATGGGTTGGGATGCAACAAAGTGTCCTAAATACAATAATTCTTCAAACGCTTTGATATATAATCGACTTGATCTTGCATCGATTCCTTAAGCCACACACGATGGAAACGAAAGATACAGCCAACACGTGTTTCGTCAAAATTGACTCCTTAAGAGCTGTAAGAACACAAATGCATAGCTAAACAAGCATTGGCATAGCCAATAGGTCTCGCCTCTGGGACCTTATAAGTGTTTAGCCATGCAACATTTGCATAACTAAATACTTATAAGGCCCCAAAAGCGAGACCTATTGGATATGCCAAGCGGCCGCGAAAGTGATCGCGATCAAACATCAAAGCGGCCATGGGGCAGCGAAAGTGAAAGTAATTGGGCGCACGCGCCCGCGCACATGCACTGTAGCTCTAGGCTGGCCTGGTAGCACTTTTTGGAGCCCTCTCAAAAAGTCTCGCCAGACCAGCGCATGCGCTGGGTCAGGCGAGACCTAAAAATGACTATCAATTTGGCTGAATGAACGAAAAAGAGCACAGAAAACATATATTGCCCAATTTTACCGAATGCTGTGTCAGAAGAGACATATTTAAACAAGCATTTGCAATGCAATAGGTCTTGCATTTAAGCAAGTTAAGCCATTGACATTGTAAATGACAATGCCTTTTATTTATGTTTTTAAAAAGGCAGTCATTTACAATGCAAATAGGTCAAACTCACGTAAATGCGAGACCTATTGCATTGCCAATGCTTGATCACTATTGCAAGGCTGAGAGCTACATACAGCTACATTCTTTATACCTGATGTCCACTGTAATAGTGCAGAGTACGAGAGGTGTCCGGGGAAAGAGCTGTGCGGTGATGGGAGGCAGCCTCTGCCTTAACTGTGCGATTAGGGTGGGCTGAGAGCCCCCACCTACCCATAGCCGCAAGCTGGAATTGTCTCGCGACTAGGAGCCTCTAACCGGTGAATAGCATTTGCTTCAACACCCCTTAGGGGTAACAAGCGCTACATAAATACAAACCTTTTTTCCCTCTTCCATCCTTCTTCCGCTATCCTTCTAAATCCAAATAATTGACTAACCTATCCACCACTTAAATTACTTTCATATTTCACTATACTAATTCAACACTAATCCTTGGGGTTCCGGACTCGCCGAAAAAGCTCCGACGCCTCGTCAGGGGTAGTAAGCACTATATAAATGCAATTACAATACAATTTGCGGGGGAGGGCTTGCTCAGTGCCTCACGCCCTATTGTTTTGGAATCGGCATGGAGGGGGGTTGTGCGGCAGGTTTGGCTGCCCTCAAAAGGCCAGGAACATACTGTGTGCACAAAATAAAAAGCCTAACAGCAAGGCGCTGGACACTATTCTTAAAGCATCCCGCGTTGCAAACACAAATATATATATATATTTTTTTTGTTAAATTAACCCGCATTTTAAAAGAAGACGCACTGGCGCCATTACCGATGTGCCGCGCTGTAAGAAAAAAAAATAACATACAATGTTAAAACAAACAGCAAGTCGTGCAATCTAAATATATATATATATTTTTCTGTTAAATTAACCTGCATTAGCAACATTTAAAAAAAAAGACGCACTGACGCCGTTACCGATGTGCCGCATTGTAAGAAACAAAAACAATGTTAACACAGACAACACATCGTGCATGCTTCTGCAGCGAAACAAAAAACCCATTAATTAAGTATATAGTCCTCACCAAACTTGTAATAAAAGCTGCCGAGTAAGTAAAAGTCGAATGTATGACTTTACAACGCATTCCGTTGTAACGCATGCCATCACCACGCACGCGTTACAACGCGAATGCCATCACCACGCACATCCTTTACCACGCATATTTTTTTAACGATTTTCGGTGTTAAATTATGCATGTTAATGGCATTTTCTTGTTAAAGGATATTGCACTAAAATTTTTCCCTTTTAAATTTACCCCTGCACGACACCACCCCCTCATTCCCACTTACCTTTCCTCTCCTCGATCTTCCTTGGTGACGTTCCACGTCGTTAAGAGGAAGCGGAGGTGTACTTCCGTTTCCTCTGACGACGTGGATTGCCTCCACATCCCTCTTTAAATGACGGAATCAGGTGCGTTTTTTAAAATATTTTATTTTGTCTTTTGCCCCCCAAGCCCTCTTTTTTAATCCCACGTTTTTTTTTTGGGGGGGGGGTGTACCTTTAGCACACATGCCTTTACTACATATTTCGTAGTAAAGGTATGCGTGGTAAAGGCTTTTCGTTGTAACCACGCATGCGTTGTAATGCATGCGTGGTTATGGTTAGGCGTGGAAACAGCCGCGTTGTAGTGGCCGTTTCCCGTAAAAGTCCTCATGGGAGATAATAAATGCAGACAAGGAGGTACCAAGGAGGTACCAACAAGCCTATTTACGAATCACAAGCCAGCATTTACGTAGGACAATGACACAAGCCAATGACAAATATGGCGGAGAGTGGGCGGGGCTTCCAGAGCATACTACAATACAGCATGCCTCGCAGAGCGAGCAGCGCAAGCGCACTGCCACTTGGCTCGACGTAAAAAGGAACAAAGTGCCAGTGCATTAAATGAATAAAAACAGATACCTCAAGCCATACAGATAAGTACTATGGTACACAGGCACTGCAAGATAATCAGCAATAAATATGAAACAAGAAACTGTCTGCCTTAAAATAATACCCAGTTCTTCCTAGGTATTCCGGTGAGAAGGAACTGCAGCAGTGCAAGGTACCATTGACAGAAGAAAGGTAAATCTGTTACCCAGTTGTAAATTCCAATCGTAAACAGAACAGTATACCAACAGACAGGAAACAGAACAAGCATTGCCATAGCCAAAAGGTCTCGCCTTTGGGACCTTATAAGTGTTTAGCCATGGAACAGTTGCATAACTAAACACTTATAAGGTCCCAAAAGCGAGACCTATTGCATATGCCAATGCTTTAACTGCTGCAATCTATTGAATTGGAAAGGTCAAAGTGCCAACCAATGGTGGTTCTGTACTCCTTTTAACTTGATTTATACATAAAAACATTTGTGTTTATTTCACAAAAAAAGATTTCCAGTGTGTTTGCTCTCTATTTTCAATGATTGAATCAGTTGATTAATTTCTTTGATTGGTGTTAACTTTGATAAACACACCTAAAATTATTTTCTGTCGAATTACATAACTAGATAGTTCATTTGAAACAAAATCCCTTGTTGGCACTTTGACCTTTCCAATTTGTTTGCCCAAGCCCTCAAGGGTATATTGGGTCTTTCCCTATATTTGTATCCGGCAATCTATTGAAGCCTCACGGAGAACATCACAGCGGCCTTGCGGCCGCGAAAGTGATCGCGATCAAACATCAAAGCGGCCGCAAAAGTGAAAGTAATCGCGGTAAAGCGCGACGCGCACGCCCGCACACATGCACTGTAGCTCTAGGCTGGCCTGGTAGCACTTTTTGGAGCCCTCTCAAAATGTCTCGCCAGACCAGCGCATGAGCTGGGTCAGGCGAGACCTAAAAACTCTATATCGAAAAGTCATCCAGACTGAGAAAAAAGTTAGCAACCCACTAGATAAAGGAAAATTAGAACCGAACCAGAGTCACGTCACAGTGACCTAAAATAGTAGATACGGCGTACTCAAAAAGCATTCCTAGAAATCACACAAAATCGTGAAAAGCGATCCCAGTTCAGACAGTATGCATCGATGGGAGATGGGTCTCCAAAAATAACAAAGATTCAGACTATTTGTTCTAAGAAATACACAATAAAGTAATATATGTAAAATGATGTGTTACAAGAGGAAACTCAACAGCCAATACCTAAGCTAATACAGTACTTAGTGTGAAACATAACACATCACAATGCCTAAACTATTGCCCATTATATGGGAAACCTTATAGGGTTAGTGCAATGTGTGACAAGCCTGTGAAATGTGTGTCATATAAAAACCAATCCACGGTACTGAAATTTCACACTTACAAAAAAGACAATATAGCCTCACAGAAACCAATTTTTTTTATTTTGGTCTAGACACACAGACAGACCCCTAGAAGTCCAGACCCCAGACAGTGAAATGCATTTAAAGTTGCGGTCCAGTGTTCTGAAAAATGGCAGCTCTCATCTAATCCTGCAGCTCTAATCCACAGCAAAAATAGGAATTCTAGAATGTCTAATATAGCCATGGAGCCCGCCGTAGCGGGCTCTACCGGGCATTAAAGGCCCGCTCCAGGGTTATAGGCCTGAGCTGAAGGCGAGGGCCTTTAACAAGGGAGCAGTCCTTTAATGGCTGGTAGAGCCCGCTACGGAGGGCTATAAGGCTATTAGAACATTCGGCCCCTAGAGAGCAGAATGTTCTAATTTGGGAAATAAAGGCGTCACGGATCCCGAGGGGGTTGAAATCCCCTCGGGCTTCCTAAGGCCTTTGATCACAGCAACAGCTGTGAACAAACACTGGAATATTGATGCTCAGGGCTTCTACCGGCCATTAGAAGCCCGGCGCGCTCCACTGTCTTCAATGGAGCTCTTAACATTCCAATGTTCTAACTTCACCAGAGAGCTCCTTTAGCACTATCTAAAGCATATCCCAGCCATTGGTGATTCAGGAAACACCTACAGATGGAACTATTCAATCTTGCCTACTGTCAGAACCTCTCAAAGATTAAAGGTTACGACAAAAGAACATCGGCTAAGTGTTTCGCTCTTACGACTGGCCTTCAAATGGCCTTGTCTCTTCCTATTACTGTACACTGTCAACTCTTCAAGGCACGTTGTATCTGCAGAGCTATACAAAAGCCACAAAAAAATAATAAGGTAATTTGGCAGCTTGTCGTTTTTGTTGTCAGAAGAGAGACCATATGTCCCTGATTCAAACTGTTTTGTTCTAGATACCTGCTGCCAAATGCATTCAGTTCAATCATTCATGGTGAATATTATCTAAAGTGCACCAAGTGTGCCCTCTCCAAATTTCCACACAACAGTAGCAACAGATCTTTCCACCACTACCTGAAAAACGCCTGAAGGTATCTTGCTTGAAGATACCTGACTAGCAGTTCAGTCCTCCTCGGTTCTGGCCACTCGACTCTGGCATCAATGGACTTCTGCCAATCCGGACACTTTTCAGCAAGTTATCTTTGACCCCCTGCCTGACAACACTGCCCCAGCACTAAGAGGTAACCAGGGTGACACGTGTTTTTTTTTTTTATAGATTTCAGTGCCAGAAATGAACTCCAGCAGATAAGGTCAGGCTGGTCCATGAACTGTATACCACACTGGTTGAGTTTAATTTCTCCATGACCCTTATCAAGACTGGAACACGACAGATGTCCGACGATTGTGGGCTCACTAGCAGGTTTCTTTATCAGACTTGAGTTATCCTACAGCTGCTGAAATCTAAGTAGCTTGAGTTAAAACATTCTGGAATCAGTATTCTATACTAACATAAGCATCAAAGGATGCCTGGCATTAGAAGCATCCATATAGGTCTCAATCCTGGAGTCTCAGAACTTTTTGTCTTGGAGACCCACAAACACACTTTCACAGAATGCTTGTATGTAATCTCCGATTAGTGTGGTTCGGTGGATAGCACCATCATCGGGTAATGTCACTCGAGTGTCCCGTTCTACAAGTGACCGCAAAACCTCCACCAGGAGGGAGAATGTCTGGATGTTGACAGTGGCGAGTGGATTCAAATTATCTCCTATCTTTTGTGTGAATCTTTATTGGGCGAAAAAGAGTAGGATAGGGATAAGTCTAAAAACAAAGAGTTGTTTAGTGGATGAGTCACTGGTCCACGATACCTAATGGTCGGGTTGACATGTTTCGGCCTGGAACAACCTCTACGGGTCTATGGCCTTCACCAGGACGAAAGAGATATATATGGAGGGCATATACTTCAGGGCTTCCTGGAAAGTGTGTTATTAGTGAGTGGAAGAAATTGCCTGTCTTCGTCAGTGAGCACACTGTGCTCCAGAATGTTGTCATTCGGTTGGAGACATCCATGTAGAATCACTGCGCAGGATAGTTTAAAGCCAAGCTTAAAATCCTGTCCTACATTTCTCCACACCATGATGCAAATTAAATGCATATTTAAGTTATAGGCCTAAAAACCGTACCTATAACCATGTTCCTTCTGGAGTGCAGGGTTAATTTGAATGTTAGTTTTAAAATGAAATCTATGTATGTACATAGGTACCATCTATGTATGTTATTTCTGTAGCATGAAACTAGCCAAAAGGAAGTGGAGCTCTGAATATGGTCACAGCGAGCGAGAGACGATGGTTGATGCATTGTGATGTAGTGCTCTTTAAAGATGTGAGTCATCAACTCTTTCTTCCATTGGAGCAGCCTTTGGGGGTTCTGAAGTATATAGGGATGCTGTTCCAGATCCTGGGAGCCCAGATGGAAAAACGCTGTTATCTTGTTTTTACACGTTTTAGTGTGCAGTCTGATGGTGTCCTTGAGGCCGAGGGTGTGCAATGAACCACCAGAGATGGTGAGGATGTCTGCAAGATAAGAGGGGGTGCAGTCTGTGATGGCATTGCAAATGATGCACCTGGTTTTGAAGATGCGGGCTGAAAAGGGGAGCCAATGGAGTTCTATCAGAAAGTGGGTGATGTGATCATATTTCTTCAGGTCCTGGATGAGACATGCTGCGGTGTGTGGGATGACCCTAGGAAGTGCCGGTGTTGAGTCTGAGAGCCCGTGCAGTAGGGTATTACTACCATTCATATGCAAGAGCACGAGGGCTTGAACAGCAGTTTTAAAAACACGTTTCTGGAATAAATGGTTTGACTTTCTTCAGGAGAGCTGGTACCAGCCCTTCTTTGTTTTTTTGCCAGTGTGTGCCTTGAGGGTGAGGTTGGTGTCCAGGATGAATCTAAGTGATTTGGTGTTTAGTGAAAGGTGGGGTTAGAAACGGTCAAGGTTCATGTCATTGAAGGAGAAAACACATTTTTGCATAAATTGTGCAAACATAATAAGATGTTTGTGTCACGTTGGCTTTAGAATAAAGGATCGTAAAAGAGATATTGACCTCCGTAAAGCGGAGGCTAGAGCTTACTTAGGACAAGGTGGAGAGGAGAAGTAGACTATGTTAATTGAGCTTAGTAGAGATGCTGAGGCCGAGTCGCAGAGAAGGAAGGACACTGCTCTGGAGTGGACAAAGGTTGATGAGGACGGTCTGCATCGACATACAGCGGGTTGCTCAGCAGCATGCGTTTTTTTATTTTCTTACGTTAGTGGATATTTTCCTGAAATAAACTAAATTCATTCATTCAGTAGCATGTGTGACATTTTTAGTGGTGTCAGTTCTGTTGCAAGTCAGCAGATGTTGACATGGCAAACAAGCACTGGCAAAGCCCACAGTTCTGGCCTTGGACGGCCTCCGTGATGGTCATTTTTTTTCCCCAGCATGCATACCATACAAAGATAAATGGCAGTCCTATGCTTACAACAAATGTTTAAAAATGAAAAAAACAACTGTGTATAATTGCATGAACAGGAGTATCCTTGCACGCGGTCTCAGCACTGAGGCCAAGGCCCGACTTGCTTAGGGTCTGAAGGACTCTGCCCGTATTCTGGATGGACATTTAAAGGATGATGGAGGAGAGCAGCATACAATGGTAAAGAAGTTTCTTGTACAACTTTAGAGAGCGTAGCACAAACTGGGTTGTTGCCGATGCAGTTGTGCACCACATGAGTGACTGCATAAGACCAGTCTTCTACGTTTTTCCACCTCTATCAGAGAAACATACCAGGTATTTGATAATGTTTGGAGAGTCTGAAAGAGCCAGGAGGTGGTATTTCAAAACGATTTTGTGTAAAATGCATTGTAGACTTTTTTTTAATTGGCATTCTCCTCTGATAAACATTTAGAAACAGTTTCGACAGATCTGAAATACTTTTAAAGTGAGGTGCTTTTGTATTATCTGTTTCAAGTTTATTTTTCACAGGGGAAAAAGATCAACTTTTGCTGGTGTTTCTTTTTTTAAAATTGGTTGTGACATGAAAATACTGGTCATGTCGGTATGGTACTGACCAGGAGGCAACACTGGTGGGAGCAGTGCTGGAGAACAAGTTCGGTGCATCAGTGCCGACAGTGTGTGTAAGATACCCCCTTGTCACCAGCAGGAGGCAGACGACTACCATTGGGGGTGTGGTTAGATTGTCCATACCGGCTTCACCTAGGGGTGACCAGGTGTCCCAGATTTGCCGGTACAGTCCTGGTTTTCCACAAGCAATCCCGGAAGATTTCCGCAAATTTGGCTCAAGTCCCGGTTTTTAGCAGAGGCGGTCCATACAGGTAGGCACGGTAAGGCAGGGCGGGAGAAGGCGACAGATGACGGAACAGGGAAAATGAAATAAATAAATAATTCCTATTCCGTAGTCTGTCGATATCACCCCCCCCCCCCCGACGCGCTTACCTGCATGAACCGCTCCTGGTTTTTAGGTCTCGGGCTATCCGGTCTGCCGAAGGCAGAACCGGAAGTCGAGAGATTTAATGTTTTGGAGAAGAGGTGCTTGAACCCGCCCCTCTTCTCCCCTGTTCTCCATTGGCTGGCCTCTTCAATGCTGGTCAGCCATTGGAGAAGAGGTCCCGTCACTCCGATCAGGCCCCGTCCTTTTCGGATCGGGGGGCGTGTTTTTTGCAGAGTCTAATTATCTCCTCCAGCCAATGGCTGGAGGAGATAACAGCAAAACACGCCCCCGAATCCGAAAACGACGCTGCGTTTCTCCGAGGCATTTCTGCTCTGCCTCGGAGAAAGGCAGTGGTGTCCCATCTTTCTCGCACATGCTCCTCGCCCTCGTCACTCCTGCCTGATCACCTCTCTCCACCATTCGCTCTTTCTTCCCCAAGACAAGTGTATAGACTTCAATGGAATCGTTCATCCCGAAAACCTTCGCCATTACTCCATACATATTTCATCGGCATTGACTTCAATATACTCAAGTTCCAAAACCACTCAAATCTCACAGACCGTGGAGACTCAAAAGATTCATAGATATGCAGTTAAGTATGGAATTAACGCCATTATTTTTCTAACTTGTTTTCACACTCGTTCCTTGTAATTCTGATGCCCAGCTCAGAGAACCTCCTCTCACGTAACTTCATCATACATGTCAAAAGTGTGGAAGAAGCGGAAGTGAACTGCTTGGAAACGGAAGTGACGACTCCCACGTTGGTGGGCGGGGCCAGATAGTGTCCCAGTGCTGGACTGTCAGCTGGCGACCGGGTGTTTAGCGGCCGTGCCCGGGAGCCGCGCTGCCCACGAAGTCCTTGCACCCCTAGAGGATCGCACGGGCCCCGGCAGCATGAACAAGTAGGAGATGGCAGACGAGGCGCTCTTCCTGCTGCTGCATAACGAGATCGTAACCTGTGTCTACAAGTCTGCCGAGCAGGGGGAAGTGGTAAGGAAGGGGTACTCCCTGAAGCAGGGTATGTGAGGTGGCGGGCACGGGAGAGGGAAAAAGAGGGGCGGCAGGATGAGATGCTGGTCACTGCAGGAGCGAGAGGCGGTGCTTTGTGAATAAGAATGTTTAGAGAGGAAGCCGTCATTATGTGTAGTGGAGAGACTGTACCCCTTCATTGAAAGAGGTTGTAGTGCGATTCAGCTCGGTCCCTGGCAACTGCTGCCTAAAACTGTCCAAAGCTTGGTTAGATCGTCGGAAAAAGCAATGAATGATAGTTGGGGAGCATGACGCACATTGTTTGGCAGACTGTAAGGTGAACAATACGGATCAGCACGAGGGTAAAATGCAGTGAACCGAGGGGGCAGAAGTGGCAACACTGAAAAAGAGGTGGTGAGCATGGCATAGCCTAGGCTAGCACACGGATGGTAGCCCAAAACCACCTGGAACTGGGGCATAAAAACGGTAACGCAAACAATGGTTCCGAACGGGCCATGAATGTAAATCGCAAACATAAACAAATGAATATAGCACAAATGAAACAACAGTAATGACAATAATCCGCTGGAGAAACCTGGTCGACTTGCAGAAATAATTGTATATAAACTCATATCATTTGACAGTATCAAAAGAATGGTGCTCTGTGCTGTACTGATCACAGGTTAGTGGCAAGTTTTTCAAAAGATTCAATAATTAAGTCTTTAAGAAATCAGGAACATGTCAACAAAAGGGTAGTTTTCTTAGTTTTTAACTGATGCATATTTTTCTTTTACTGTTGCTTCCAAACCCTGTATTTTGTTACCGCTCTCCGTATTTCTTATATTTTCATTGAGCACAGGAGAGCCAACTTGACAGCCGGGAGCTCATCGCGCGCATCCTGATCTTTCCAGACATGCTTTGACGCTGGTGCTGCTGTCATCTAGCTCACCTTGCTGGGTGCTTGGACGTTAGCACTGCTGTCATCCAGCTCACCTTGCTGACTTTCTTGCAGCTCTGCAAGTATCCATTCGCTATTTCAAGCGTTTCATGATGTTAATCCTCATCCAGATTAAACAAGCATTTACAATGCAATGGTCTCGGCATTGGTAAAGTTAGAGCTATTGGCATTGCTTATGGCATTATTTTTGTTTATGTTTTTGTTTTCAAAACATTTAACCCCTTCGGTGCTCATGACGGAACGGTTCCGTCATGAGCCACGGTTGAGCTGTGCTCATGACGGAACCGTTCCGTCATGACCACGCCCGCGCAAGATTCCGTCAGCACAGCGGCGGAATCTGCGCAGCATGGAAGGGGTTAAATAAACGGCAATGTTAAAAACAAAAACAAACAAAAATAATGTCATGAGCAATACCAATAGCTCTAACTTTAACAATGCAGAGACCATTGCATTGTAAATGCTTGTTAGAGAGGGTCAACTGAAGACCGCGAGAGGCACGTTTTTGTGTGTTCCAAAGCAGGGCTAATTAACAGCTGTTTTTAGAAAGCAGTTTAATTAACAGCTTTGATACTGTGTTTAAAAACTGCAGTTTATTTATTTGATGTCAAATTGTAGTCCTTCCTCTAGTTTTGCAAACTGTCCCAGTTTTTGTTTTTAAAATTCTGGTAAGTGTAGCATGGCGGCTTCAGTCTCTTCAGAAATACCAGGAGCAAGAGAAGTGAAACCACGTCCACACTCCTGCCTTTACCGACATGCCTCCACCTCACTAGCCTCGTGACCCAAATCATAAAAGGTTGTCTCAGACTCCGCCCCCTTTGTAGGCAGGGCCTACAGGTGAATCAAAACAACCCGACCCTATAGAATTGCTGGCAGTGAGGCGCCAAGGGTGTGTGTTTTGCTAATACCACAGAGGATGGGGCTCTGGTGTGATGTTGTAGGCCTTTCAAATGAACCTGGTCAGTGCACACTAATGTCCCACGCTTCGGGGTGCAGGCGAGCGCGCTATTTCAGGGGACACCCGTGGCCCTCATTGTAACGCACAACTGCGATGGAAGCTACACAATGGCGCTGAAGCTAGTTTTGTGCCAGGAACCCTTTACGTTTAGAGCTCCCACGAATCCAGCTCAAAAACTCACTGTTTAGATTGTAGGGTACGTTAGAGACAAACATTTTATCACAATAAGACACAATTGGTGTGCATCAATTATTAGAAGGAACCCCTCGCTGTAGGTACAGAATATCCTAATCTAAAATCTGTGAATAAAAGTAAAACTCCTCTTCCTAAAAGTCATGCTCCTTCTGTAAAAGATCGGTCAGAAGAGTAAATTGTAAGCTATATCGCAGTTGGCGACGAGGCCTGCAGTTGGCGACGAGGCCTGCTGGTGATTTCCACGCAGCACTGCTGGGAAACACGGCACCTGATCCGTCGGTGGCTGACGGGGTCCCACCGCAGCAGTTCCACAGCATTAGTCACCTAATTCACGCCATTAATCACCACAGCGGATCGAGCTAAGGGGGTGCTGATGGCATTTTACTGTAAAACGATAACGGGAGGAAATGAATCTGCAGGCGAGAGGAAATACCAGCCTGGTTACAGTGAGACCCCACCGCCCCCCCGCGAACAGCTCAAACTCCACGCCATGGAGCTCCCCTTAGACAGGCTCTCCCAGGTCCAATTCTAAAACAGGTCACTGACAGAACAGACGTTTTGGGTTGTTTTACCTCTACTGTTCCTCCTGTCCCCTGGCGAGCTGGCTGCTTGTGAAGATGGGTTGACTGGACCTGCTTTACGGGGCGTGTCACCACAGCCATATTATAACAAGGGCTACCGCTTTAATGGTATTATTTTATTTTAACATTTACATCTATCCATATTTATTTTTTGCCCATCTTATTTGTATTTACCCATATTTGTGTTTTGAGAATAAAAAGACTCCTAAAATGGTTTACGTCCACATTTATTTAACTGACAAGCATGCCCACCTACTTTGATGCCTGTCACGTTTTAGCACATTAAGCAGCCAAATATAACAAAACACTACATCCACAGATAACTAACAGCATTATATTCAAATGCAAGCTAACACATGCCTGTATTTAAGGAAATCTCAGCCTGTTTTGTACTCCTCGCTTGTATCTGATCAGCTGTTGGCCTGGAATTCATGAAGGCCAGCATAGAGAGTCACTCACGAGAATCACCATTTTCTGTATTTTTCCACTTTTACAAATAAAGACAGACAGAAAACACATTGTTTTCGGTCTGTATTTATTTGTAAAAATCAGTAAAAAGGGACAACTGGGAGCCTTCATTATAACCACTCTACTCCCCAGTGCATCACGGATCCTGCAGCTGGCAGGGTCCCTCTGCAGCCATCCTTGGTAGACACTGACCAGAAGTGTAATTCCAGAGGAACTTCTGGGTTCAGAGTCAGTAATGGAACAACAGTTTATAGGAGACACCTGAGTGCTGCTAGGAACAGGTCTATGGAGACAAGACAGGGGTGTGTGCGAAATACACAGAGGTCTTGGCTCCTCAGAGGCGGATGTTTACCACTCATGGGGTCGGGCAGTTATAGTTCAGTGATGGCGTCCACTGGATGGCGGACAGCACGACCTCAAAACCGACACAGTGGGACTGCAACAGGACAATTTCCCTCCCTTTAAGGTGAGACGGGGTCTGGGATATCTGGTCTTCCAAGCAGGCAGTTGGAGGACTTCCGTGTCAAAGAACTGGGGGTTCTTGAGGACATATGTTAAGTTGTGGCTTGGCCGAGCGCCAGGTTCCGCTTGGCAGTGTTGGAGGTCAGACAATACCTGAAGAGAAGGTGTCTGAGTGTTGTGTAATGGAGCACAGAAAGCAATTTAAATGAATAGTGGCCAATAGGCCTCCTCTGCACTATGCTAGACAGAGCAAACAGAAGAACGCGCACAGCAGAGCGACCATCTTCAAATTATTTTAGTATAGCAAGAAGAATCGAGGCAAAAAACAATACATCTACATCCATGCATAAGCAAATGCACGGATGGGAACCCATTTTAGACTTTTTTTCATTAAAGTATAACAAAGACACATTGGTAGATGGATGGTGGTGTGATTACACCGCATGCCGTTGCAACGCCAACCTTTACCCCGACTTTGTTGAGGGAGCGCTGGACGTTGGAATAGATTCCGTTTCTATTCCAACGCCAGTGTGTGCAACAGTAGGGAAGGTGTTGGAGTTGAATCCAACACCTTCTACCCACTGCTGCACACCTTTTTCGTTGCAACGGCATGCGATGTAATGGCATGCGTTGTAAGGGTTGCATGGTAAAGGCTGTTTCCCGTGTGTGCACAGCAGCTATCTTGAATTTTTGGTTACAGTTTAATAATAAGTTTATCATTCAAAGACAACCAGCAGCGAATTTCAATCAATAAATTATCACAACAGCAGCAGTGCGAGGAGCTACCGGTTTCTTACAAAATATATATTTTTAGAAATGACGATTCGGGAGAGAGGGGTGTAACATGCCCCGCAGTGCGGGGGGGGGGGGGGGTGGGGGGGGGGAGCTCAACCTCCAAAGGGCCCCCTTAACACTGCACTTTGGCCGAAGAGCTCCAGATGGAGTCCGGAGGGCGCCCCTCCACGTACCCTGCAGGGGGGTCCCCTCAAGTTTCGTTACGCCACTGGCTCAGAGAGTTGGGATGTAAAGGGGTGGAGGTAGCACAACAGATGAGTAACGGATGTGGGAACAGAGCGAGCAGCAGGAAAGGGAGAACACACGGATGTAGTAACAGACATGGACGCTTCGCTCCTGAAGTAAGCTTGCAGCTCAACTCACCTCAAGCAACAGAAAACAATTTACCATATTAAAATCCTAATAAAAAAGTCCATGGCATTACAAATGGAAGAATACATGTTTACTAGTTGAAAGTTGTTAAGAAAGCAATACTCCCACTGAGCGGGCCACACAATAAACTGACAGCAAAGCAATCGAACAACAGGGGATGAACAAAGTAAACCAGTACAATAATGGGCACACCTGAAGGTCATTCCAAGCATATTGTGGGTACAATAGGTCCTTAACAACAGACACCTAAAGCTGCCTTTAAGCAATACCTAAAACATCACCATCCACCTCTCTCCCTATCAAAGACTTCAGTGGATGAAGAGGCGAGGATAAGGATGGAACAAGCACCAGCAGAGACAATATGTATGGTTATTGTTAAGAGAAATGTCTGGCCACGATTGGGCGACTTTGTTGAGTTCCCTTCAGTTGCCATAGAAAGAATAAAATATAATAAAAGACTTTATGAATGAAGATGAACGGAATACTCCGCATAATATTGCTTAGCAGATGTTTGACACAGGTTCATGATTGCTGATGCATCTTTAAGATGGCCTGCGTGAGTGCAAGCCTTTATATTGTGAAGACAGATCTGTAAATGCAATGCATGTTACCATGACAGCAAAGTAAAACAAATGATCACGCGCAGGTGAACAGCACTGTGTCTTTAGAACAGGCTCAAGCATCCAAGGAGCAAGTACTTCCTATACAAAAAGCCATAAACAGCATTAAAACACGTATAATGTAAGCAAAGGAGCGACATCAGCGAGCACACACTGGCCTTAAACACAACGACTACTCCAGTCCCATCACCCAAAGGTCACAGCGCCCCGCACCCATGTCTGAGGGACAAGCCCGACCGCCTTCACTTCAGGAAGCTTGTGACCAGACGTCTGGCCGATCCCGTTTGTGCATTTTGTTTGCATAGCACACACGAGCACAGTTCATTCATGCGGGTGCTGTGCGAGAGAAGACAGAGCCACTGTAGGAAGAGAGCGCCCTTCTTGTGCATCGCTTTACTGCAGCTCGTCTTTCATGCCCCCCCGCGGGGGCTGCGCTGGCATCTCTCCAGCACAGATGTCCATGTATCTGCTTCGATACTAACCTGACTGGCCATTTAAGCGCTAGCGAAGGATGGGGATTTTTCATCACCAAAAACATACTTGTTCATCTTTTCTTCTGGATGTTATTGTGTGGGTCTATTGCATGAATTTCCATCTCAGCTGGTGATATGGAACAGAATGTCTCGGCACCCCATTCACATGTAACACCGGCAGCCCCCCAAAGCGCCTAGAAGCAGTCACGATGGGATGTTTTTAGTTTTGCTCCAGACAGCATGAGGTTGGGTTTCCAGAGGGTGGGCCAGGGTCCGAGAAGCACCAGCATCCCCCCCCCCTCCCCCCTCTACTGGGGAACACTAGAAGATCTTCTTGGCCAGAGCAGAGAGAGGGCCTGATGGGTGGTAATGTCGACTCTTTCCTGGAGGTGAGTGGACACAGCGCCTCCAATGCATTTCTAACTCTGGCTCAACATTGCGGAATAAAGCCTGGACTGGGGAGGGCGCTTCTCAGTGGGGAAACCACAGGTCTGTTTCCTTGGCCTGAAAGTGAGGCTCTCCGGAGTCTTTGTAATTGGGGGTGTATGTGGCTGGCACACCAGTGGCCCCGGTAGCCCAGCCACAAACTGGCCAGTGGAGTGACTCCGTTGAGGATCTCCTCTGAGGGAAGGTAGGGTGGCTTTCCCCGAGGCGCTACACTTGGCTGCAGCGTTTACGAGTGAGGCGCAACCTGGAGAAGTGTGGCTCAATGATTAGAGCGGCAGACCCTGATGCAGAGGTCTAGCCCGGGACCAGGGTTCAATTCCCCGCCTCGGCGGGTCTTGGGCTCAAAAATTCCACGGACCTGATAATTCTCGCCTCGGTGCCATTCCAATCATGGAGTCCCACTCTGCAACTCTGGGCAATAGCTTGCTTAATCTCCACAACGGCCCCCACAACGCTAAGGATGCCTGGCCTCCACCTTGGGGGTGCCCAGGAGTGGACGCCTCACAGGGAAAGCCAGGATGGGTTCCACAGCGGTATTCGTACAAGCGCCTTGAGACCCTTGCGGGTGAGTAGTGCGCTATACAAGTATCAATTTACATTTAACCACTACTGAGGTGCGGTATGCAAAAGGGGGGACGGGGGGGGGGGGATAGCTTGTTCTTCTTGTAAAACCTCTCAGGAAAACAATAATCACAAAAAGCTCACTGGGTACAATTAATTGTTATTAGACATGCTTTTCTAAGGGAATTGTTTTGGGAAACCGGGGCGGATTCATGACATGTGCGTATGGTTTTTGATGAATGCCAACTCAGATTTGGACAGATGTCACTCCCCTTTAATTTTATTTCAGATTTAATTATTGAAAGTTACATTTACTTTACTTTGAATGGACAGGTACTGTCCTGTACTCAGTACCGGCACTTCTTTAATCTGAAAGGGGGTGCACTCGAACTTCTCAGCAGCAAACAGGTCCTCTAAAGAGTGAGTAACTGAACTTCTATGTTTCCATTTAATGCACTGCGTAGGTCATCGTAAAATGTATTTCGACAATTTCTCGGCTTTTTATTCCTAGATCTTAAGTTTCTACATATTAATAAATGTGTCAGTTTTCAAGTTATTTAATCAACATTCTCAATTGTAATGATCAGCTTGAAGGTGAAACGTGCACGTGGTTTCTGATGGGGTTCCCTGTCAATCACTGCCCTGACTTGTCTTGTCCTCAGAGAAGTAATGGAGCTGATCACTCAGTCTGAGCCAGTGGGCAAGTTCTGCCCAGTCCTGAAGGGCCCAGCACAGGGCAGTAGAGGTCACTCAGTCTGAGCTAGTAAGCAACTCTGCCCAGTCCCAGTCTGGAGGGCCCAGCACAGGGCAGTAGAGGTCACTCAGTCTGAGCTAGTAAGCAACTCTGCCCAGTCCCAGTCTGATGGGCCCAGCACAGGGCAGTAGAGGTCACTCAGTCTGAGCCAGCAGGCAGCACTGCCCAGTCCCAGTCTGGAGGGCCCAGCACAGGGCAGTAGAGGTCATTCAGTCTGAGCCAGCAGGCAGCACTGCCCAGTCCCAGCCCTGAAGGGCCCAGCACAGGGCAGTAGAGGTCACTCAGTCTGAGCCAGCAGGCAGCACTGCCCAGTCCCAGCCCTGAAGGGCCCAGCACAGGGCAGTAGAGGTCACTCAGTCTGAGCTAGTAAGTAACTCTGCCCAGTCCCAGTCTGATGGGCCCAGCACAGGGCAGTAGAGGTCACTCAGTCTGAGCTAGTAAGCAGCTCTGCCCTGTAATAGTAGGATGGGCCTAGCACAGGGCAATATAGGTCACTCAGTCTGAGCCAGCAGGCAGCACTGCCCAGTCCCAGTCCTGAAGGGCCCAGCACAGGGCAGTAGAGGTCACTCATTCTGAGCTAGTAAGCAACTCTGCCCAGTCCCAGTCTGATGGGCCCAGCACAGGGCAGTAGAGGTCACTCAGTCTGAGCCAGCAGGCAGCACTGCCCAGTCCCGGTCCTGAAGGGCCCAGCACAGGGCAGTAGAGGTCACTCAGTCTGAGCCAGCACTGCCCAGTCCCAGTCTGATGGGCCCAGCACAGGGCAGTATAGGTCACTCAGTCTGAGCCAGCAGGCAGCACTGCCCAGTCCTGAAGGGCCCAGCACAGGGCAGTAGAGGTCACTCAGTCTGAGCTAGTAAGCAGCTCTGCCCTGTCATAGTAGGATGGGCCCAGCACAGGGCAGTATAGGTCACTCCGTCTGAGCCAGCAGGCAGCACTGCCCAGTCCAAGTCTGGTGGGTCCAGGGTAGTAGAGGTCACGCAGTCGGAGCTAGTAAGCAGCTCTACCCAGTCCCAGTCTGATGGGCCCAGCACAGGGCAGTAAAGGTCACTCAGTCTGAGCCAGTAAGCAGCTCTGCCCAGTCCTGATGGGCCAAGCACAGGGCAGTAGAGGTCACTCAGTCTGCGCAAGCTGACAGCTCTGCCCAGTCCGATGAGTCAATTGCAAAAAGAACTATTGATGGACAGAATGCAGAACAATGTCATACATTCACCCCAGTACAGAGATCTGGGCCTAAATTCATCGTTTTTTTGCTCACCATGCCATTCCAGTTTGGACCCAGCCATATGCACATCAGTCTTGACCCCGTGCCCAATGGGAACAGTCCAGCCCGAACTGCCAGGCCAGGTCATCCCTGGACTGGAAACAAGCATCCTAGGACCGGTTTCGGAGTTTCACCCCTCTTCAGCCAGGATAGCTTGATTCCAGTGGAATGGAGAGCACCGGACTCACGTCTGAGCATACCCGTCCCACTCGGGGTGACAATTGCAAAAAGAACTATTGATGGACAGAATGCAGAACAATGTCATACATTCACCCCAGTGCAGAGATCTGGGCCTAAATCCATTGTTTCTTTGCTCACCATGCCATTCCAGTTTGGACTCAGCCATATGCAAATCAGTCTTGACCCTGTGCCCAATGGGAACAGTCCAGCTCGAACTGCCAGGCCAGGTCCTCCCTGGACTGGAAACAAGCATCCTAGGACCGGCACAGGGCAGTAGAGGTCATTCAGTCTGAGCCAGTAAGCAATGTCTGCCCAATCCCAGTCTGATGGGCCCGAGGCAGTAGAGGTCACTCAGTCTGAGATAGCAAGCAGCTCTGCCCAGTCCCAGTCTGATGGGCCCAGCACAGGGCAGTAGAGGTCACTCAGTCTGAGCCAGTAAACAAGGTCTGCCCAGACTAATGGGCCCAGGACAGTAGAGGTCACTCAGTCTGAGCCAGCAGGAGGCTCTGCCCGGTCATAGTAGTAAGGGCCCAGCACAGGGCAGAGAGGTCACTCAGTCTGAGCCAGTAAGCAGCTCTGACCAGTCCCAGTCTGAAGGGCCCAGCACAGGGCAGTAGAGGTCACTCAGTCTGAGCTAGTAAGCAGCTTTGCCCTGTCATAGTCAGATGGCCCAGCACAGGGCAGAGAGGTCACTCAGTCTGAGTCAGTAATGTTATTAGTTCTTCAAGTAAGTGCAATAAGAAGTAGTATCGTAAGAGACAGCTTTGGGTCAGCCCCCTTCAACCATTGTTTTTCGTGTGTTTTTATGGGCCCCAGATGTCCAAGAACTTGTCTGGGTCCAAAGAGTACCGTACATGTCCCGGTCGCTCCATCCCGGTCACTGAATAGTCCTTTCCTAGCTCGTCCTAAAAATAATGGTACTACAGATACAGTTTTACTCTGAAACTATCCGAAAACAACAGGGTGTTAATTAACATACAACTTGACCACAACCAAACTAATGTCTACTCTAGCCAAACACCTCACAGAGCGGCAGCGTTTTCTGAGCCATACGAGAATAAGAGACAATTCTAAAACATAAAGTGTTTAGAAACCAAATTTCATACACCTTTCTTCTGCCTGAAACCTTTGGGGTGATCCGTCAAGCAGGGGCAGAGAAAAAGGTGGGGCCCATGAAATATCGATTGAGAATTTTGAACATCGCTGCAGCCACAACAGCTAAACAGAATAACACCAAATTTGGCAGAAAGCTAGATCTTTTCTCAAAAAGTGAGCCTTTTGGGATTGGGTGTAGATGCTTTCAGTAGCTTTTGTGAAATTAAGTTAAAAGTTTTATAGATACCTGAACAGTTGGCTTTCCGGGGGCACGCAATTTTGACAGTAAGTATTGCGATAGTATTTCAGCAGATAAGTTAGTACTGAGGCAGGTCTTGTCGGTCTGCAGCAGAAAGTATTTTAACAGTATTTCAGCAGATATGTTAGTGGCAAGGCAGGTCTCATCGGTCTGCAACAGTAAGTATTGTAACAGTATTTCAGCAGATACATTAGTGGCAGGGAAGGCCTCATCTGTCTCCAACAGTAAGTATTGTAACAGTGTTTCAGCAGATACGTTAGTACCGAGGCAGGTCTCGTCGGTCTCCAACAGTAAGTATTGTAACAGTATTTCAGCAGATATGTTAGTGGCGAGGCAGGTCTCGTCGGTCTGCAACAGTAAGTATTGTAACAGTATTTCAGCAGATACGTTAGTAGCGAGGCAGGTCTCGTTGGTCTGCAACAGTAAATATGGTAACAGTATTTCAGCAGATATGTTAGTGGCGAGGCAGGTCCCGTCGGTCTGCAACAGTAAGTATGGTAACAGTATTTCAGCAGATATGTTAGTGGCGAGGCAGGTCTCGTCGGTCTGCAACAGTAAGTATGGTAACAGTATTTCAGCAGATATGTTAGTGGCGAGGCAGGTCTCGTCGGTCTCCAACAGTAAGTATTGTAACAGTATTTCAGCAGATACGTTAGTAGCGAGGCAGGTCTCGTTGGTCTGCAACAGTAAATATGGTAACAGTATTTCAGCAGATATGTTAGTGGCGAGGCAGGTCCCGTCGGTCTGCAACAGTAAGTATGGTAACAGTATTTCAGCAGATATGTTAGTGGCGAGGCAGGTCTCGTCGGTCTGCAACAGTAAGTATGGTAACAGTATTTCAGCAGATATGTTAGTGGCGAGGCAGGTCTCGTCGGTCTGCAACAGTAAGTATGGTAACAGTATTTCAGCAGATAGGTTAGTGGCGAGGCAGGTCTTGTCGGTCTGCAACAGTAAGTATGGTAACAGTATTTCAGCAGATATGTTAGTGGCGAGGCAGGTCTCGTCGGTCTGCAACAGTAAGTATTGTAACAGTATTTCAGCAGATATGTTAGTGGCGAGGCAGGTCTCGTCGGTCTGCAACAGTAAGTATGGTAACAGTATTTCAGCAGATACGTTAGTAGCGAGGCAGGTCTCGTCGGTCTGCCACAGTAAGTATTGAAGCAGTGTTTCAGCAGATACATTAGTAGTGAAGCAGGTCACGCACATCTTGTACGATGCACTGCTGCAAGAGTATTGTAGCAGATCTAACTTTACACCTGTCCCTCCACTATGTCAATTTCTTACATCTCCTTATTCTCTCCGTATGTTGATTCTCCCTCTGTTCGTCTTGAAGAGATGGGTAGTAGGTTTTTGCTGCAGGGCTGGAGAGATTCTTGCAGAAGGAAAGCACAAACTAAGAGGGCCGGACTTCTGTTTTTTTACTTTCTTGCACATTTCCCTTTCCAGACTGGCTTTGTCTTGGGCCCCTGGTGTAGTGTCTACATGAGTTGATTAGTACGGCATATAGGGATTCGGATTCTGTAGTTGATGCAGCGGGTTTTGAAGATGATGCAAGCCTGGAGGCAGAGACAAAGTCGTTTCCTTAATATTAGAGCAATGTGTCGGAGTTTCTCTAAATCTTTATCATGGTTTGCCTCTACATCTAGGATCCCTATGAGGGGTGTTAGAGGGATGCCAGGTGGTTGTATGCCGGCACCATGTAGACATTTACCATGCCTGCCTGAACAACGCGGTCTGAACCACGAATGAGTCTTTACAACGCATTCCTTTACCATGCAAGTCGTTACAATGACTTTCGTTAGGGAAAGCGCTGGACTTTGTAAAAGTATAATTTACTATTCCAACTCCAGCCTGTGCAACACTAGGGAAAGTGTTGGACTTAAAGTCCAAAATCAGTCCAGCAACTCTTTCCTTAAGGCAAGTCGTTGGAACAATTTGCATGTTAAAGGAATGCATTATAATGACGCATTTGTGATTCGGACTACGTTGTTAAGGCACAGCGTGGTTCGAGCCGCAATGTAAAGGCTGTTTCCATGCCAGGTAGGTGGTTGAGTAAAGCAGTGCCTCCACACAGGTGTTGGAGGACCTGGGCTTGTACTGTTGCCTTGAAAATGGTATCCAGTCTGAAAGTTTCATTTTTTTCAGGAGGGAGAACTTGGACCATGCAGTCTTGGTTTTCCAGGCGATATGTTCTATGAATATGCCAGTGATTTTGCATGGTTTTTCAGCTGAGTGAAGCGGTACATGTTCAAGTCTGATAGCCATGCTTGGATTTGCGATTGTTTGGAACGGTTAGGGAATTGGAGAAATTCTGTGTTTGTGGGCTGAGATTCAGAAAAACGCTTGACATCGAAGTCTGGTTTAGCTTGAGGCAGAATTGGATTTATTGAATGCAGTGAGATGCAGAGAAGTTAAGGTAGATTTGAGCGAATATTTATATATATATATAGCCACCGTGAGCCTTTCTCAGCAGCATAAATATATAGGATTCATTATGCTGCTGAGAAAGGCTCATAGTGGCTCCATGTATGGGTGTGAGGATGGAGTCCTGGCATACTCCACAGTGGATGGGAAGTTTTTGGAACCTTGTGGTTCAATCTCTCCAAACTACTGACATTTGATGAGATCGGAGGCGAACCAAGGTAGAATCGCATATGAGAAGACCATTTGTGTTTTCCGAGTGAGAATCAGTGCTTGATTCAATTTATATTACTTATACCTAATGCAAGGGTGCACCCTATGTTGATCCAATCATTTCATTAGAGAAATATATAACCAAACAGTCCAGAATAATTCTTGAGGAAGTGCGTATAAATCTTCTTTTATTCAAGTGTTGCTTGTATGTATGAAGTGTATACAGCATAAAAACAGCCAACGTGTTTCGTACAAAACATTGGACTTCTTCAGAACAGAGAATCCAAACTGATATACTCCGTGGTTCTTCTATTCACTTATTTCCGAGACGAATCAATCAATTATACTGGCAAGTCACATAAGTAGTAACTGCATAATAAGTAGTTTGCTGAATATAAAAGAGCCGTGTTTGAAGACAAAAGGTAACGCACGATTTATATGTGTATCTGGTCCAAATGAAATAAAGCAACTTAAAGTCACTCCAAATTCAAGAGAAGTGGGGTAAATCGTCCCCAATGTAGGCACCAGAGTCCGTGACTACGGCAAATAAGCCCCATCAATTGACTGCATGTAGGGAGGTTAGGATCCTCTAAGAGTTAAATAAAAGCAACAATTGACTAAAAGAAGATTTATACGCACTTTTTCAAGAATTATTCTGAACTGTCTGGTTATATATTCCTCTAATGAAATGATTGAATCAACATGGTGCACCATTGCATCAGGATTCAATTGGTATAGTCCTGCAGTTGAAATGCACCCAGAAAGCGGGTGCTTTACTGACTGCATATATCCGATACACAAATTGCTGGTAATTAATTGGGGGATAATAGGTTAGGTGTGGCACCCTCTTGAGACCTTGCTGTTGCTTCTTTCTTTTTGCTTAATATTAATTATACGTTCTAAGCACTGGTCGAACCCTTGTAATCAATCAATCAATAACCAACTAACTATTTTACTGAAGCAAATAACTGCCCTTCTTGGAACGCAGTGCAAACCCCTAAGAACCAAGACAAAATTAACTTGTAGAAGTGGGGCAGGGCTGTTGCTGATTATGTTCCATCTGAGCTGGACACATGTAAACTGTACAAAGCATATTTACTCACTAGCAGACTAAGCACAACATATCTGGTTAGAACACTTCCACCCCATACATTTCGCCGGGTCTGGCAATGCTATCCCGGTGTGCCGAGCCTCCATTCTGTATAAGCAGCAGCTGCACGCCGCCATCTTGTGATGGGTCTCCTTTGCCTCCTGTCTTCATTGAGCTTTCTAAGATTACCACTAACAGGCCCTCATGAACACACACCAGTGGTCAGCCATATGCCGCCCTCCGTAAATAGCTCTTAGAAACCTCTCTAATCCAGATCTTATTGTATTTAATCTGCCAAGCAGCTTTAACACCCAACTCACGTCAAGTGCCAGGGTTCGCTAGCTTCTTTCTGACCATGCACTGTAAATTTGTGAAGGAAAAGGCCTACAGCAAATCTGTTTTCCTTTGTGAAAAATCCACGTGTTCTTAATGTTAGGTTTTCTGGACCACTTTTTTTGTTTTTTGTTTTTATAGAGTTTTTATATAGCACAAACTTGACCCGAATCGTGTCTCCGAGCGCTTTACATAGCCCCAGTTGCATGACATGAGGACACATTCATTTTTGTTAGGCACGGGGAGATTAAGTGACACTTACTTGTTAAAAGGCGAAAACTTCTCCTTTAAGCATGCCATCAAGAGTGCCACAGGTATAAAACGGCGCTTACGGTGACTGGCTGTATTTTCACGCTCAGCAATCGTATGTGCAGTGCTTAATATTTAAGGCGTAAGAAAGAGTTCTTAAGTGGATAGAAGGCTGAGTGGTAGCGCTGCACATTTCATATGAAGGCAACGAGCGCAATATCAAACCACAGACCGCTGAGCTGATCGAAGTGTGAATGTTCAAGTAACAAACTTGCTAATAAAGCACATCCTGTAAGCAGTAAAAAAAGACCTGTATTCACAGGCTCTCTAGGCTGATCTGCTTAGCGACTGCATGTCAACAGCTCTCAAGCGGTCACTTTTTGCTGTGGATAATAGACACCAATGATACACCCATGCACACTATTGAACCTTTAATTGTACAGGACAATTATAGATGAGAAAAAATGATGTCTTGCAGAAGCAAGCAAGGTCTGTTAGGAAATCCAGGGACTGCGTTGGTCCTTGCCAAGAGGCGCAAACCGGTAGCGCGATTCAGAGTCTCATGGCAAAGCATTGAAGGGGGTCTCCTATAGGAGAGGCAGTAGCTAAGTTAATAGGTCGGCTTTAAAATGCGAGAGCAGAGTTGGTGTAAAGTACTAGTTAAAAACAGTAAAAGATAACAAAACATTTCAAAATACTGGAAAAAAAAACATCCTATGGTATCTCAAAACTGTACATTGAATTTCATTTTATAAATGGCATGTTTTATTTTTCAAGTGTGTTTCACTCAGGGAACTCTGCAATTAAAAAGAATAATGAAGCGTCGGAATGTAAAGGCAAGGGCTTTCCAAGGCCTAATTTACTTTCCACAGGATTCTGCCATTCGCTCTTCTGTAGCAGCCCAGGGAGCAGATGTATATGCCTCCAGGCGAAGTGTCAATCATGCTAAGTGCACCTTCTGCCTCAGGCAACAGTTGACTCAAGGCAGCAGATGGCCATTCCCCTAGTGCCATACAAGCCTTTGAGAGCCAAAGTCTGCGCTCTCATGCAGTATGGCCAATGCCGAAGGTAAACAAAAACAGCCCTTAAAGTCTGCTCTTCAGCCATACCCCAGCAAAATGAAACCAGTTTCTGTGCTTTTACAAACAGGCTGGGAGGAGTGGGAAACGATACAACGCAGGGGGCGAGGGCGGGTTCTTGAGGGGTGAATCCGCAAATGAGAGAGAGCTAGAAAACATATGCACTCTCACGAAGTGCTGAATGAAAAAGAAAAAAGTAGTTCCCTAAATGTGAGCAGTGGAAGGATACAAGTCAGTCAATCAAAAAGATCAGAACGAGGCTGTGCTCCAGGAGAGGGACACACACAAGACAAGGAAGGCAATCCATGGAATAAGAAGCAAGCAACTGAGAGTGACAAACAAGGCAGCCAATGGGAGGCCGTAAGCCCAATATATTCACATTAGCTCTTGTGCTGTCTGGGCAGTGAGACTTAAAGAGCAGAGCCCATGTAGCATAAGGACGCTGAAACATGGAAGCCAGTCTTGTGCCACATACGATAACGTTATTCATAATAATAAGAATAACAACAACAGAGGCAACTTTGAGCCACCGGGGGGGGGGGGGGGGGAGGTTGACTATTGCATTGAGTTATGACAAGAGCTCCGGATATGGCAAGAAGCCGCATGAAGCCTAAAATCTGCAATCTGCTCGCAAGGAGGCGTCTAAGGTGTGTATCTTGGGCGACCAGAATTTCAGATTTCTGTGCTTTTTTTATTGTCAGTCCCATCATCCTGATATTTTTCCCAGAATAAAACACACAGCCCGGTTTTGGTTGAAGTCAGGTGGCCGTGAGCACTGCAAATAAACTGCTCATGTTTCTATCTCCTATGGGCCTTTCTCACATGCAGAGTGGTAGGACAGTGGGCATCCTTCTGCCTTTCCTTAGTCTCCGAGAGCAATGGCATCAGCTGAGCTTGGCATGGCATTTCATGGACCATCAAGCGGTTTTGTCCTGTGCATTTTTAGGACATCTTTACAAATATGTTATTGTTCTGCTGCATGCACAACCAGTGTCACATTTCTAGAAAAAAGAAAAAAAGAAAATGGACAGGCCAGCTAGCATCACAGGCTCAACATCGACCTGTGACCCTATTACAGGTCACACAATGTGTTTTTCATTACAACTGCAGCGTTACCACCAAACTGTAATATTGTGTACTTTAGAAGTGGATGTGTTATTTTTAGCTTCAAATGTAGGGTGTGCATAGCAATGTCTATGGATCAGCGGGTTTGTTTAGCCCTACACTGGTGGGTGTTATTACTTTTGCCCTGTGCCAGCACTTTAATTTTGTAGTCCTACTTATATATTACCGTCCCGTCCCAGTTTTTATGGTCTGGCTTGATAGCGCAGCTGTTGCCAGACAATTATGTGAGCATCACTAGAGAGGGGCTTTGGCTCCACGCAGATGGTGGCAGCCAGGAGTACATGTTTTGGTTGGGCAGAAGCTGTGTGCTTTCATTAAAAAGTGCCTGTTCACCACGCAGCTGTGATAATTCTGTTTATTTATCCAGCTGCCTGACCTTGAACTTTCAGGGGCACACACATGACATTGGTAGGTTATTAAAGTGTCTTATATAACCAGATTATTTTTCTCCGCAAGCAGCACAGATAGGAGGGTAGTCCTAAACCTTCATAGATTTTAGGTCTGGCTTGACAGTGCACCTGCCACCTGACCTTTTAACCAACGGCAATATTATTCTACAGTTCTTTGCTTACACACACACAAACATATCTATTCCTGTGCTATTTGCTTGTACACTTCCACACATTACTACACAACATTCCTCTAAAGCCAGACCTATTGGCACGGTCAACGCTTGTTGGTTTTGAAAATCTGGCCACCCAATGTGTATAAGCTCCCAATGCACACAAGGTCTGTGCAATTGCATCTATCTACACCCAATACTTTAGGCCTGTTTTACATTTAATCACACACGTCTACACTAAAAGTCTTCATAAGTCAGCCAGGTGGGTCCAACGTTTAAGATATGGCAAAATCCACCCAGAGCCACAGGAATGGGTTCTAGGAAAGTCCACTCAGCCCTTCATCCTACCATGATGATAAGAGTCGACTATGCTGCAATAGAGCGATATGTAACATGTGATACACAGACTGCAGTAATGTAAGAACCATAGGGCGACTGAAGCAGTCATTGATTTTTTTTTATTTTGCCCTTTCCTTTGATCTGTCTTTTTCTATTTGCATTTCCTTCTTGCTCTGCCTTTTAGGATTTGACTAACCCTATGCAAAATGTGACTGTCAGTCTTCCGCATCCCTGCTCCGACCTGCAAAGCACCCATCTTTTTCTTTGTTTGCTGCTGGCGAGGTGGGAGGTATGCAAACCCTTTGCTGGGTGGTGTCTGCAGTTTATTTCATAATCTGATTACTAGCAAATATTTTGATGCTATGGATTTGTGTCAGACTGGGCTTAGGACTATGGGCAGGTTGGTGCGGATTCTTGTCTCAGGGGCAGTAAGAGCATGGCATACCTTGAATCTTAATATTATCATTGTGGTTTGTGAAGTGCACACAGTTTGCTATCATGTCCTTTGCACATGTGTAGGGCAGAGCACAATGACCTTTCATCTGTGGATAGATAAGCCTCATATTTTATGTGTGGGACAAGGCATCCCACACTCCCAAGGATACCAATGAGCAAACATAGGGCCTAATTGTAAGTCTGGCAGCCAGGGGCTCCGGCACAAATGTGGCAGAGTACCTGGACCCCCAAACTCCTGGTTCGTCCGCTCTCTTTACAGTCGGACAAGACCACCTCCCCAGGCTGCCGGTGGAACCTTCCACCAAGGGTCTCCCTGAAATTGGGCCGTCAGTCAAAGACCCTCAGACGGTCTACCCTATTTAGGGCTGATATTCCCATTTCCTTTGTTTCTTTTTAGGTCTCGCCTGCCCCAGCGCATGCGCTGGTCTGGCGAGACTTATTGAGAGGGTTCTAAAAAGTGCTACCAGGCCAGCCTAGAGCTACAGTGCATGTGCGCGGGCGCCGCGCACCGGGATTACTTTCACTTTCGCGGGCGCACGGCCGCTTTGCATAGCCAATAGGTCTCGCTTTTGGGACCTTATAAGTATTTAGTTATACAACTGTTGCTTGGCTAAACACTTATAAGGTCCCAAAAGCGAGACCTATTGGCTATGTCAATGCTGGTTTGGGTCTGTCATGGAAGCCTTGTGGTCCCGAACCGAAAAACACAAATGACCACCACACACTGGGAGGATACTCCATGTGTGACAGAGACATTTGTTTTTCAAAAATAGATGTCAGCTTTTGGAGTTCGTTTTTGAAAACAAAAAAAACTTTGCTGTGCAGACGCATTGAAAGCTTCGCCTCCACCTCAAGCCTCCAGTGTCTTTAGTGGAGGCCCTTTGGCTCCTCCGAAGGCACTGAGATCTCTGGCAGGCAGGCGCAGATCTCTAAATATGGTGGGCTGTGGCCTGCCAGGGAAGCAAAGTAAATGCCTACCCTGCTCTGGAGGAACGGAGCTGTGTGCTCTACTGCCGATATATGGTTTCTCGGCACTAGTAGGCACAAGCAAGCTTGCAAGTCAGTTTCTGAATATGCAAAAAGCCAGACGGTTTGGTGCTACTGCCTTCCTTATTAACATATATCACAAACATAATAAGGCCCCTTCTAAACACATTAGTAGGAGAGAAATGAGTAAGTGAAGCACGTAATAAACCTGGTTAGATCCGCATAAGGACTGAAAGAGTTACAGGCAGAGAGGTACCCCCCCCCAGTACAGCCACGATTCCTGATGTCAAGAGAGTACAATGAGCTTTCAGTGAGATCAGGGAAAGAGCACTGCTTGGGCTCCAATGAACCCCTTCTGAGGACCATAAACATACAGGAATAATGGTGGGCACTGGAGGGCGCACGGCAAAATAGCCGCACTCTAGTGAGGCTCTGCCCAGCTGAGCACCGATCCATCCATTATGCGCCTGTTAATAACGACATTTAGGCGCTACGACGAACGCATCACGCGTGTAAAGCTATCCTGCCTGCATTGGGGAAAGTTTTGACTGCTTGCGACTGCTTTAACTACTGCAGCTCGAGCGTGATCGGTCCCGTCTGTGCGCCTGCAAACATGGCGGCGCCAGCTAGGCCTTGAGGTTGGAGTTTGAATCTGGAGGTTTGCATCCCCCGCAGTCAGCGGGAGTTCGCCTGCTACCTGCGGAGCTGAAGCAGTGGGCGACGCACTGCCGGAGCTTGCAGGTTGTTCCCTGATCCTTGTGGTTGCCGTGCGGTGGAGAAGTGCTGGTCCCCTGAGGTCGGGAGAACCAGAACGATACAGGGATAATGGGGGGCGCTAGAGGGCGCACGCCAAAATGGCCGCACTATAGTGAGGCTCTGCATGGCTGAGCACGGATCCGTCCAATATCCGCCTGTTAATAACGACATTTAGGCGCTACGACGAACGCATCACGCGTGTAAAGCTATCCTGCCTGCATTGGGGAAAGTTTTGACTGCTTGCGACCGCTTTAACTACTGCAGCTCGAGCGTGATCGGTCCCGTCCGTGCGCCTGCAAACATGGCGGCGTCCGCTAGGCCTTGAGGTTGGTGTTTGAATCTGGAGGTTTGCATCCCCCGCAGTCGGCGGGAGTTCGCCTGCTACCTGCGGAGCTGAAGCGGTGGGCGACGCACTGCCGGAGCTCGCAGGTTGTTCCCCAATCCTTGAGGTTGCCGTGCGGTGGAGAAATGCTGGTCCCCTGAGGTCGGGAGAAGAGCTGTGGCCGGAGGCGGTGGAGGGGGCCTTTCAGATCGGACTGGCCTGAGTGAGCGGCAGAAGTGCCCAGCAGTGATTCCTGTGCGCTCGGTGCTGGCGAGTGGGGCGCAGACCGGTTCGGGCCTGTTTCTGCAGAGGTGGGTGCGGGCCTGGGGTGAGCCGCGACCTGTGAGCCGCCACTGGGTGCTGGTGCACGCGGGGTTCGCGGGCCGCATTTGTCTGGGGTGCTGCTGCACTGCACATGGGAATACCTGCCTCTGCTGCTAATGTCATGTCTGGTGTACCTGCAGCAATCCATCTCCATTGGCCTTGCTCCACGCTGCGACCGGTTGCTTTAGACTGTCCTTAAAACACTGCTGCCCCAATGCAACCGGTCATCGCCTGGGGCCTGCAACTGCATGTGGGCCTCACTGCTACTGCCGGCTCACTTCAGCCTCTGCCTGCATTGTGCTTGCTGCCTACCGCAAGAACGCGGTGTGAATACCGCTACCCTTTGTTGCTGCCTGGGCTGCTCCCTCCCCTATGTGTGCTGTCTTGTGGAACTCCCTGGCAGTATGTTGGGCGTCTCGTTGGATCCCTTTTACTTCTATGCTTGGGGCCTTGTCCTATATACACAAACCACTCCACGCACAGTATACCGCGAGACACTAAGCTGATAACGTGCACCCTGAGACTGTTGGGCCTGCCCTTTGTGTACTTGGGCGAGTTGGTGCCTGTGCTGTGCTGTGCTTTGCTGTGTTGGGATTGTCCGGGCCTGGGCCTTGCTACGCAGTTCTCTGCTGGATTACCTTTGTTGCTGGGCCCTAGTGCACCGCTTCTCTCTATGCTTCTAAAACTACGGAGGCCCCTTTTTCTCTGCTTTATTGTGACTGTTGGAGGCCCTTCTGCTGGGGGTCTGCGCCATGTGCTACTTTTGCATAGGTGGGCTATTGTTGGTACCTTGAACTGTGGATGTGCTCTCGCACTCCTAGCCCTCCTGGTGTGGTGTACAGGTGGTTGGCACTTCTCTTTGCGTGCCAGTGGATCCGCAGAACTGGTTGCTGCAAGTGCCCTATATATACTGATCCCGAGGCCTGGGTGGTGCACGTCTGAGGGGTGTCCTCTTCATCTCCACTCCATATTAGATAGCCTGGCTCCAGCTGCGGACAAAATAGGGGTAGGGCTGATTAGTCTCAACCTTGCCTCACGTTTGAGGCTCGCAAAGCCACCAAAACTCTACAAAAGGCAGATTCTAATTCGGAGGCGGACGCCCAGGATGGGGGGTCCTCCACTATCGAGACAACACTATTGGCCATGCAATGTAGCCTCCAATCAACGAGGGTACGATGGCAGTTGTGAATCATCGCCTAGATCAAATGTCAGTGCAGCTCGAGAAGCAAAACACCCGTATGGGAGAAGTTGAGCAGCGGGTGTCTGCGATAGAGGATGGTCTGAGCAAGGTTGCTGGGAAGGCACTTAAAATGGAGACAGTCCTATCCCTTATTCAGGCCAAGAATGAGGACTTAGAAGCCCGTTCCCGGTGTAATATTCGAATTACAGGGTTGCCAGAATCAACGAATGTGGGCAAAATGGAGACATTCGTGAAAAATTTGATTAAGGACATTTTTGGTACTGACCAGCTTTCCACCATGTTATTATTGAGCGGGCTCACCGCTCCCTTGCAGCGAGACCGGTCCCAGGCGGCCCACCCCGCCCAATTGTTGAATTATAGCGACCGGGATGTTATTTTGCGCATGGCTAGAGACAAGGGCACTAATGTACACCAGGGCAACTCACTCTTGTTCTTCCCTGATTTTACTGTCACTGTTCAGGCAGCGCGGAGGGAGTTTGGAGCTGTCAAAAAGTTTTTACAATCCGAAGGGGTTCCTTACGCGATGTTATATCCTGCTCGCCTGCGACCAGTCCCAACACGGCTCTGGAGCATGCTAAACATTTGAAGAGGAGTCGGCGCGAATCCCGGACTCCGTTGGACAATGAAGAACAGTAGCATTGTGGGACAATCTCATGTAGTATGACCCGCTATAAGGTTTTTCTAGCATTTTCAATGCTATGACTCTTGCATGTCTTCCTTTTTTGCAGGTGGACCATGTCGAGCCTTCTTATGTATGCACGAATACTTGTAATGTAATCTACTTGAATGTATCTATTGTATCAGGCACAGATACTAGTTTTGCTCAGCCATCTCCTACTCGATGGGAGGCTAGTAGCACTCAGACCCCCCACAAATGGGAGAACCCCATCTATGCTTTGCTTTGTTTTTTCTTTGTTGGGGATGGGTTAGACAGGGTTGGGATGGCTTTAGCGAGTTGGGGACGCTGAAGTGAGTGAGGGACTGGGGGGTGAAGGGTGAGGGTGGGAAGTCCGGCACTTTCTGTCTGTGGTACAGTGGCATTGCTAGTTTTTCTGGTGATTGTGGACACATGTCTCTGATATATCCAACTGTAAAGTTTTTTATGTTATATCCATCCAATGAGTGGTAAAGTGAAGTTCCTGACCTGGAATGTTCACGGTTTGAACACTCCCAAAAAGATTCGGTCTGTTTTGGATTATCTGGTCAGGATGGACGTCCAGAGAGACTACTTACAGGAAACACACCTCACAAAAGCGGCATTATCCTTGAACCGTGAGTTAGTGACTGAACATAACGACACTGTTGATCACGAGTTGGTTCATAGGTCCAGACGTAGTAAGGCTAGATATTATGGGGAGGGGGGCAGGCCCAGCCGCTCGCTTGCGCAGAAGTCAGCTGCTCCACATAGCCAGGAGTATATCACGGAGATGCTTGATGATGCGGGGGAGGCCCATTATACCACACCCGCGATTAGTAGGACAATACTGGATTTCTATTCCAGACTCTACAAAAACAAGGCGACGGTACAGCCAGAGGACATACGCTTGGCTGGCTGTCCTTGGATCATAGGGAATATCTTACACAACCATTTGATGTGGAGGACATAAACTTGCTATTATGTCCCTCCCCAAATG
Source organism: Triturus cristatus (assembly GCF_964204655.1). NCBI lineage: Eukaryota > Metazoa > Chordata > Amphibia > Caudata > Salamandridae > Triturus > Triturus cristatus. Next base: position 1,825,792,688 of record NC_140589.1, on the reverse strand, counting down.
TAATCGATGCAGTAGGAATACTCTCGTACAGCCATTTGACCTTAGTGGCTTTGAGGCACCCGATATGCGTTTATATTATCTGTGCGCACAGGCGCAATTTGCGCTTTATTGATTCTTTCCGCAACGATTTCTGCCCCATACGGCGATCGAGTACGATGCAATACTCACGCAGCCGCTTGTGGCGGAAGCCCTTTCAGGTGGAGGCGGGGGCCCCTGGACAGAAATTAAACCGGTGCAGTGTACTGCCTTGGCCTGGCAGGCCCTTGCTAAGGGGGCACAGCTGGATTACCTATATGCCCCGACGTTACCAATAGCGATGCATCCACACATCTCGGCGGCATAGGAGCACTCTGCTCTACGCGCGCTGAAGGTTGTCGGGGTTACGCAGATGGGTGACCTGTACAAATGGGGCCAGTTCCGCTTGTTGCAAGACGTACAGGCGGGTTGGACTCATGGCTTGATGCTGGGTTTTACATACGTGAGGGTGCGACAAGCGGTCAGAGCTATCTACCCTAATTATCCAGGTGAGCCACAGACATTAGGAGCACTGCAGGCGGTGCTAGCTGAAGAGGAGCGTAAGTGTCTGATTACTAAGTTATATGATGCATCACTACATGAGAGAGAGCCAGATGAACACCCTTCATATCTCAAAGTGAACGCAGCGCTGGGGTCCACCTTGTCACCAGATCATTGGAAATTCTGCTGTGCGTTAACTGGGCACCTCACGGCGAACTACAATCTCCGTATAATTCATGTAAAATTTTTACACCAGTTATACTACACTCCAATGCAACTGCGGAAATTCAGACTGCGTGACACGTCTTGTTGTGTGCGGTGCGGACAGGCTGATGCCGATTTTTTGCACCTAGTGTGGCAGTGTGCGGGGATAGCTGCATTTTGGGCCAGGGTTGCGAGCGTGCTGACGGATGGTGTGTTGGAATGCGTGCAATGTGTACCAGAGGTATGCCTTCTAGGTAACGTGAAGTATCTGAAACCTTGCAATCGGCGATTGGTTGCTGTCTCAACACTACTGGCCAAGCGAGCTGTCGCACAAAGTTGGGGCGCGAAGAGTACACCCACGGTCCGGAAATTGGTCTGAGACTTAACTTATTGTATGGAACAGCTGGAGCCTATGTGGAGGACCTGCCTGAGACATCACGGCCCAAAGACGTCTGGGCTCCAGTGACAGTGTATTTATGGAGTTATCCTGATTTGTAAAGGGTCATGCATTCTTTGTTGTGCCTTATTGGGAATTAATGTGATTGGAACTATTTACACGGGTTATCTCACATGTGTGTCTACAGTGATTAGGATCCAACAACTATACGATGTAACATCACCTAAAGTGCCGGGGGATGGTGGGGGGGTGGGGGGGTGGGGGGGGGGAGGAAGCGTTCAGTTGCTTTTTCAGGAGCTGATAGTTCTATGTTTTGTATCAAAACTACGGATGCAACTTTCGGAACTAAAATGGCTTGTATTGAACTATGCAATGCTGGTATTGTTGGCTCCCCAGTGGGGCTTGTGTATTGCTCTGCAAGCTGCTCAATAAACAAATTATAAAAAATAATAAAGAAGATACAGGGATAATAAACCAAGGTGGGGGCAGTATATTGCCGCACTGTTGCACACCTTTACGGTAGGAAACCCCAGGGGCACAAGTGGTAACCTGAGGAGTTGAGGCACCACGGGATGAAGAAAAGCTCGTTTTTTTCCAATGTAATTGGGAATACTCCTGCAACAGACGCTGAGGGCAAAGTTTTTCAAGTCTGTCCCTTTACGTACACGGTAAGCACAGTATCTACTATTTCAGCCAAACGTTGTTGGATTATTGCCAAGGCTAACCATCAAACTATATATTTGCAAAATAATACAATCAAAAAATAATAACCTGTTAACAGATATATCGCTTCACACCACACCATTTGTAAGCGCTGTAAATAACAAGTGTTACTATTACACAATATAGAGACACTCAATTTACCAACCCTCAGACGGATGAAAGGCTGAGACTGCCCGGCTACGATTCAAAATTGTGGCCTACAGATGACAGCGGTGAATGTTCAACTCATTAACCTATTGTATTAGTAAAAAGGGCAAGTAGCCTTAAATCAGATCACATGCATACCCAAAGTGTTTATCCAACTTTATTTCAAATATACATATGATGGCATGAAGGGGTTAACATGTCCCGTTGTGGCAGGACTTTTTCTTATTTACTGAAGAAAGAAATCAAGCTATAGGGGCAATGTCCTCTCTGTTGATGTCCACGAGAATGGCTGGAGATAATGATTAGCATGGAAAAACTAGACTAAAACCAATAAACATTCATTTATTAGTGGCATTATAATATCTAGATGTAATGTATGTAATTAATAAAAGTTGTTAAAAAAGTGATTAAAGCTACTCAATTATTAAAAGTATTGTTATTATTATTACTACCATTAATAATAAAATATTTTAGGAGCTCCCCGTTGCCCATATTCAGGGTCTCCTGACGCTTCAATTCCAGAAAGATTGAGAAGCAGTTTGGTGGTCACGTTCTGAGCCACCCGGAGTCGAGCTGGTAAGCTCTCCGCAATGCCTACATTCATCAGCCTAGACACGATCAAGGGTTGATGGAGAGAATCTTAAAAAATGTATATAGCATCTTTAAAATAGAAATGGAATACTAACTTGTGTAGCCACACATAAGTCACAATCAATGATAACTCTCAGGTTACTAACTTGAGGAACGGGCAGCAGCCGGATCTGCAGGACACCACTTGTTGGTCCAGAGGTGGGGGTTGTGTCCCAAATAAGAGGATCTCACTTTAGTCTGAGTTTACCTGGAGACGAATGGAGGGCCTCCATGCAGCGACCACTCTCATACATTACTGACATTGGCTTGAGTGGCCATGGCATTCTCAGAAATGCTGACAATGACCTGCATGTCATCCATGTATGAAATTATCTGAAAGACAAAGGAGCAGCCAAGTCTGCCAAGACAGACATATAGATGTTGAAGAGGGTGGGACTGAGGGACGAGCCCAGAGGCACATCTTGTGCTTTTGAAACTGCTGCTGAAGAAAAAGTGCAGGAGATACAGCCTACGTTCCATCAACACAGAAAGAAGGCTGGCCATTTTAGAGCCAGATGACAGACCAGTTAGAAATTGGGTTACTGATTGATCAGGGTAAGAGGCAGGCAAACCCTAAATTAACCTGTGCCCACCCTCTGGTAGATTGCCACGGAAGCAGTCAGACTTAACTTTAGAGGCAACGTGTAAAGTATTTGTGCAACATGTAAAACAGTGAAAAAAACATGCAAAATGATTCCACAGCAGGTTAGAAGAACAGAGCTTAACGTAATAAATAGAACAAGACCAAAACAACAAAAATTCAATAAGTAGAACTTGAGATATTGAATTTCAAAGGTTTTAAGTAAAACAGCGCCAAGAAGCAAAACGCACTGTTTGGGCTATCTGGACACACTGGAATTGGGCAAAGTTCATTGGTCTTACAATTGCACTATTATCGTTGATTCTAAAACAATATCTAATAGCCTTTAAAGTAGATCTTATTTTTGCCATATACCTTATCTTCTTGGGTATGCCTGGTTTTTCCCCTATGTTGCAGGTTGCACTACAGAAGATGGGCAGGCGGTGAGAGGGAGGTTTGTGGACTAGTATTGGCAGCTCTAACAACAGCGTAGATCCACAGCTCAGGGCGCAGTGGTCACCACTACAGGTGACCTTTGTTGATGTCCATCTTCAGTAGCTCGGGGTGGACCTGGATAGATATCCAGCCGGCCGTAGTGGGAAGCTCGCCAACCAGTGGCCTATGTGGTTACGGCAGCAGAGCAATCTTCATCCCTGCACGTGTTTATCTTTACTGTCTGTGTTGGCAGGTGGTTCTAAGGCAGCCTCCAGAAGGCTGTCTCCTGACAGGATATGTCACTGCCATTTAACAAGTCTGAAATCTCACAAAGCACAAGAAAAAGGAAGAAAGAAACAATTTTATCTATGTTTTGACAGCTCTTTGAGAGTGGGAGGGATAGAATATTTCAACTCCGTTATTTTTATGTTAGTAGCATTGCATAGTTTTGCTTTAGGTGGTAGCGAGGAAAGAGGACAGTGCACTTTAAGGGGTGGTTATGAAGTTATAACTTAAGACTTGGAAACATGCCAAATGAATCTCCCATTGGCTTACATGGGCGAATCGTCGTGGTCAAAGCATTTGTGTAAAGTCTCTTCTGCCCAACCCCCGGCTTCAAACACTTACAACTCAGTTCAAGAAAATGTTCTTTTATTGTCGGTCGTGATGATTTCATTATAACTTTGACCATTGGAGATTTGGATCAGACGGGTTTTCAGCAGAGCAGCCGCTGCTTTTAGTAGCCCACCCTGAAGAGAAACATCTTAAAACAGTAGGCTGCTTTCGGCACATCCACGCGAGTTGTCGGTGTGCCATGTAAACCTCGGTATTAAAATTAAATACATATAAACTATGGAAAAGCGGTCATGAGACTGTTGGGAGACAAATAAACCGCCAGCATCTGCATAGCGTCTCACAGAAATCAACACCGTAAGTGAATGCAGCTCGGAGTAATTAGTTACAGCCCTCTCCAGCTCAACAACCCTGGGAACACGGGGATGAACAACAGTAGCGTCAATGGAGTGCCATAACATCATGCATAAATCCAACTCAACAACCCCATCCTACACCGGGATGGGCAGCTGTAGCATATATCCTGCTCAGCAACCCCCATCCTACACTGGGATGGGAAACTGTAGCATATATCCTGCTCAGCAACCCCATCCTACACTGGGATGGACAACTATAGGTTAAATACCTCTGCAACCCAACAACCCCATGCAACCCCGGGACGGACATCTGGAGCGTAAATCCAGCTCAATGACCCCGTGCTATACCAGGACAGACAACTACAGGGTAAACACCTCTCCAGCTCAACAGCCCCGTGCAACAGAAGTGCAACAGAAGGATGGACAACTGCAGAGTAAATCCAGCTCAACAACTCCATAGAACACATAAATTGTATTGTAAGGGAATAAATACTTCTCTAGCTCAACAACCGTCTGCAACAGAGGGATGGACCAATGGAGTGTAAATGTCTCTCCAGCTCGACAACCCCATGCAACAGAGGGATAGCCAACTGTAGCGTAAATCCAGCTGAACTACATCATGCGACATCGGGATGGACAACTGTAGCGTTAATCCAGCTCAACAACCCCATGCAAAACAGGGAACGACAACTGCAACTACTATGATGTACAAGTCATTGTTCATTTTGTTTTTGCTATTAACATGATCAATGTCACTGTCTTGTACTAACCTTGTTCAAACCTAATAGAAAAAAATAAAACACAAGCATTTGCAATGCAACAGGTCTCGCATTTACGTGAGTTTGAGCTATTGGCATTGTAAAAAAAATGCCTTTTATTTATGTTTTGGTTTTTGAAACATAATAAAAAGTATTGTCATTTACAATGCCAATAGATTAAACTCGCGTAAATGCGAGACCTATTGCATTGCAAATGCTTGTTAATTCTGCATCAAGCCTCAGAATAAACAATACATTCAGAAGAGGCGCCCATCAGCTGACTAATCTGGGGCGTATGCCAATGATTCACATCTTACAGTTTAAGTCTTGGACAGAGGAGATGCTCCTAGATTACTGTAAATCCCCTGATTCTGCTGACTCTGACCCGAGGGCTGGGGGGACTGGAAGTAGAAGGATGATTATGTTAAAACAAATATAATAGTATTCTCCCATTCAGTATGGCCTAGACAGCATTAGCTACCTATGTGTGCTTTCCGCCTCTGTTAGGTGTTTTGAACCCACCCACTTACTGGAAAGAAAGCTATAAAATTGACTTTTTATGTCATTAACAGAAGTCCCAGGTGGCATTATTAATATGTAACTGCCCAGCCACTTCATGTTCAGGCCCAAAGGAGATGGCGCATAACGAGGAGGACAGGCGATTGTCAACATCATTGCTCGTTAGAACGTTTGCGGTTAGAACATGTTACCATAACGGTAGGAGCAGCGCGCGTTCGGAAACATCCTTATGTGTACGAGGTTTAAAAAATAAAATAAAAATCTGTGAGTTGGTATCAAATGTACTTTTGTAATACGAGTAGCAGCAGCAACATGTGGGATGGAAACACTCAGACTGGGTGATGGAGTAATGGTCCATAATTCAGCGTTGTGCAAAGAGGGCCTTTACTGGTAGTTTATGCCCTTTTACTAACAAAAGGATTGGTCGGCACAGACTGCACATTCCATGGCAATTTCTAATGAAAAAGAGCATCTCCTCTTCAGCAGATATGACATTTTCACATTCCCACGTGCCGTTCAAAAAGCTCCTCTCCTCCCCTTGTCATGAGCCCACTGAGAATTAAGTATTTATTCATTAAACGCCACGTGTTTTGACAGCAATCGGTAGGTTGTGGACTTCTCTCACTATGTCCTGTCTGGTCCGCTCATCCACCGACAGATGTCCTGTTCCTCGCCATTCCCCACTCCCCCAGCCCCTCACCTGTTTTTTAGCGGACGGGTGCGGGGGAGTGAAAGCGGGGGATGCGTGCGTTGTGTAACGCCAGCCTCCGGGAACAGGAGATGTGCATACGTACGGAGCGCACATCTCCTGTCCGTACGCGTGCACATCTCCTGTCTGGGCGTGCCATCTCCGGTCTCCTTTCGGCACAGAAAGCGGCAACAATAGATCTCGCCAAGGCGAGCAGCACGCATGTGCTGCGTCGCTAAGGCGAGACCTAAAAAGAAGCAGTTATGCACATTCATGAATTTTTACTTACACCAATGGTAGGTTTGTGCCAGTGAGGAGGTGTGGGAAAATACACCAGGACAAGCCACTGCGTTTCGTGACCAACAATAACAACTGGGTTCATTCTCCGGGCAGCTTAGGAAACATCCTCGACGTTGCAAAACTAACACACTCTGCATGTTCACTTGAGGCTTTCAACACAGACACAACCACGTCAACACCTAAACACTACAGTATGACGGGGGGAGCCCCAGGCCATGTGACTCACTGTGTTCAATAAATCAATCAGGAATTTATAGAGCACTACTCACCCGTGAGGGTCTCCGGGCATTTGGGGGTGGGGGAGGACTCTGGCAGCTCCGGTCATCCAAAAAGCCAGGTCTGGAGGCTTTTCGTGAAAGCTTGCAGTGTGGGGATTCGTCGGGAGTTCGTTCCAGGTCTTGGCAGCGAGGTAGGAGAAGGATCTGCCTACCGTTCTGGTTCTGTGGATGCAGGGGATTTTAGCCAAGGCCTGGTCAGCGGAGCTGAGGTTTCTCTTGGGGGCATAGAAGGAGATTCTTTTGTTGCGGTGATGGGATCTGGTGTTGTGCAGGGCTTAATAGGTGTGTGTGAGCAGCTTGAAGGTCCCTCTTTTTTCAACAGGGAGCCAGTGGAGGTCTCATAGGTGCTAGGTGATGTGAGCTTGTTGCGGGATGCTGAGGACGAGTCTGGCTGAATGGTCTGGAGTTTGTGGAGTAGAGATTTGTTGATTCCGGCATAGAGGGCGTTCCCGTAGCCCAGCCTGCTGGTGATAAGTGCGTGGGTGGCGGTCTTCCTGGATTTGTGGGGGATCCATTTGAAGATCTTGTAGAGTATGCGGAGTGTGTTGAAGCATGTGGAGGATACGGTGTTGATGTTTATGGTGAGGGAGGAGTGGAGTATGATGCCGAGGTTGCGGGCGTGGTCCATAGGAGTGTGGGGGGGTGCCGAGGGCAGGGGGCCACCAGATGTTGTCCCACACGGCGGGGTGGATCTGAGGATGAGGACTTACGTTTCCTCCGAGTTGAGCTTCAGGCAGCTGCTGCTCATCTACGTTGAGACGTCCTTCATTCCTTCCTGGAAGTTGCTCCTGGTTGTGTCTGGTTTCTTGGTGAGGGACAGGATGAGTTGGGTGTCATCTGCGTAGGATACTATGCTGAGTCAGTGTTTTCTGATGATGGTTGGGAGGGGGGCCATGTAGATGTCGAAGAGCATGAGGCTGAGGGAGGATTCTTGGGGTACTCCGCATCTGATCTCTGTGGGTTCAGCGAGGAAGGGCAGCAGTCTAATTCTTTGAGTTCAGCCGGAGAGGATCCAGTCTTGGGCAGATCCTTGTATGCCGGCATCGTGGAGTCTGGCGGCTAGTGTGCGGTGGGAGACGGTGTCGAAGGCTGCTGAGAGGCCCAGTAGAATGAGGGTTGCAGTGTGGCCTTGAACGAGGAGTTTGCGGATGTCTGTGGTGGGTAGGAGGGCAGTCTCGGTGCTGTGGTTGCTGCAGAATCCGAATTGGGATGTGTTGAGGATGCTGTTGGATTCTATGAAGTTCATAAGCTAGATGTTGACCTTCTCAGTGACTTTGGCGGAGAAGGGGAGGAGATGGGCCTGTAGTTCTTGAGGTCCGTTGGGTCTGTGGAGGACCTCTTGAGGAGGGGTTTGACTTCTGCGCATTTCCAGTCGTCTGGGAACGTGCCTGTTGGGAGGGAGTAGTTGATGGTCTGTCGTAGTTCTGGTGTGAGGGGTCAGTGGGTGCTACGGAGTGTATGCTCCTCATGGTCTTTGCGGTGACTGGGGTCCAGGCGAGGATGGTCGGCTGAGTGTGCAGAGGTCCTGGGAGGGAGGGATGTCCGAGGTTTCGCTGGGGGATCTGGTGAATTCTTGTATGATGATGATGAAGAGTTCCTTGGCGTTGTGGGAGTCGGAGAGGATTCGGTCCTGCATGAAGTTCCTCTTTGTAGAGGAGTTGGTGGTGAGCTGTAGTGGCGGTCCTGTAGACTGGTGCGTGCTTCTGGGGTTTTGCTGTTTCTCTACGCTTTCTCGAGTCGTCGGCATGCGCGTTTGTATTCTCTGGGGTCCGACGTGAACCAGGTGGCTTTCGTGGTGTGTTGCCTGTTAGAGTTCGAGAGGGGTGAGAGTGTGTTGGCGCAGTCGAAAAGCAATTTGTGGAATTCGTTGGCTGAAGAGTAGGAGTCAGTCGTGGTGGGGGGAGGAGTGCGGCTGAGTGCGGAGGTGAAGTGCTCTTCGGTGATCTTGCTCCAGTTTCTGTGTGGGTCTACGTTGGCAAGTTACTACAAAGAGATAAAATTGGACTCTTTATGTGCTGCATTAGACATCCTTACAAGTTTCCTCACTGCAATCCTTGTCAGTTTTGAAACACTTATCATTGTGCACATCACAGGGCCAGTTCAACCACACTAAAAATCCTGTGGTTCATTGAATGGATGGCAATAAAAAACCTAGGGTGGCACAACACCAACATCAAGGTCCTTAATCTGGGCCGCTTCACATATTCCTTCAACCGACTTTGCAATCTCTACTAAAAACCTTGGAATGATTATACAGGGTTCAGGCCTAAGCTTGAGGAGTCTCAAATTATATAATTAAGATTGCCTTCTTCTATCTGAGCCAACCCATACTTTGACCCATTCCCAAATGCTACCACTCTATGCCCCACAGCCAATCCCACATGAGACTCAAACGCCCCTTGCTGGCTTGGCTACTGCAGGTTCAAAATTCAAAATGCTGCTACACCGTTCCTCTCAGAAGATTCAATTTCAAAAAGCTCTGCCTGTCCAACGGTTTCGGTCTCTTCCTCTACCTTTAAAAAAAGGTGTTTGCAACATTAGCCTCTGATCAGGCCGGTAATTTACAAATGATGCCATCCCCCTGCCAAGAGTGGTGGCAGCACACAACTGGACCTAATTTTACTAACATCCGCGACGTAACCCAAGTGCTCTCCAGGGCACTGCGACCCAGCCACAGAGCTAATGAACAGAGCCACCCAGATCATTCTAGCAACCTGTAACCAAGCAGCAGATCCTGTCTTGCGACTCAGTGATAGTTAATTTTGTTACCAGGAACCAGGCAGCATAAATAAGCACACCGCAGCTCTGTGTTCCGGCTCACGACTTCACAATCTTGGCCGGGATTATTCAAAGAACCTGGCAGTCCACCAAGCCATGAGGCACTCAAGTTCCTAAAATAGATAAATAAGGGCACCTTCTCTGAACAAAACTTTTTCAGACAAGTGTTTATTTATTTAGATTCTTGATATAGCGTGTCAAGGCCCTGACCACAGGGTGGAGAAATTTACAAAACAACACACTTTTAAGATGTATAGTGTGAAGCCCAGCATTATGTTTTGAGGTGTTGCATTCAACAAACAAATCGACCATGGCGAAGTGGATCTGGGTAAACAAATGATCACTTAGGAAAATATTTAGCGTTTGAAAAAAGTATAGGAACATTAATATGGCCTAACTACCATGGAGATGTGGATAGCACAGCATCTGGTCAACCCTTGAATACCACCTGATGACCATGAAAAAAAGGACATGAATATACTACTTTCCATCTAAAACTGCGAAGGCTTGCCTGACAATCCCTCCCTCCCCATGACAAGCCGAGTAAACAAACCTTGCTCTTCAGGCAGCAGTGCATCAGAGTCTTCCATCCTCTTAATTCCCTTCCCCGGGGATGAAACTCTAATCCCAACAAATACACAATATCAGCTTCATGGGCGCCCATATCCCACCTTCCCTTTGAAAGTGGCTGCACCATCACATCACCGGCCACCAGATTCAGACCGAGGATTGGGCAACCTGAGAAGACACCCAGAGGACTAGCAGTGGGCTACTTAATGCACCCGTAAATTAGGAAGGAACGAAGATTAAGACATCCCTGCATACCAAGACCCTGATGTACAGAGAGGAGGTCCCAAAGTGGTCGTGGGTTTTTCAAAGTGCCCCAAAAGCACCTACCTCATTACTATGCATGAGCCAGGAGCTGTTTGGAACTCCATGGGAATGACTGCACACACAGGGACCACCGTCCCAGCATTTGCTTTAACTGAAAGCAGCTTTCTAGACAGCAGCCACTGCTCCTTAGGGCTGGCATTCCGTAAATGACACTGCAGAGATCCTGCTGCCTCGATGCCAAGTGTATTCAGTCTGAAAGTGGAAGCGTCCCTTAGGAACAGCTTCCACTATACAGATGAGACACCATCACTTTTAGAAAGTCGAACACCTGATACCTTTATTACCACACAAAATCCCAGGCCCAGACACTAACATCAGGAGTCTGAAGAAAGTCCCAGGTGAAGCATCAATAACTCTGGGAAGAGAAAGGAAAGGATTATAAAGGGATTGTTAGAACATGAGACATTCCCACGCAGCAACTAACTCAGCCTCCATAATAAAATGTGGACACTATTTTGGCAGTAGGAAATAGTTCTACTTTACTAAATAATCCCAGATTGTCCGAAGCCTGACTTTGTGACAATGGGCAGCACCGCTCATTCCTACATGTCTTGTTACTGCAATCCTCAATAACGCATCGACAGGAAGAGTTTGCTGCTTAAAATTCCCATTTTGTTACCTCTTGGGAGCAATTACACCACCAGCTGTCAATCTGAACAAATGCAGAAAACAATAAGACTGACAACTTAATGATGTGCCATCTGCGAGAGAAAAATGAGACATTAGCAGAGGGAAGAAGAAAAAGCGTTGCCAAAAATAATGTAGAGTTGGGGAGGAGGGATTCCTCTGCATGAAGAGACATGAACAAAGAACAGAGAGGTGTAACCCCAGTGCATGGCACATTCAGCAGCCAGGCGTGGATTCCCACTCAAATCAAACCCATTTTACCTCTAGAACATTTGGACACAGACACCTTTCTTACTTGTTTAATGGGGGGAGTCGAAGAACACGGACATACATCGCACAAGCTTTTCTGTTACAGAATGTAGGCGTTACTCGAAGTCACAGCGATATTTACTAAGTATGAACACAACAGGGATAGAAAACACACTGTGTTCATGTCTTCAAGGAGTCCCAAACTAATGGGCCAACCCTCTCGTGCAGGTCTCTCCCCAGCATTAGGACCAAGGGGAGTCTGCTATTGGACCTGGCTAGATCCTCTGCTAGGCTTCGATGCGTTTGCATGTTCATCCGGCAAAGCCCAGACCTTAGAAGTAGTCCACTTACCCAGGTAGTACTTTTGTCTTAGTTTTACATTCCTTTTTCACCACAATCAGTATTTTGCTGTTGGGCCCTAGGAAGGATTAAGGAGTATGTTTTGGTGTAATTTCAAAATTGTGCTGAAACAGGTCTTACTATGTTGATTCTTGCCTTCAATCACTTCGCCTTGCCTAATGCATGAGAGGAGTTCAGCTAGGTTCACAGCGTAGAAGATGCGCCTCTCCACCTGCGCACCATAACACACATGAATGAGGCAGTTCCCGAAGAGTTTGCGAGATCGAAATGTGTTCCACACCATCCTCACCAACACTACACGTGGAACGGTGGCAAGGGATATTCCAAAATGCATCGACTCCTCATGAAAGTCAATTTTTCTAAATCCTTGTCTCATGGTTAGCAAGTACTGGAGCACAGTGGCATCGCTACCAATATAGTTAAAGTAAAAATTGAGCAAATTCCCTTAGTTTTGGCCCTTTAATAAAACCACTATATGCATCAGGTTCAGGTGTTCAGTTGCCCCATATCGTAAAACTCTTGCCCAAGTTCCAAGATTCCACCATGAAGCACTGTGATTTCATTATGTGTTATTCTAAGATGGTTGCTTTTTTGAATAATCGCATAAAACACAGTTATGAATATGAAGAAAACTGATTTTAATTACAAAATATCAGAACGGGAACACAGTGAACCCAACAGGTGCGCACCTGCTCTTGGGGCTACACCGTCCTGACCCACAGTTGCGACCAAAGTGTAAACCGAGGCCAAGAATGGGCAACGCAGAACAGTAGAGAATATAAACAGGTGGACAACGGCGTGCCCAACTAGTCTATCTCCACTCAGGAGGGGGAAAAATACCCGTCCGCAAATGTCCATCTGCTAATAACCTCAACAGTTAAAAGTAAAGAGTGCAAACTCAATCCTACACAAACCCTCAATGACCATATCCCACTAGGACAGAGGCCCTGTGCCTTCCAACTCCACTTACAGAAATACATAAATAGTAACATGCCTTTCCAACATATTGCAGGAGTCTCAATTGCATCCCGTCGGGAGAGGTACCGCTGCATGGACTCAGCTGAGGGACCATTCACATCTTCATAGAGTAGTCAATCCTGATGTCCAGAGCCCTACCACAGCTTCACTCCCTAGAAATCTCCACTGCCCCAGTGGGCTCAGACATCCTTCTAGAAATGACTGGCCGGGGAGGGGGCGTGGCTTGAGCCGCCACAAGATGGCAGCGTCTCTGAAGCTCCACGCCGCGACCATTTTCCTTACGGAGCGGTAGCCTGCATTCATTTTCTACATGAAGTGAAGGCTTTTGTAGCGCTGACGCGGGGGCACAGGTAGATATAATTTTTTCTTGTCTAAAAGGAGTTTTTGGCCCTTTTTTCAGCCAAAAAGCATTTCCTGTTAAAAAAAAATAACCTTTTGCACTCTCCGATCACCTCCACTCCACACGCCCTTTGCAGCTGTCATTAGAAGAACCATCTGTCGTTTTGCAGCCCTTTCAAAGCAGGTCAACGTGATAAGTTTGTGTTGGAATTCATGAATTCCTGGGTATAATTTCCAAAGTAGATGATTTATGAACTGCACAGAGTGAAGAGGCGCTGGCCTGTCACATTGCAGGAGAGTCACCTAAAGGGAGGGGGCCATTTCCCGTTCTGTTCACCAAGAACCCAGAAGTCCAGGATAAAAGAACATTGCAACCATGAACCAAGGAGGGTCCCTCCAGCCACCATCAGCATGCTGAAGTTGGTTTTTGTGGCAAACTTGATGCAGGGAGGAAGGATCCAAGCCTGCTGACAAGTTTCAGGTGCCGTATCCGGTCGGCAGGATCCATCACTTACAAAGCATCCAGCCACCGGACTAACATACCTGCTCCCATAAACCTGTCGGGGTTCTTTCAATTTTCTATTTTCTTCTATGTTATGTTCATTTATTTTGGCAACCGATGGAGTCCTGGAGCTATGAGTGTCCAGCCGGAGTAACTGTTTGCAATTTTAGAACTGAACTAATTTCAGTTTGATTTAATCAATCATTATGTTGTTTTCATAAATGAATCTTTAACAATATCCTGAATATTAAAGGACTATTATTAATCTGTAGCTGTATGGGAAGTTTGTTTCATTAGACGCCGCGTATGGGAAGGATCATCCCCTTTAACTTGCTTTCCGCATTTAGGGAATTTATGAAGATCTGAGTCAGAGGAATGTAGTTTGCAGGTCAGCACATACACCGTGATCATGTTTTTTACAAGATTGGGGAATTGCCCATAGGCGGCTTCATGACAGATGGTGAGAGAGTGGACTCTCTTGTAAACAGAAAGTCAGTTAAGAGTGTTAAGACATGGGCAAGCAAGGATCTTCTTGATAGATTTAGCATTACTCTTCCCGCCAAATTTTGAATCAATTGTAGTTTGTTTAGAGCAAACCTATCATGAATTGTGTCAGTCTGTGAACCAGCCACTGCTTTTATCACAGGAAATTTATATTTTACAGGCAAGAAAGATTCCTAAGATTTTTCCTAACTGTTGGAGATGAAAAAAGCAAGTGGAGGTTAATTTTGGGGTTTGTGATGAGCACTCAAGTTTAGTCTCGAATATAAACCCCAGATTCCGGACAGCACTTCTAGTTGCGGGCCATTCGTACAGGGAGGACGGCCACCACCCAATAGCATAAAGAGGGCGAATCCCCTGTAGTGAGGAATTCGGCCCTATCGGAGTTTAAATTTAGGCAGCAGTTCTTCATTCATCAGGCCACAGATGACATGCATTTAATAATATTATCTTGGGACAGGAAGTCCTTCCCATCCATCCTTAAGATCACTTAAGTACCATCCAAAAGGGTCACCATATCCAAGTTCCATGATCTGATAAGGATACTAGAGGAGCATAAACACATTAAAAAAAGTGGGACTTAGCAATAATCCTTGCATAACTCCGCATTGCAGTTTCAAATCAGTTGAGGTAAAAGGGGGCAGGGAGGCCGACTGACTATGGTATTTAAGAAAGGATTTTAATAAGTCAAGTGCTAAATCTTTAAAACCCAACTTCAGCGAGTAAAGTGACAAGTATGGAACGAGACGTGTAGACAGGATTACACTTTGGGCGTTACAGCCATTTCATATGGGAGGTCTTGCCTTAAGTGATCATGTTTGACCGTGACAAAGTCATTTAAAATCATATTCATTACGTAATTGTCCCTGCAAGATACGATGCACGTCCGGATTACTTTTTGCACGGATTAAATTGCTCCTAGAAAACGATTGACAATTTTTTAGAAACTAAATGTAAGTACACTATAAAATGCCGTTCATGTAGAGGGCTGGCACTGTAAACATTTGCTATGGACTAAGGCACTTTTCAGCAGTAATTATGCATTTAATGTGAGGTTCTGTGTTAATTCATGGGACTGAACTTGGACTACAGTCCTGCGTGTTGGGACAGACACCCCCTCCACCGATTGCAAGTACATTTGTGCCACCAGCAGTGATTCCACTCCTTAATGAATACCTGGGCTATCGCCTATATCCGATTAATGAGATAATCCTTCTCTGCACAAGGACCCCATTTTATTATGCAACATGGAGCCTTTAAAAATCGTTGGCCGAATTCAGAAGCTAGGAGGAATATTTAGTCATTGGTACGTAGAAAAGTGCGTCACCGATTTTAATTATAAAAAAAGCATTACTAAAACTTCTTTTAAAGGAATATTGCCATTCTTGGTGTACAGCCACAACATCCCCTGAGAATATTCTGGGCATCTACTAACTTAAAATGAACTTATCTTTGCTCACAATTCAGTTGCTTATTCCTTTGCAGAAGAAGTATAACTGAATGTAAAAGTAGAAATAAAAAACAAGATTCTAGGAGTTTTGCATTCCATTATGTCATACAGACCACAAACATCTGCACTCAATCCATGTTTGAATCTTACAATTTCAGGACAAACCAAAATTACAAAACTGCCCAAGTGGAGGAAGAATTATCTTGACGAATTATGCTTCTGAAGGCAGTCTCCTCCACAGGTCTATATCCTTAAGTTCGCTTTGCCCATTGTGCTAGCCCCGATGTAAAGATGCATTATTGCAGTGCATGGGCAGGCGGACCGGTTCCCTTTTCCCTGTGCATGACTTTAGACGCGTTTCTCCCTGTGCCTATTGGCTTTCAGTGATAGCATTCGTACAATAACGTGAACTTTTCACGCTACTTGACGGTCAATATCTGCTGAGGTCTTCTATTGCTTTTAATGGAAACTAGAGCATACAACAGCTCTACATGCATCAAAAAAGTACATTATTCTTAGCATTTCACTCAAAATGTTCTTTGTAACAGCGACATCACTATCCATTGGCGATACGCATTGAGGTCTGTGGGCCCACCTCATGCCATGTGCTTTCGCCAATCCTGACAACCGCAGTCTAACAGGATAAACGCACAAGTACCATGACAGACCTCTTGGCACAGATGATGTTTCTTTTTTAACCGTTGGATCCTGTTAGCGAGAGCGCCAAAGAAATGGAACACCATGTCCTCGCTACAAGAACATGCAGAACAGGAAGTGCTTAAGAAAGGAGTAGGCAGGGATGACATATCAGCACTAAATATTCTGGTTGTCAAAGTATGAACATAGACAAGAAGAATGAAAAACTACAAGAAGATATAAATCACAAAACTGCACCTACAACACACGTCCATGTTCAGAAAAAGCACACGGAAAGAATAGAACAAATAGGCAAACTCTGAGCATCAAAAAGAAGCGGGAGAAACCACGCAACTGCACTGTTCGACCCATTCAATGAGTACGGTGCTGTGCACGCCGCCATCTTTCTGCAAAAATACGACACATTGCAGAGACCAAGCTCTAGACGAAACTAAGAGGACTTGAAGACCACAAATCATTGATCGTCATTTTAGGTTTGAGGCACAACTGTTTAAAAAAACAGAAGAAATGGTGCAAAGTTACAGGAACTATATTATTATTTGTATTGATTTTATTTTTAGTTATTGAATTCACAATCAGTATGCAACAAAACATCCTTCACCACTTCACTCTACTTCAATTCTCACAACGCACCACTACACTTCTTTGCCATGATGAAGTCTTTCTTTGATCCCAAGGACTCATCTCCACCTGTAGCCTTCTACAATGACCTTGTCATTTTTTAGGTCTCGCCTGACCCAGCGCATGCGCTGGTCTGGCGAGACATTTTGTGAGGGCTCCAAAAAGTGCTACCAGGCCAGCCTAGAGCTACAGTGCATGTGCGCAGGCCCACGCATCGCGCTTTACCGCGATAACTTTCACGGCTGCATTGATGTTTGATCGCGATCACTTTCGCAGCCGCACGGCCGCTTTGATGTTCTCCGTGAGGCTTCAATAGATGCAGCAGTTAAAACAAGCATTGGCATAGCCAATAGGTCTCGCTTTTGGGACCTTATAAGTGTTTAGTTATGCAACTGTTGCATGGCTAAACACTAATAAGGTCCCAAAGGCGAGACCTATTGGCTATGCCAATGCTTGTTTTTTTTTTACACGCGCCAGGAACTACTAGAAAGGTGGAGGAGTAGATAACTTCTTTAACACTCAAACTCACACTTTAAACCTCTGTTGTCAGTGATCTCCCCATCAACGGCGACTTTTTCAATGACCTTGACAGTCCTTGACTTATTCACACCTTTCACCATAGTCATCCATTTCGGTGACTTCAGTCTGACATTCACTAATCAGCTGCAACACACCTCTATTCAGATTTTACATTGGTATCAAACTCAATATCATGCTCCAAACCTACAAATATCCTATCTGCATTTGACAATGTTATAATACACAAAAGACATCATTTGTCCACCACCTCCTCACCCGGACAACACCCCATTAAAAAAAGGAATACCCCTCAAACTCCCTACAGCACTCTTGCATCAGACTCACCATGATCCCACTCTGCGCCACCATAACACATCATTTGATCACTTTAGCAGAATCATCAAACAAGCCTTCAATACACATCAACCATCATCTGCGGTAATCCATCAGGACCAAACGAATTGAGAAGCCCAGGTAGCGTTGGGTTCGAACTGCTGCCGCCTCTTCCCCAAACTTGCATCTTGCACGTTACTAGTTTTTAGGTCTCGTCTGGCGTTAGCAGCACGCATGCACTGCTCTCGCAATGATGAGGGCCTTTTGGAATCGATACGGATTCCAAAACGTGCAAGCGGAGAGACAGAAGAGACAGTAGATGTGCATGTGGGGATTGGATGCTTTACTGGCGGCGTGACACTCTGGGGACTTTTTTTCCCGCCGCCAGTAAAGCATCCAGTCCCCGCGTGCACATCTAGTGTCTCTTCTCTCTCTCTCTCTCTCTCTCTGCGTGCTTCTTTTGGAATCCGATCGAATCCTTGTTTTTGCTGCCCCTGCTTGGATTTGTATGCAGAAACCCCCGGCTGCTTCAGGATCTAGGGCATTTATTCTTCATCTTTGTGTCTGCCACCTGCTGAGGAAGTTATGATGAAGGATTTCTTAATGATTCTTTGACCATTAACAATGTCAAGAGTCAATATTTCGCCTTTATTTTTCAGCGGAATCGGTAATTGGACAGTTTTGAGAAAGAAATCATCCTTGTCGAGCATTGCTTGCTGGTGGTTTTGAAAATGTCCGCTTATGTTTTTATCAGAGAACATCGCAGTTCTGATTCTAACCTTTCACTGTTGTTTATCAAATGGCACGCACCAGCGCAACATTTGGTGACAGTATAGGTGTTTTATTGACGCAGTGGTTTCTAAATTGTAGCTCTGTCACTGTGGAATTTTAGTTGTTTGTGCAAGTGTGTGACAGGATCATGAAATGTCTTACTGCGTTCGGGTTGGCTGCAGAAGACCAGTTTTATTTACGTGATGTGCGTTGTTGACATGGGCCGTTTCCTAGACATATTGTAATTTTTTAAGGATGGCAACAACCTGCGGTTGTAGCGGCAAGTAAGGAAAAATATAATTAATAATAATTTGTCGAATAGTTGACGTTTGACTGGATTGTGGCTTTTTGTCAACAGGCAAGCTAGGTGATGGTGAACACCGGCTAACTATACGGGATTGTTTCCTGTGGCGCTCATTCACAAATGAGCAACTCGTGGAAGCAAATAAGCCCAGAGGCATGCCAAGACCGGCCAGAGATAGGATGTAATAGTGAGTCATCTTTCTAAAACGGAATGTAATTGGCCCAAGACTATATGGCCATTATGTCTGAGTGTATTTTTCAAACTTGTCTTTGCTATCCGTGTTTTTGCAGCGACGACTTTGAGTGTCTGCTTGTTTAGTGATATAGACACTTGTGCAATGAATCCGAGGCGTAGCCAGTAACTGGCAGTGCAGTAACGCTATAGCAGCTTACCCACAAAGTGCATCTTCGTGTATTACTTCTCTTCCTGCAGTGTACCACCCACCCTAAACCAGGAACCTCCTTTTATTTCCAGCGCTAAAGAGGCGGCTTGCCTTCGGTTCTGTTTTTCATATAGCGCTTCAGTAAAATTTCAACTGAAATCTAATTAAAAGCTAGAAATCCAGTGTCATTGATGTGTCTGACTCCCTCGGCCAGGTACCCTCAATCTTAAAATACGTCTAACTTTGAACTGTAGCCAGTTGTACCTCGTGTGCAACAAGTGTCTTTAGTATACATTTGTGAATTAGTAGTTTGAGAGTTGCGTACAGTTGTAGCTTTGAACAGCAACGACAAATGGCCGAAGTGCAAGTGAATTGCCAGTTCTGTAGATGCATTTTGGCTGTCTTGCCCACCACCTTGTTCCGATTAAATGCAACGTTTAAATGATTCTGGGACTTGCCTTGTACAGCTTTATGTTTGTCATACATTGCCAGCAAGACTGACTTGCCCCGAAATACGCAAAAATTGGAGTAAACATCACTGTGGCGATATCAAACGTGCAATGATTTATATTGGAGTGTTAAAATATTACATCTGCCCTTAAATGATGGCAGACGTAAATGTGAAGACCTTTTCTGTTTTCATCTCTATGATTTTGTAAAACAAGGCATTTTCAAAAGACGTCTGGTTATTTGACCACTGTATCTAACATTCTGTGTATCATAGAAAAAGTTGTCTGCAATAAATCTAAAGCAGCAATTTGCTTCGTTCTGATGGTCGCTTAATTTCTGGCAGCACACTCGGAATCTGTATGCTCACCATAAGCACTCTGTTTTCTTCCTTGTTTCTCAAGCCTCTTCCTTAAATCTCTTAGATCCTGGACTCCCTTCTTGACATGGCCAACTGCAGCCCTGACATCTTTCCGCCCAGTTAGTTCATCTTTCAGTATGTGATATCCGCTGCTGCAGCTGAAATAGCTGACCGAGGTACACATGTTAGCCAGCTTTTCACTATTTCAGCAGGGGACTTTCTTTGAACATCTTCTGTCAACATTTAACGAAAGCCTACTCTCTCTTCTAGGGCGATGTGATGCGCTGCGCTCCTATGCTCTCTTCAATAGCCATTACAGCTCTTGACGTCATTGCAAGACCGTTTGTAGATCTGGAAGACAGGATCAGTGCTCGTTGTAGAAATGTAAAACTAGGTTAGACCCTCAAGTCGTTGTTAACTGATCCATTTTATGAATCATAAGTTGTAATGCGTATGTAAAATTCTCACATAAATCGAAATGTTAATTTCAAAGTCATGATTTATTCTAGAACAAGACTGATTTTGGTTTGACCAAGCCTGAATGCTCCAGAGTGATAAAAAGACAACAGTCCGAATCTACATTAAAGATAATAACACTGAACTACTGTGCAAGGAGAGTAAGAATGTCTTCAATGGTTCTTTTGCAGTTATTTCAATTCATGAGCAGCGTTTGAATACAATATCTTTGTGTGCCAGGTTATCGCCAGAGAGGCCCATTGTGGGTTGTAAAATATTGGCAGCATTTGGGCGACACTTGGCAACATGGCCGACATGGCGCTTCGCGGAGTGCTCCTGCGGCTCCCCTTCCAAATCTTGAAGTAAATCTTATTACAAATATTTCAGTACCAACTGGGAAGAGCAGACCGGCTGAGGCAGCATATATTGGTGCCTCGAGCGGAGAAAAGCTGACTGGCCATGGAGAAGTGTACTTCCAACATCCCCCAAGTTGGCCTTCTGTACCATGAGAACGGAGAGGAAAGTGCTGTATCACGCTGCATCGAACGGTTTAAATGCAGTACTTAATTTGTAATTAACAAGTGCCAGGGTCGGCGGCTCTGGCCGTTACGCCACATTCTCTCCTTAAGAGCTTGTTAGATAGAAGTCTCCGTTTATGCCATTGTGGAGAACTCACTGAGGGTGTCACAAAGTGTGTATTAGCCCACGCCGCCTCTGTTTGGCCTGCTACCCCTGCAAGACACCAATGATTAGAAGTGATTGGGGAGAGGAGTTGGCCTAATGGCTAGGGCGCTCGACCTCGGACCTGGGTTCGAGTCTGGGTAATGACGCTGAACATCTTGTGATTCTGGGCAGATCACTTAATCTCCCCGTGCCTCGTGTCCTCATGTAACGTAACTAGTGCTATGTAAAGCGCTCTGATACCCGATTGGATTTGGGTCAAGTTTGCGCTATATAAAACTCTGCAAAAAAAAAAAAAAAAGAAGTCCAGGACACAACAGACTCCTTATCACGTTGTTCCAGTGAGGTGTCTCCTCTTAATTGGATCGATCCTTTGTTCCATCCTGCAACACATTTCCTGCTGCAGAAAGAATTATCTATAGCAATAACCCCTAATGTGTAAATTGAGTAATTTCCATACCATGCAGGTGGCTCGTTCCCCTAGATTAGGACACAAACTTTAGAGCTTCTTGCCAATTGAAATATTTTGTTTATTGTAGAATGTTGAGTGGATGTATTTACCAATCAGTTATATTTTTTCCTTCTGGTCTCCTGTTTGATATTGATGTGGTGAAGAACACCTGCTGTTTGTTCTTCAAGGTCACTTCTTTCTATAGGTAAATCCTCAACCACGTTTGCCCAATCGACAGAGTGTTCAGCACAGGCATGGCAAAGAAGCATCACACCCTAGAATGACTATTTACAAAAGGGCTCACATGCGGAATGGTGGCCACCTTGTGTCTGACGGAGGGTGGTAGAGGTTGTAGGTGCAGTGTTGGAACTGTGCAATGGGTGTAACTGGCCAGGACAGTTAAAAAGTGTGGCCTGTAAGAGCGGAGGCTCCTTCTCTCCAGGGCCCCCATACAAAGAGGAAGTAGGAGGCATCGGGAGAGATGCAGACAGAGGGTCTGTGTCACTCCTCAACAAGGGTGGAAGAGTAACTGCCTGGCAGTGGTGAAGTTAGGGCTGCCAAAGGAGCGCGGCCTGGGTTCTGGCATTAACAAGACTGTCACATACCTGGGAAAACTGTCTGGAAGACACAGTTGGCATTCAGAGCAAGACAAGATGGGGAAGCCCCAAAAGGGCGAGCGCAGAACCAGAATGCTCTGATCCTGGTGTCTCCTCGGAGAGCGCGACAGCAGAGACCCAATCAAGAGCTGGAAAAGGACATGAGCATGAAAAACAGATGTCACCATAGCCAATCAAAGGTGTTAACTCAAACCTTACCATCAAACCCAAACAAGCTATTGAACAGGATATTCTTCTGTCACTCCAACCGCATTCCTTCAGATAAGCCACACGCATTCCTAGTGCAATGCTGTAAGCTATGAGGGGGTTTAATCATGGCACCCAGCCCACAGTGGTGCAAACTTGATCCAACTGCTAAGGAGAGTAATGGCTCGAGAGGAATTATCGCAGAGGCAGATATAGAAAAGTGCCGGGGGCAGAGCAATAGGACAAGACTGTGCCCTGGGCACAGGAACTACAGATGAAACTCCCTCCGTCCAGATGGGACATCATGCCTGGCAAAGACAGAAATACCAGATCTGTGCAGCATATTAAAATCGACGAGTACACATCGGTGGTTGCGGACAAAAAGGAACGGACGGTGCCCACGGACAACAATCGCAGAGTGCCTTACCCAAACCAACCCCCACCAAATATTTCCAGACAATAGAGAGCCTAAGAATGTTGTGAGAAAATAAAATAAAAAATCCCTTGAGGTGAACCTGGAGAGAGTGGATCTGCATAAAGTTGTGGTCCGGGTACAGGAAACAAATAACCTAGTATTCCAGGTAAAAGCAGAGGTCTCGGACTTATGCAGTCGATCATACCCATACACTTGAGAACAGAGCAGAGGATGAGGGGGAGTGATAAAGGTGAAAAACATAATTTTTTCCTGATTTTCTGGAGTGCCAGCAGACCCAAATCGACATAACATTTTTTGGAGAACTGCATTCAAGATACACTTGAGGCCAAAATGATGTCTGCTTTTTTCAACGGTGCAAGATCTCACAGGACGTTTATGTGGCTGCTGACCCCTCCAAGGCTATTATAGCAGATATATTCCAATATTAAGAAGGGGACATAATACTACAACAGATACATAAGGCTTAAAGAGCCCTGGTTTGAGGGATAAACAATGACAAATTTCCCAGACAGTATATGTAAAAGGGGTAGACAATTTTTAAATCGTTTCCAGCAGGGGGATGGGGGGACACTTTAAGGACCTATGTCTAGAAATATAGATACTTCCTACCACTTCTGGAACACCCCAGAACCTGCACTAGGCACTAAAACTCTGGTGCTCATAGATAGATATATGGCTTGCTGAATTACCCAGGAATGGGCAGTATTCCTTCATTTCACGCCTACCGGTCAGTTTTCAGACTGGATCATATTGTTATGCTGATTGATTCCCTGCGTACAGATATTATGCAGGAGGCATTTCAGACCACTCACCACTTCTCCTTACCCTAGAATCTTCTGACCACCAAAGAAAAAATGCCTGGAGGCTAAACAAGCATTGAAACTGCAATAGGTCTCGCCTTTGATTAAGGTAAAGCCATTCGCTTTGCTAATGGTATTATATAGCAAAGCAAATAGCTTTAACTTAATAAAAGGCGAGACCTATTGCATTTTTAATGCTTGTTACCTGTGTCGTGTACTTAACTCTGTGCTCGTTTTGTTTTAATTAAATTGTTTTTAACTACTCTGCACTGATACTTAACTGAGGCCTTTTTATTGGGGGCATTTTTTAACCGTGACTCTCACCTCACTGCCAGCTCCACGCTGCTCTCTTCTCCACGGTCCACCGCAGCTGCCAAAGTGCTGTTTGAGTGGAAGGAGGTTCCCAGGAGACGGCCCTTTCCACCGGAATACTCACTACCGGTGCAGAATACTCACTTCAGCCATTTGGGAGGAGAGACGCACCAGCTCTCCCTCCAGCTAGTCAGCGTCAGCTACAAAAATCAGCTGATGGCGCGGACGCGCCATTGGCGCGCCAAAAGCAAGCCCGTCTGCGCTCGAACAGACGCCGGGGTCAGAACCCCTGGTCACTCGCTGATCTATTCTGCAGAAGAGCTACGGACTCTTGCTATAGGGAACCATATGATAGATAAAAGGTTAGAAGCCACGCTGAGGACTGAAAACCTACTGGGAAATAAGGAGGGTGGTAGGTCTATGACCTCCTGTGTATCCCCCCCACGCAAATGCCGTGCATATTGAACCACTAGGTCTTAAGGTAGCAGTCCCTAATACACGCTCTTTACAGAAAAACAGCTTGGAGGTTTTTTCGCTCATCCAGGCTGGAGACAGACATTCTGGCGGCGACAGAAACCTGGCTGGGGGATTCCCCAATCCCGGATGTTGCTGCTCTTCCTGGGGACTTTGACGTCCTATGGCACAATTGACAAGAGAATAGCAGGAGGAGGCGTAGCCATCTTTTACAATAAACGACTTTTGGTAACTAAGATAGTGGCAGAGAGCATTGATAGCGCAGACATCTTAGGAATAAAAAATCTCGTCCAAATACTCCAGTTTAGCCCTCGTGACGGCATATCATCCTCCAGGAGCAACCCCTAGGTTTACTGAGTTATTTCCGGAGATGATCAGTGATCTCTGTTCCCGGTACCAACGTCTCCTAGTGGTAGGAGACTTCAACTACCACTGGGATAAACTACCAAGAGAACTACCTGCCAGTCAATTCGAGGGAGTGATGACCTCAATGGGACTTTGCCAGTTGGTGGACTCCCCCACTCATGTCAAATGCCACATCCTGGATCTCATCTGGACTACTCAGCAGCGGGCTAGCCTCACAGACATCAGCCCATGTGCCTGGTCAGACCACTCACTAATGAGCTGCTGTGTTCTGTTGGCTAGCCAACTGTCACACCCGCCTCCAGAGTGGAGCGTGTTGCGCAGCTGGAACACAATTGAGGGAGACAACCTTATAGGCATCTTGCTGAGCACCCCCTGTAAAAAACCTACAAAAGATAACCTCGACCAAGAGAGTGAGGCCCTCACTGGTAACTTACGTAGGGCCATAGATCAGGTGGCTCCAGCCCGGAGGGAAAGAGTCAGAGATAAGGGCAAGGGGGCCCCCTGGTTCAATGAGGATCTGCGGGTCAGGAAGCAAACTCTTCGTCAATCCGAGAGGCTTTGGCGTAAATCTTTCCACCCAGCTGCACTTGCAAGCTTCAAAACCATGCTAACCCATATAAAAAGGCCATTAAGGCAAGAAAGGCTGAATATTATGAGGCAAGAATTACAGATGCCACAAACAAACAAACCGAGGGAAATGTTTAGAATTTTCAGAGAGCTTAGCCAGAAGTCAGAACAGAAATTAGCACCCGAGCCGGTAGATTGCAACAAATTTCAGGACTTCTTTCTTCAGAAAATTAGGGATATTCTAGCCGAGATAGATAACACTCCTACAAATCAGGTAGCCCAGGACCGGATTCTAGCACCACGCACTCCAGGCGAACAACTTACCTTCGTCCCTAATTTAGATTCAGCGAACCTGACATGTCTGATGAATCGTGTCAAATCTGGCTCCCCTGCAGATCCTTGCCCCCAAAGGATTTTTCGAATGGCCCTCCCCGGGGCCAGAAAGAGAGATCCTCTCTCTACTTAATCATTCCCTGGAGAAAGGCAACCTGCCCCCCAGCATGAAAGAAGCCAGGGTCATTCCCCTGCTGAAGAAACCAGGGGCAGACGTGGCCAATCTTAAAAACTATAGGCCTATTTCCCAACTCCCTTTTCTGGCAAAAGTAAAGGAGCAACATGTCCTCAAAACACTCATCTTTTGTAGAGGAATATCAGCTACTCCAGATGCTGCTGGACGGTTTTAGGGCCCACCATAGCATTGAGCTGGTGATGTTGGCTGTGCTCGATGAGCTTAGAGCTAGGGTCGATAAAGATTCAAGCTCCCTGATTTTGCTAGATCTGTCAGCGGCGTTCGATACGGTCAATCATACCCAACTTATGTCTTGGATTGCCAATATGTGCATCTACAGGTTGGCTCTCCAGTGGCTTCAGTCCTTTTTGCTAGGGAGGTCCCAAAGGGTCCAACTGGGCGAGCAGATGTCTAAAAGTAACGCTGTCACCTGTGGTGTCCTTCAGGGCTCAGCCCGGTCCCCTCTCCATTTTAAATGTTTATCTCTAGCCATTGGTGGCTGTTCTGGCCTGCATGGACTGTCAAGTATTTAACTACGTGGATGACACCCAACTTATTCTGTAGATCAATAACTTCCTGCATGCCCACACCCGCATGCAAAATATTCTTAGACACAGAATGACAGCCAACTCGCGAAAAGTTAATCCAGACAAAACGGAGGTCCTTCTAATCTCCTCAAAAGGTAACCCCTGGAATGACCTTTTGGCCACAAGAGCTTGGCACCGCTCCTACGCCAGTTTCCGTCGTAAAAAGCCTGGACATTAAGATTGATGCCAACCTCTCCATGACCAATCAAGTCGCCGCTGTGGTAGGCACTTGTCTGGGCTTAATGAGACAGCTGAGGAAACTGGCCCCCCTGCTCTCACCCACCACTCTACAGATGATCGTTTCGGCCACGAACACGTCCAGGCTGGACTATGGCAATGCCTTATATATTTGTCTCCCTGAGAAACTGATCCACAAGCTGCAGGTGACCATGAATGATGCAGCCAGGCTAATTTTTAGGCTCCCTAGAAGGGCTCACGTTACCGCTTTGCTGCACAGGTTGCACTGGCTTCCTGTCAAACAGAGAGCACAGTTCAAGGGCCTCTATATTGCCCATAAAGCCATCTATGGCCAGGCCCCAGCTAACATCAAGGAGTGCCTGGTGAACTATGTGCCGGGACGCACACTTCAATCGTCTGAGGCAGGCCTCCTGGCCTACCCACGGGTCACAACTGCATCTAAAGGTGGCAGAGCTTTCTCTGTTTTAATTCCCCAACTCTGGAACCAACTGCCTGAGAACCTCCGCAAGGAAACTTTTAGGAAACAACTCTTCTGTTTAGGGAGACACTGGATACAGTCTAACTCCTCTGCTTAGGTGCTATCGGGGATGGCAGACTGACTTTGGATTTTCCCAACAAGCGCTTAGAGACCTGCAGGTGATTATGCGCTATACAAATGGTAGTTAACATAACATAACCCCAGGATATTGCCTACTAGTTGTATGCTAAACTGCAAAAGGAGGTCTTTATTGTGTTAATGGCAAAGAAACAAGACCGCTTGCACACTTGAGGCAGGCACAAAAGCTTTGCGCACACTATCACAGTTAGCATTGGTTAATCTTTTGTCAAAGCTTCAAATTATATTTTGACACTGAACCACAACATGCCCAACCAAATTCATTCCTGTCAAAGCATCCAGCTCATCCTGAGCACCACATGGTCCTCAGTTTCAAGCCTGTTGCCTGTACATCCAGCATCCTTCTCTGCCTGACATCTCTCTTCAGCTATTCCCTCACGTCTATCAAATACCAAATACCAAATCTGCATTGGCTCTACCTCTGCTAAGAAACAAAAAAAAGTACAGCTCACTCATCTATATCGAACTTACGTCCAGTAGCTCGACTCCTCTCTTTGCTCGCAGGTACTGGAACAACATTATATCTTTCCTCACCTCTGAGCACCCTCCAGTCTGGCTTCAGTACCCTACACTGCCCGGAAATTGCATTTTTCCGCTTATCTAACGTGATCACCATTGCCTAGTCCAACCTACTTTCTTCTATCCTCATAATGTCAGATCTATCTGCAGCCATCAACTCAGTTGACCAACCTACTCTACCCTGCTGCTCCCTCCTGACTCACGAGGCATCGCTGGTCTTACAGACAGCTTGCTGGCTTACTTCGCTAACTGCTCGTTCGAAGTGTCCTGGGACTCAAAGCCATCAATGCTCACTGACTCCTAAGCAGTGAGTGGCCCGAAAGGTTCAGTTCTTGACCCAGTCTTTTTTTTGTTTTTAATCACTCTACATCTTTTCCCCAGGTGATATTTCCTCATTCAGTTTCACCCATCTCTTTTATGCTGATGAAGCCCAAATCATCTCCTCCTTTCCACCTCAGCTCCAGCCACGCATCACATTCATCCGCAGATCAGATACTGGATATGCACCGTGGTCGCTACTGCTCAACTCCTCTGAAACGGAGGTCCTACCTTTCCCTCTCTGTCTGAAACGGAGTCCACACAGCCATCACACCTCCCCTCGCCTCCCCCTCCCCCCCACCCCGACTGTTTGAAATTTCCCTCCTTGGACAATAACCGGAGGTTCTTTTCTGCCTAGCGATGAAAATGGCAGCCTTCTTACAAACACTTACCACAGCGCACTCTCAATTACTAAATAACCGACAGATACAGATACACATACTCCTCAACACAGCTGTATGCATTAATCAACGCATTATCATTTAGCAGACCGGACTACATCAATAGTCTTCTAGCTGGCCCCCCCAAGACTCATTCACTTCACAATGTCAGAAACTTTGCACTCTGAACTAAGTACAATTTACCCAAGAACCCCCTCTCCACTATCCCACCCCAAATATACTGCCACCATGAACCAGGCCATATACAAGTTTCTGAAATCTTTTTTCATGAGCAGTACATCGTGTGGCGGAAAACTACCTCTAGGACACCATATTTTGATATACACCTACTCAAAACCTACAATCCACCAACCTACTAGTTACTTCTAAGACACTGTGTGCAGTCTCGGAGTACCAGGAACAAGAAAGGATACACAAGGGATACCATGAGTAACAAAGACTCCGCGATGAACTGGGCCATTTATTTATCCCCAATCACTTACAATCAAGGAACTATTTGAGCTTTGGCTTCGGAGGTCCCAGGGGTTCTTTGCAACCTTTTGATGGGCTTGTCGTGATGACAATGATATGGTACGTCTTTAGAAGTCATTTCGAGAGGTTGCAAGTACTTGTTTGAATCCCTGTACATTCTTTCGCCAAGGCTAAGCAGATTGTTCTGCTGCCAAACTCTTCTTTTCAGGCTGTGCGGTCATGGTCAGATCAGAATTTATGCCAGACTTCGTCTAGTCTGTGACTGTGGTGTGCTCAAGTAGGTGGAACCAGCTGCGGGAGTACAGAAGGGTTCAGAGCCACTCTCTCGTATGTTCCTTGGCAAGCAGTGCACTGAAGAGTGAGCATGCAAAGATGAAGGAAATGGAAGGGTGGAGCAAGAGGGTGTTTTGGGGACAACGATTAAAGAATATTAGTATCTTGTGTCTCTAAACATTTTTCACACACATGGCTGATGTTTAGAAATTTAGAAACATGGACAGGGGTGACCCCCTCCTCATAAACTGCAAATACAATTATGTGCAATCATTTTGTCTTCATGTTTTGTACTGTGAACTTTCGGCTCCAATTACTTTATAACATTTCCTCACTTGAGTCACCCTGATGCTATCACTTAGAAAATCAGTTGGGCTTTAAACATAATTCACACTTGACTGACTTTCTAACAGGGCGAGTCTCTCCAAAGCGCAGAGGGCAGGACCAGCAGGAGGTGACTGTATAGTAAACTGAGTCACTGAGAGAGAGTCTCTCTTTCTTTTCCCGTCATCCTTAGTTAAAACACCTACGAAACATGTCTATTTATTGACAGGCAAGACCTGAAGGTAGGACTAAAGCCTTTAGCCTTATGACGATATCTGGCCTGTCCCAGTTTTTGATTATATATATATATTTATTAGGCGTCTGGTAAATATACGCATATTCATTGCGTAAAAGTAGTTTTGTAAATGTGTGTGTATATGTATGTGTGTGTATATATATATATATATAATAAATGAGATATCCACACTCCTGATATGCCAGCAGGACAAACAGGTACGGACCACAGCGCGTTCTGGTTTCAGAAAGCAGTGCTTTATTGCATGGTGAAAGCAAATTAAATAAGCATCACAGAAATGCGAAGACTAGTGTCCAGCCGGATGCGTTTCGACCGCGTTTCCGCAACAAATATATATATATATATACACACACACACACACTTGTATAAAGACTATGTTTACATAATATTAGCATGGCAGCACCTCCACAATACACCCCCCTCTCACATTATACTGAGATCAGGCAGCAGACCTACTTCTGTGCTGCCAGACAGAAACAAATAATTTACTTACATTGTTTCAGACTCTGAATGTGCCTCTGAAAAAAAATTATACCTTTAAATTCTGCTTTGCGGAATGACCTGACCTTGGTCCCAAAAACTGGGACATGTATCCCAAAATTAAGAAAACCGTTGGGCCAACGGGGCAGTTCTCTGAAAATCTGTACTGATAGATAGAGAGGCAGCAAACTATAACCCTGGACCAAATTCAATCTCGTTTTTTGTATGAGGTGATTTCCTAGCTACAAGGGTATTCTAAGTGAGTGAAACCACATAGCAGGTGACACTGGAGAGCAGCAATCACATTCCTAGTAATAACTACACGTGTATAGCACACTCCACCGTTAGTCGAGGTTCGTTAAAGAATTCCACAAGAAGCTGAAGACCTGGCTGTTCGAGTTGTCCCACTAGGCCCTAGGTGTGCCTAAACTCACACCTGTTCAGCGCCAGGAAACCCTCCTGGGTGACAGTGCGCTCTACAAATCTGCATAACGTAAAGATAACAGTTGCCAATTACTACTCCCCTCGAAGCTGCTACTCGATGTTTGTACCGTCTGAAGCACAGCAGCAACACAGATTCTGCCATTCCTTACTATTAATGGCAATGGACAACAGAGGGTCTTCAGGGACTCTTGCCCATGTTTGGGGTCTGGAAAAGTTCGGGA
This sequence comes from Triturus cristatus, assembly GCF_964204655.1. Lineage (NCBI taxonomy): Eukaryota > Metazoa > Chordata > Amphibia > Caudata > Salamandridae > Triturus > Triturus cristatus. The sequence goes on along the minus strand of NC_140589.1, from coordinate 1,825,761,549 downwards.
GAAGAATGCGACAGGGCTGTCTAGAGGTACCAGATGACTTAATTATACGTTATACCTAACCCTCTATTGTTAAAATAGAGGTAGCAAGATCACAACACTCTTAAATTTAAGATACTAAACATTTAAGTGTTTCAGTTCATTGAATGTTGTAGAAACACTTGGGTCTACTTGCATGAACCATGGCCCACAATCTACTCATTTAATCCGATGAGTTGGTTCGGAATCAATTTTTCCCCATTTGCCGTCACTGATCCTGTAAGCGTGAATACACACAACGCCTGCGTTAAGTTTATTTATGCTTTTAGTTTCCATTGTACACAATTCTCTCAGAATTAAAGCTGTAATGAAATACTCTTCTTTCTTCAGCCTTTGCCAAAATGTGTTTCATAGAGATTTCGACATCCTCATGGCTTATATGTATAGTTTAAAAACCCAAACTATAAGTGGATATGGGAGAGTCACCGATTCACCAAGAACTCTGGGCCCGATTTAGATGTCAGCGGACGGATTACTCCGTCACAGTGGTAACGGTTATTCCGTCCACCGAAATATAAATCCCATTATATCCGAAGGGATTTATATTTTGGCGGACGGAATATCCGTCACTGTTGTGACAGATAAACCCGTCTGCCAAGATCTAAATGAGGCCCTACATGAGAAACGGTCCAGGATAGGGTCCAGGTTTATGCGATGCAGCTGCCTCCTCCATGGTTTGCTTGTTCATGCTCATAGTAGAAAGGTAAAGACCTCTTACAATGGCTGTGGAGCGGATATTACCCGCTGCCAGACTCATGGTTAGTACAATGATGGGGAAAGTTTTCACATTTCGTGGCATTGTCTACTGGCACGGTAACCAAAGCTAATGGACAAAATGCCAGGTAATATAAAGGAACAGTTGAATGAAAGACTTTGTAAACATCTGCATGAAAGTGGAGTAAGGGAGGACATTTTATGCAGTTTTTTTTAGTTTTTCCTCTATTTGGGACATAGCATTGCTGAAGAAGAGTACAACAGTTTGAATGAATTGCTGACATCAAATGCCGTTCACAGGTCCAAATGCACAGGTGGGGAGTGTTTTATATCTGGGACACCAATTGGCATGCAAATGGTAAATTAAACTTTAATGTACATGGCATTATTGTTGAATTCTTTGGGAATGTTTAGAGATTAAGGGATGTAGCCAGAAGAATAGGAAAAGTCTTGAATAATGCAATCAAATCATTATTCAAGGCCACTAAATGTAAGGCTTTTTGAGCAGCTTTGTCAGTCTATGGATAGTGAGCATCGGCAGCATTTGCTGCCTACAGCTGTCCGATGGCTGTCTAAGTGTGGTATCTGCTTAAAAAAATAAAAGATGAAACCAGACTATTGTTCATTAACCTGAAATGTACAGGTGCACTTACTGAGGATTGCATAACTATACCTGTGTAGCTGTGGAGGAGGCATCGCAATTTTTAATGTTGAAGACAAGATCATGACATGGTTTAAAAAACTACACATATAGGCTCCTATTTTACAAATCAGAAACTTTAAAACCCCCAAATCTTCCTAGAATCTGCTTATATTGAATTGTCAACAGAAGCCTTTACATTTTTTATCCAGAATCTGTAAGGTATGCGATGCACTAATTTCAACAAGGACTTTCAACTTCAGCTGAAAGTAAAAATGTAATTATAGATCCTTTTAATGTACAAATTGACAGGAGAGACAACAGCAGAAAAAGAAAATGGCTTAGTTGCATTTTTAACAAGTAGTGCACTAAAACTTCAATTCAGGGGAAATTGACAATAATTCTGGGGAATCCAGATATGCAACCAAAAGGATTCCTGTGAATTATTGTACAAAGTACAAAAGGCTTAAATTCTATTCCCCCCAATCCAAAAACAGATCTCAGCTCATCTGTGTCAAAAGTAGAACTGGAGAGGCTGCTTACCAAATGTGGAACTTGACCTCAGAATTCAACTAACAGCATAAATGCAAATATCGAAACGCTAGTTACGCAGATGCACCAAGAACCTTCCCATTAAAATTACAATAGCTATTTTTCTATTTTTTTGGTTGCAAATTACTAAAATATTTCCTAATTTGTGTGAATGGCTTTGGGTCTCTGGCTTTCAGACACGATTCAGTGGGGGGTCAACACAAGTCAAAAGGTGGCGAAGCACTGATCTAGGTCTCTAAAGCTATGCCCGGCGAGGATGCTGGATTGCCAGTGCATGAGCAGGCTGGAGATCAGGCAGGGCCAGCTGGTTCCCTGGCGCACTTCTTTTTTGCTTTAAGCTCATACTCCGTGCCCCTTGTTCTGCTGCACTAAGTGGCAAAGCCGGACTAATTTAAACACTTGCAATGTGCATCAATAAATAATAATTTGAAGAGCTAAGCAAAACCATTACTAAAAATGACACATTAACTGCAACCAACAGTTCCTACAACACATGAAACTGCCTACAACTTAAGAGCGGAAATGCCTTCAAATTAAGAATTTCTCTTACTGTAGTCGCGTCTGTACGTGGCTCCTGTTGGTGCTTCACTACCAATATATCCAGGTCTGGATTCTTGACGCAGAGGTTACCTTGGGCTTTACTTATTAGAACCAATTCACATCCCCATGGAGGGTTTCCAAGTCTCTGACCATCCTTCTCTAAAATGGGTAAAGGTCCCTCAATGTAACTCCACATACTTGCCAACTCTACTGCTTTGGGAGGGAGGATACGGATATAGTTGCCGCCTCCAACCGCTTTCAGGAAAGCTGCAGACTCAACCTGTTAAGAGTGCAAAGCCATCCTATGAAGGAAGAGCAATGGCAGCCTGTAACTTAAATTACCCGCCTCACGGAAACTACTTACTGCCAACTCAGGACTGCATGTGTATTTTGCTGGTAAAGAGATTTGTTAGTGAGGTCAAGCAGCATTTTTCATGACGTCAACTGAGTCAAAATCCACACTGATCCAGTGACATCATCGTCATGCTAATTGGTAGACTGGAAACCTGAGAGATCAGCCCTCTTTCTGGGCAGGGAATTTTTGCAAGCGTGACTTCACTGCATGCGTCTCTCTAATTAACTGGGGGATCCTTAGGGGTTATCAATCATATCTTTTGTAACGCTTTCAATTGGGGTCTTGCACCATACTTCTTTGCCCCTCAGCACTCTCCTCATGCAGGAATACAAAGTAGAGTAACCAGTATTGTTTGCAAACACAAATCTGATTCAGCAGACAGTTCATTAAGGGCTAGCAGTCTAACAAAGGAATGTCAATTTACAGGCATTATTCTCCAGCTTCGTTTGTTGGCAAACCGGTTTTTGTACACTGAAAAAACGGCTTAGCCAATCCAGTTCTCTAGGTGTGTCTGCCGAACAGTAGCACTAACTCTCTAGAAATTTAGCACAAACAGGATGTGCAAAAATTCTGAAGCACATATACCATCTGACAAAAACATTGATAAATCTTGCGGTGCACCCCAAAAAAGCTGTTAGACACATGTTCAGTGCAGAGTGCCACTAGTTAGAAATAGGGGTCAAAGCAAAACATATTCAAGGTGGACCAATGTTCACTCAAAGTGTAAAGCTCAAGGCAGCAAGAGCCTAGAAGTACTAAAGAGCTTCAAGACCCTCTTACTGTGGATGGAATATGTTAAGGGAATGACACAGAAGAGCAGAGGCATGGAAGCAGAATGAAGGGCAGAGGAAGATCTGAAAAACAACTCCAAAAATAATGGTGATTTTGCCTATGCTTGTCAGAAAAACCGCCAGAGCTGAAAGAGGTACAGAACAGAACACATAGAGTGAGCATTCTTTCTTTTACTCATAACAAGTTTTGTCAATTAAACAGAACATCTCCTAGACAGAGACTTGGAGAGGTAGGGCAGGCAGGCGCCAGGTGTGGGACGGATGGGATCAGAGGCGGAGTCAGGATGCGGAAGAGCGAAAGGCATTAGAGTGCCAGCAGAGTAGGCTGCACTGAAACAAGGATTCAGATAGGGATCACGGCAAGTTGTGGTGGTTCTCGTCAAGAATTGAAGGCGGGCAAACTGTAAAACTATGTCAGTGTCTGGTCCAGGCTGGAGGGGCACACAGTCTTTGGCACAGGAGAAGGTTGACGTGCAAAGTCAGCAATGCACAGATATAAGCAGGTACGTGTGAAGTGAAAACAAAGTTAACCATAAATAAAATCTCTAAATGCTAAAAAAGAGATGGCTAAAAAAACAAGCATTTACAATGCAATAGGTCTCGCAATTGAAAGATTTTCAGTTATTGGCATTGTAAATGACAATGCCTTTTTATGTTTAAAAACCCGCTATAATAAAAGGCATTGTCAGTTACAATGCCAATAGGTCATTGTTTCTAAAATGCGCGACCTATTGCATTGCATATGCTTGTTTAACATGGGTCTTGGGTTTACAAACTCCTCACACTTCGCAGTTAAAGAAAGAACAGTAAAGTGAACTATGTGACAATCTCCCAGCAGTACAGAGTGTGAAAGGAAAGGCTGCAGGATGTTTTTTTTTTTATAAAACACAGCAGACTGTAAAGACCTGCAAATGAACTGTACACATTCAGCAGTTTGGAAAGCAACAATGAAGCACACATTTTGTTGGTAATTCTGAAATGTGATTGAAACAAATAGTAGGATTTAAACAAATGAAGTCACTGTTTCTTGGTGATACGCAAATGATAAATATTCACTGAAACCCAGTTTCCATACATATCATTTGCGTGCAATGTAGTTTTATCATTAAAACTGCATGTCTGCAAATTTAGTGCCAATTTCAATGCAAAATATGCTATCTGTAAATGACAGCGCCCTACCACAGGACGCTTTTAGTTGTATTCAAAAATTGCCAGCCTCATGTCCATTGAAACTAGGCGGATCGTGAATATTTGTCATGTAAAAGAGTGGGTGGATATTCTAAAACCTTTTGAGAGCACTGGTCTAGAGCACAATCGCTGCTAGGGAATCCAGCACCCCACATCCTCTCTGCCTGCACAGCTCTACCGGGAACTGGGAAGAGAAGCAGAACTATTCTGGCCTCACCACCATCTTCTGTGGGCTCCCAACAGCAGGCTCCGGAAAGTAAATCGAAGTACAGGGCCTAAACGAAGTGGTCACCAGAGGCGCCTAAAAAAACGACTGGCAACTAACATACTGATAGGAGGGGTAAGAAGGAAATAGAGAGCCATGCATAAACCGGTGGCATGTCCTATATAGCAGCACTAGCTTGAGGCCACACTCCCTTTCTCTGGCCCATGTCCAGCACTAGGCCTGGAAGCAATGTGCTATCATCCGGTGAGAGTACAGTGGGGAATGTGTTGCATGCCGACACAAACAGCGCTGCTGTGGTCAGGGGTGGTTTTAGCGTGGGGGGTTGAGTGTTATACCCCCTAATACATTTCTTTTCTTGTAAATGGTTGGGTACAAGTGCTTTCAGTCTTGTATGGTGAGGTATAAGTCGGATTTCACCACAACTTTTCCCATACGCAAAAACGCACACACACTCCCTTTGTCTGTTTTCAAAGTCTTCAAATTACGGGTAAGCTTACAAAATGCTGTGTTTTCACTCGCTTAGTACCCTTACCAATCTAAATTCCTCGCCCTTTCCACTGCCCCTTAAGCCTCCTCATGCACCCTGCCCTCGTAAAAAGTACTTTTAGGATATATCCCAGCGTGAGTGTTGGAAAATCTGAAGCTCATTCTCCCCTCCCCCCATCCCCAATCTTAATGACCTGGTTGTGGCTGACTAAGCACCGGGAGTGGTTGGGGCAAGGGGCTTCGGCACGGAGAAATCAAGCGCTTTTTTTTGCAAGTTTGACAGAGGGTGACTAGATAGGAGCTGCTCACGCTGTGCCAGTCAGTGGCGCGTGCAGGCCCTCTGGGGGAACCAGCAGATTGTCTGGCAGGCTGATTGATGCCTGTCAAAGGCCTGCAGGGCTGCAGATAGCCAGTTGCATGCTACAGTGCTTTCTCGGCGCCAGTGCTCCGACCCTGCTGGCTGAATCTGGAGTGAAGGTATCACTGCCGCCGGCCCGATTCGGCGCGGAAACTGGAAGTCAGGCAGCGTCATGCCTGTCGTGGGGCGGGACTTCCGTGGGAAGCCAGCGCCAACGGAGTGGCTGGCCGAGAGGAGAAGTGGTGACGCGGGGCTCCCATGCCTGAGGGAGAGCCCCGCGATGGCGGCAGAAGTAATGAGAAGCCCTGGGTAAGAAGTGGCGGCAGGGACTGCCGATGCAAGTGCGGGGCTCCCATGAGTGAGGGAAGCCCTGCGTGTGCCAGGTCATGTGAGGCGGAGGAGATTAGACCAGGGGAGTCCTGAGATGGAGCCTGTAGCAGCCACAAAAGAGCCCGGTGAGTGGGGCTCAGTTGTACCGTGGGGGCTGGTGCGTGTATTTGATCGAGTACGCGTGCACTGGCTGGGGGCGGCTGGTTGTGTTTGTGTTTGTTGGCGCAGTTACTGCATGCAGCTGGCTTGCGTGGACGGAAGGGGGACAGGAGAGAGCACACCACATAGCTGTACGTGCGCGTACACCGGCTCAAATCCACCAAAAGCCTTGCGCGTGCCCATCTCCTGTCCCACTTCCGAGGCAAGTCAGCCACAATAGATCTCGCTGCGGACAGCAGCGCTTCGCGCTGCGTACGCAGGCAAGACCTAAAAAAGACAAATCTATAGTTGACACTTTGGAAGGCAAACACACCGCCCTTATTCTCTATTGACGTCATCTGTGTCTAAAATGTAACTGAAGAGCTTGTACAACACTGTGTTCAACCAGGTCTTCAGTGAGGTGATGATGCCATGGCAGGGGCATTTGGTGACCAAGTTCAAGGACGCCTGAATGATGGGTAACCAGAAGTCTACTAGAAGGACAAGCCTCAAGACTGTCTGTGTAAGGGTTTTCCAGATGCAACACATGCCCTAGATACCAAAATTGAAATGTATATCATGATATAACAAGCCTATACCATACATTAGCAGCTAAGACCTTTGGGAAAAGTCCCTTCACCTCCATGAACAGCAGAAAGGGTATGGAGCCTTTAGCTTCTTCTACCTTGAGAAACCCTTGACCAAGACGACTTCTGTGCACCACAGAGCTGCAGGGTGTCAACCTGGTGTGAGGGTTGTGAGGGGGGCGGTGACGAACTACAGATTTTATTTTCCTGTATGGCATCACCCTGCAAGCCATGGCAGGAAAAGGTCGAAATGTTCTTGACACAAAAGGAGAAAAGTAGCTGCATGTTATGTAAACTATTCTTTTGCTTTTCAGAAACAACCCCCTATTTTTAATGTCTGGCTTGTGCGCAGACAATTACGAGAGCATCACTAGAGAGAGGCTTTGGCTCCGCCCACATGTTGGGAGCTAGAAGTACATGTTTTGATTGGGCAGAAGTTGTGTGCTTTCACAAAAAAGTGTTTGCCCTCCATACAACTGTGATCTTTTTCTTTATTTATCCAGCGGCTTGAGCTTGAACTTTCAGAGGCACACGCATGATAATGGAATGCTATTAATGCATCTTAGATAACTATATCATTTATGTTGGTTTGCTCCGATGGCAGCCAGATGGGAAGAGGGCAGTCATTACCCTGCATGGATGTTTAGGTCTGGCTGCCAATGCAACTGTGACATGACCTTTGAACGTACATCAATATTATTCTGCAGTTTTTTGCTTCCTCACCAATACATATCTATTCCCATGGTGTCTACTTGTAATTCTTCACCTTACCATACAACATTCCTTTGAAGCCAGGCCTACTGGCATTGCCAATGCTCGTTAGTATTGGAATTACGAAATGTAAAAGTAAGTGCTGAGCACTTCAACAAAGCAGCACTGTGCATTTAGTGGTGACCAAAGTTCATCCGCCGGTGTGGCAGATACATGTTCATCACAGAGATCCCTGCTGGGCAGCCAGCGATGCTTGGGCTTGAGCAGGAGAAAAGGGGGAGGGGAACGACTTGAAGGCTAGCAATTCACCAAGGGCTAAAAATGCTCTATTTGTCGAGCCCAGTCCCCACCTGTAATTGCTGTACAACAGGGGCTCCCGTTTGTTAATGAAAAGTTACACTACAGTTTGTTACTCTGTAACACTAGTTTGAACATAATACACCAATTATCGTGTGTCAATTTATCAGACAGTTCTGACATAGCAAAATGCCCAAGTGTAAGATGGACAGGAAAGTATGGATGAACGAACACCTGTAGTAGCAATGATGGGAACCTAGATTTCACATCTCCACATCTTACAACATTCCACAAGCAACCATAGGCAGGTTAAATTTTTCCTTTTCAGGTGTATTCCAAATACAATCACGATCAATATATCACAAAACCTCAACCTGGATTCCTTCTACATAGAAAAATCATTCAACAATGATCCTGCCATGCACAGCCACATTTACCAAACACAACATCTGTTTATCTGTAATACAAAAATGTAGCATAATTTAATTACAAAATTCATAGTGAATAATGCATATTATCTATTATTTTCAAATGTTTCACTGTCACAAACATGTCCTTTAGTTCAAAATGTCCTCCAGCCATGCTATCAAGACAGGGACATTATAGGTTATTTTTCTCATTTTGCATAATTATGGAACCACTTACATCAAGCAAACACGGCTCAGAAAATTATACTTTGGGTCCTAGTTAGGTGGGATTCTGGAACTTATATTGCCTAATAAACATTACAAAATTGATAAAACTGTTTTCAGATTGATACTTCCAATTATATGTACATACTTTGTTTATTCATTTCGTGGCAATTACTAAAAATATTTAAATAAAGTAGTATTACTCCGACCTAGAAAGTATCACGATGCTGTTAATGCCGATACAAAACAAGACGATCCTCCAATCCATTAAGTCATCGATGTCTTGAAGACTATTTTGTTCAAACATTCTTTGATTTTTGCATCCAAAAATAAGTTTCAGAAATAAAATACAAGAATGCAAAAAACTGAACAAGGGGAGTTATTCGTCAAATTATATGGTGTGAAGTAATACAAATGCGCCGACAAATGAGCGCCTACAGCTGAAATGTCATTGATCATATGCAATACTAGACAGTAGGAGCCCGAGGACTACAAGGAGGACAGTAAAATACCTGGACACCTCCGAAGGTTTATTCAAAGCACAAAGATCAAGCGAAATTCATAAAGTCTTTTTGTACTTTTACACAAGCACAAACAATCCTGTACACTGAGTGTAGGAGGTTCTCGGAGAAGAAGTACAGAATAGTTTTGAACATGGGTGACAGTGTAAGGACCAACCTCGCCTATTTCAGCCTCTGCAACCCATTCCTGTAGGCCAGACCTGGGTATGCGCACTTCATCAATAAACCGTAAACTATCGGGGAGTCTTAATGAAGACCGTTTAAAGTTAACAATGGTTGACATTTTAGGTCCACAAACATTGTTTAAGCTTAATTACTGTGTCTTAAACTACACTGATGTGGTACTCCGGTCCTTGAATTCAAATTGCAGAAAAGAATAGAGTCCCTGGGCACTGACCTTGGTTTTATGTCTGTATTCCCCAGGAGTGAGCATTTACAAGGTTCACTGGCTTGAGACTCCAGTGAGGGAATCGGGAAAATCACCAACACCGACTTCAAGTATGAGTCCAGTGAGGATCAATCCGAAACGGTCACAACAGCCACTCTCAGCACAAGTGCCTCTCAGATGGAGCAGACGACCCATGCCTTGGTATTAAAGGATTCCAGATGAAGCGGATCAGGAGCTTACATGGCACCGGAAACAGAATCAGTTGCCTTTAGGAGCTCTTCCTAAATAAAACTCTACCACCGAAGAACCAGAATTTCAAATGGTATGTAGAAGGATGTGGTGGAGGCAGGTCACTGAAGCCCTGGGCAGAAGACCAGTAAACAAGGATTCATATACAAGGGCTATAAACCCACGGTCAACTAACAGACAAACTACACGACATAACTACACTCGGATGACTACAAATTGAGCAGGCAATTCCCATAAAGCAGACATTTATCATGGTGACACGTGTAGGGTGTGAGCATACAAGGCAGGTGATGGCCTGGAGAAACTGGACTGGTATAGCACCCATTGGCATAATCTATAGGGAAAAAGGCTGCATAGAGTGTTGAGCAAAGACGCACACTTCTCCCATATTCATGACTCGGGCCCATTGCGAGTCATTTTACTTTGCTTCTAGATAGCTGAACACAGACCAAAAGTAATCACCCAGATCCATTTCTGCTTCGATACGCTGGACCATGCTACTAGTTCCTAACTGTAATGGCCTGTTAAATAGATCAATAGAACCAAGAGGCCAAAGAATGCAGAGCCTAGTGTGGATAGATTAGACACCACGACTGCTGAAGTGCAGTCTTGGCCACCTTCCTTAGTTTGATGTTTTGTGTTCTGGTATGTGGAGTGATCACACATACGTGGCTGCTTTTTGGCCAAGGAAGAGTGGCCTTAACTGAACCTGGCATTGACTGTTAGAAATAAACCTCCTTAACACACCATGGAAGTATCCTTAATTCTAGGAATGTGAGTCGTTAAAAACATGATGTTTGAATGAATGTTTCAGGGTGGGTCTGGTGCATGATGTTTGTTCTGTTTAGCTTATCAGTGAACAGTAGTTGGGATTTCAGCATTTTTTACAAGCAGAGTTATAAATCGTGGAGTTTCGCCAAAACAACGAACAGACAAATTAATTAGCCATGAAACACCAGACTACTTGGAGAGCAGGGAGCAGTGGTCTTTATGCCAGTATATTTAAGAGCTGACAGGCCTGGAGTCTCTGCAAATATTTAAGGCTGCAGATATGTCCGCAGTTGTTGTGGTACAAACTGCCCTAATGTCTAGAACTGTCTGCGACAGGCTCTGTGCAAAGATGGTTGGTCAGTATAGCTATGAGTAAAGGTTTTTAATGGTGGAAAAGGTACGCTTCCTGAACTGTGAGCAGTGTGTACTATTAAAAAAGGTTCCAAGGAAAGGGCAGTAATTCATAAGTAAAACTGCTATGCCACCACAACAGAACTCTGAATAATATTTTTATAGTTATAGTAATTTGTATGGTAATGGAACAAGTAACTTGGGTTTGGTAATACTCTTCCTGGTGGATACTCTATCTAACCACAGATTCCTCACCTTTAGAGTATACTCAGGCTCCAGATACCCTTCTTCGCAGACTCCTGGGTGAAGAGGTGTTCTATTGGCGTCTTGGGTCAGCTGCCATTGACCTTTACCATCGGTGCATTCGCCCAGTGGGGGAGGGAGCAGGAACTCTTCTGCTCCAGTCAGACCCCTGGGTGAAGAGGTGTTCTATTGGTGTCTTGGGTCAGCTGCCATTGACCTTTACCATCGGTGCACTCGCCCTGTGGGGGAGGGGAGTGAGATGGAACTCATCTGCTCCAGTCAGACCCCTGGGTGAAGAGGTGTTCTATTGGTGTCTTGGGTCAGCTGCCATTGACCTTTACCATCGGTGCACTCGCCCTGTGGGGGAGGGGAGTGAGATGGAACTCATCTGCTCCAGTCAGACCCCTGGGTGAAGAGGTGTTCTATTGGTGTCTTGGGTCAGCTACCATTGACCTTTACCATCGGTGCACTCGCCCTGTGGGGGAGGGGAGTGAGATGGAACTCATCTGCTCCAGTCAGACCCCTGGGTGAAGGTGTTCTATTGGCGTCTTGGGTCAGCTGCCATTGACCTTTACCATCGGTGCATTCGCCCAGTGGGGAAGGGGAGTGAGATGGAACTCATCTGCTCCAGTCAGACCCCTGGGTGAAGAGGTGTTCTATTGGCGTCTTGGGTCAGCTGCCATTGACCTTTACCATCGGTGCATTCGCCCAGTGGGGGGGGTGAGTGAGATGGAACTCATCTGCTCCAGTCAGACCCCTGGGTGAAGAGGTGCTCTATTGGTGTCTTGGGTCAGCTACCATTGACCTTTACCATCGGTGCACTCGCCCAGTGGGGGAGGTGAGTGAGATGGAACTCATCTGCTCCAGTCAGACCCCTGGGTGAAGAGGTGTTCTATTGGTGTCTTGGGTCAGCTGCCATTGACCTTTACCATCGGTGCATTCGCCCAGTGGGGGGGGGGGGGGGGGTGAGTGAGATGGAACTCATCTGCTCCAGTCAGACCCCTGGGTGAAGAGGTGCTCTATTGGTGTCTTGGGTCAGCTACCATTGACCTTTACCATCGGTGCACTCGCCCAGTGGGGGAGGTGAGTGAGATGGAACTCTTCTGCTCCAGTCAGACCCCTGGGTGAAGAGGTGTTCTATTGGTGTCTTGGGTCAGCTACCATTGACCTTTACCATCGGTGCACTCGCCCAGTGGGGGAGGTGAGTGAGATGGAACTCTTCTGCTCCAGTCAGACCCCTGGGTGAAGAGGTGTTCTATTGGTGTCTTGGGTCAGCTGCCATTGACCTTTACCATCGGTGCATTCGCCCAGTGGGGGGGGGGGGGGGGGGGGGTGAGTGAGATGGAACTCATCTGCTCCAGTCAGACCCCTGGGTGAAGAGGTGTTCTATTGGCGTCTTGGGTCAGCTGCCATTGACCTTTACCATCGGTGCATTCGCCCAGTGGGGGAGGGGAGTGAGATGGAACTCATCTGCTCCAGTCAGACCCCTGGGTGAAGAGGTGTTCTATTGGCGTCTTGGGTCAGCTGCCATTGACCTTTACCATCGGTGCATTCCCCCAGTGGGGGGGTGAGTGAGATGGAACTCATCTGCTCCAGTCAGACCCCTGGGTGAAGAGGTGTTCTATTGGCGTCTTGGGTCAGCTGCCATTGACCTTTACCATCGGTGCATTCGCCCAGTGGGGGAGGGGAGTGAGATGGAACTCATCTGCTCCAGTCAGACCCCTGGGTGAAGAGGTGTTCTATTGGTGTCTTGGGTCAGCTGCCATTGACCTTTACCATCGGTGCATTCGCCCAGTGGGGGGGGTGAGTGAGCTGGAACTCATCTGCTCCAGTCAGACCCCTGGGTGAAGGTGTTCTATTGGCGTCTTGGGTCAGCTGCCATTGACCTTTACCATCGGTGCATTCGCCCAGTGGGGGGGTGAGTGAGATGGAACTCATCTGCTCCAGTCAGACCCCTGGGTGAAGAGGTGTTCTATTGGTGTCTTGGGTCAGCTGCCATTGACCTTTACCATCGGTGCATTCGCCCAGTGGGGGAGGGGAGTGAGATGGAACTCATCTGCTCCAGTCAGACCCCTGGGTGAAGAGGTGTTCTATTGGTGTCTTGGGTCAGCTGCCATTGACCTTTACCATCGGTGCATTCGCCCAGTGGGGGGGGTGGGTGAGATGGAACTCATCTGCTCCAGTCAGACCCCTGGGTGAAGAGGTGTTCTATTGGTGTCTTGGGTCAGCTGCCATTGACCTTTACCATCGGTGCATTCGCCCAGTGGGGGGGCGAGTGAGCTGGAACTCATCTGCTCCAGTCAGACCCCTGGGTGAAGAGGTGTTCTATTGGTGTCTTGGGTCAGCTGCCATTGACCTTTACCATCGGTGCATTCGCCCAGTGGGGGAGGGGAGTGAGATGGAACTCATCTGCTCCAGTCAGACCCCTGGGTGAAGAGGTGTTCTATTGGTGTCTTGGGTCAGCTGCCATTGACCTTTACCATCGGTGCATTCGCCCAGTGGGGGGGGTGAGTGAGCTGGAACTCATCTGCTCCAGTCAGACCCCTGGGTGAAGAGGTGTTCTATTGGCGTCTTGGGTCAGCTGCCATTGACCTTTACCATCGGTGCATTCGCCCAGTGGGGGAGGGGAGTGAGATGGAACTCATCTGCTCCAGTCAGACCCCTGGGTGAAGAGGTGTTCTATTGGCGTCTTGGGTCAGCTGCCATTGACCTTTACCATCGGTGCATTCCCCCAGTGGGGGGGTGAGTGAGATGGAACTCATCTGCTCCAGTCAGACCCCTGGGTGAAGAGGTGTTCTATTGGCGTCTTGGGTCAGCTGCCATTGACCTTTACCATCGGTGCATTCGCCCAGTGGGGGAGGGGAGTGAGATGGAACTCATCTGCTCCAGTCAGACCCCTGGGTGAAGAGGTGTTCTATTGGTGTCTTGGGTCAGCTGCCATTGACCTTTACCATCGGTGCATTCGCCCAGTGGGGGGGGTGAGTGAGCTGGAACTCATCTGCTCCAGTCAGACCCCTGGGTGAAGGTGTTCTATTGGCGTCTTGGGTCAGCTGCCATTGACCTTTACCATCGGTGCATTCGCCCAGTGGGGGGGTGAGTGAGATGGAACTCATCTGCTCCAGTCAGACCCCTGGGTGAAGAGGTGTTCTATTGGTGTCTTGGGTCAGCTGCCATTGACCTTTACCATCGGTGCATTCGCCCAGTGGGGGAGGGGAGTGAGATGGAACTCATCTGCTCCAGTCAGACCCCTGGGTGAAGAGGTGTTCTATTGGTGTCTTGGGTCAGCTGCCATTGACCTTTACCATCGGTGCATTCGCCCAGTGGGGGGGGTGGGTGAGATGGAACTCATCTGCTCCAGTCAGACCCCTGGGTGAAGAGGTGTTCTATTGGTGTCTTGGGTCAGCTGCCATTGACCTTTACCATCGGTGCATTCGCCCAGTGGGGGGGCGAGTGAGCTGGAACTCATCTGCTCCAGTCAGACCCCTGGGTGAAGAGGTGTTCTATTGGTGTCTTGGGTCAGCTGCCATTGACCTTTACCATCGGTGCATTCGCCCAGTGGGGGAGGGGAGTGAGATGGAACTCATCTGCTCCAGTCAGACCCCTGGGTGAAGAGGTGTTCTATTGGTGTCTTGGGTCAGCTGCCATTGACCTTTACCATCGGTGCATTCGCCCAGTGGGGGGGGTGAGTGAGCTGGAACTCATCTGCTCCAGTCAGACCCCTGGGTGAAGAGGTGTTCTATTGGTGTCTTGGGTCAGCTGCCATTGACCTTTACCATCGGTGCATTCGCCCAGTGGGGGAGGGGAGTGAGATGGAACTCATCTGCTCCAGTCAGACCCCTGGGTGAAGAGGTGTTCTATTGGTGTCTTGGGTCAGCTGCCATTGACCTTTACCATCGGTGCATTCGCCCAGTGGGGGAGGGGAGTGAGATGGAACTCATCTGCTCCAGTCAGACCCCTGGGTGAAGAGGTGTTCTATTGGTGTCTTGGGTCAGGTGCCATTGACCTTTACCATCGGTGCATTCGCCCAGTGGGGGAGGGGAGTGAGCTGGAACTCATCTGCTCCAGTCAGACCCCTGGGTGAAGAGGTGTTCTATTGGTGTCTTGGGTCAGCTGCCATTGACCTTTACCATCGGTGCATTCGCCCAGTGGGGGAGGGGAGTGAGCTGGAACTCATCTGCTCCAGTCAGACCCCTGGGTGAAGAGGTGTTCTATTGGCGTCTTGGGTCAGCTGCCATTGACCTTTACCATCGGTGCATTCGCCCAGTGGGGGGGGGGGGGGGGGGTGAGTGAGCTGGAACTCATCTGCTCCAGTCAGACCCCTGGGTGAAGAGGTGTTCTATTGGTGTCTTGGGTCAGCTGCCATTGACCTTTACCATCGGTGCATTCGCCCAGTGGGGGGGGGGGGGGTGAGTGAGATGGAACTCATCTGCTCCAGTCAGACCCCTGGGTGAAGAGGTGTTCTATTGGTGTCTTGGGTCAGCTGCCATTGACCTTTACCATCGGTGCATTCGCCCAGTGGGGGAGGGGAGTGAGATGGAACTCATCTGCTCCAGTCAGACCCCTGGGTGAAGAGGTGTTCTATTGGTGTCTTGGGTCAGCTGCCATTGACCTTTACCATCGGTGCATTCGCCCAGTGGGGGAGGGGAGTGAGCTGGAACTCATCTGCTCCAGTCAGACCCCTGGGTGAAGGTGTTCTATTGGTGTCTTGGGTCAGCTGCCATTGACCTTTACCATCGGTGCATTCGCCCAGTGGGGGAGGGGAGTGAGATGGAACTCATCTGCTCCAGTCAGACCCCTGGGTGAAGAGGTGTTCTATTGGCGTCTTGGGTCAGCTGCCATTGACCTTTACCATCGGTGCATTCGCCCAGTGGGGGGGGGGGGGGGGGGTGAGTGAGCTGGAACTCTTCTGCTCCAGTCAGACCCCTGGGTGAAGAGGTGTTCTATTGGTGTCTTGGGTCGGCTGCCATTGACCTTTACCATCGGTGCATTCGCCCAGTGGGGGGGGGGGGGGGGGTGAGTGAGATGGAACTCATCTGCTCCAGTCAGACCCCTGGGTGAAGAGGTGTTCTATTGGTGTCTTGGGTCAGCTGCCATTGACCTTTACCATCGGTGCATTCGCCCAGTGGGGGGGTGAGTGAGCTGGAACTCATCTGCTCCAGTCAGACCCCTGGGTGAAGAGGTGTTCTATTGGTGTCTTGGGTCAGCTGCCATTGACCTTTACCATCGGTGCATTCGCCCAGTGGGGGGGTGAGTGAGCTGGAACTCATCTGCTCCAGTCAGACCCCTGGGTGAAGAGGTGTTCTATTGGTGTCCTGGGTCAGCTGCCATTGACCTCTACCATCGGTGCATTCGCCCAGTGGGGGGGGGGGTGAGTGAGATGGAACTCTTCTGCTCCAGTCAGACCCCTGGGTGAAGAGGTGTTCTATTGGCGTCTTGGGTCAGCTGCCATTGACCTTTACCATCGGTGCATTCGCCCAGTGGGGAGGGTGAGTGAGCTGGAACTCATCTGCTCCAGTCAGACCCCTGGGTGAAGAAGTGTTCTATTGGCGTCTTGGGTCAGCTGCCTTTGACCTTTACCATCGGTGCATTCGCCCAGTGGGGGGGTGAGTGAGCTGGAACTCATCTGCTCCAGTCAGACCCCTGGGTGAGGAGGTGTTCTATTGGTGTCTTGGGTCAGCTGCCATTGACCTTTACCATCGGTGCATTCGCCCAGTGGGGGAGGAGAGTGAGCTGGAACTCATCTGCTCCAGCCAACTAAAAAAAGTTTGTCTGCATGTACGCCTGTCTAGAGTGGCACCATGCCTGTAAAGGCTCCACTCTCTTTAAAGGGCTCTATAAAGGAGTCGGCCTTCTCACAAAATAGATAATTAAAGGAAAGACAGAATTCATCAGCATGTGTCTACATATTCTGAGGTACTGTGTTTTGTTATTTGACTTGAAATAAGCTTATTCTAAAATCTTTTTGCAACAAATATCTAATTATAAGTTTCTACTCTTATGGCTCATGTCTGCAAATATTCCCATATCTTTGATATGGAAGAGCAGCACACCAAGTATTTAAGCAAACTGTGTGAAGGGTGACGCTGTGGTGTGCCCATGTAGCATAAAGAATAAAGTACCCCCTGACGTCTTGAACATCCGGTTGATGACATAGGTACTCCGCACACCTCTGTCAATGGGACAACATTACTGGTCGGTAGACACTATTATGGAATGTATTCATACCTAGCCGTACGATGTTCCAGACTTTGTACTGCATTAATTTTGTATTCCAATTGTGTTGCTAAACATGTAACTACCTATGTACTGTAATTTCTATGCTGGTTTCTTATCCCTTTCTCCTCTTCTTGTTTGAGGAAAAAGTCAAACAAATTTAAAAAAGAAAAAGTACCCCCTGACGTACATTATAAGGATACTGCAAGTCACCTCCAAGTTCCCTGACCTTATATAGGATTTTGGCCTTTGGCCTTGTTCCTTTAGGTCAGGGGTACTCATAGTACGGCCCACGGGCCGCCAGCGGCCCGGCAAGCCTTCCTTGGCGGCCCGCGGACCTTGCAGACATCGTACCTGTGCAAGCACCGCCGGTTGCAGCAGCGCGGAGCTATGAGGGCCGGGCGTTTCTTTTAAAAGCCAAGTCACTTGTTAATGAGGCTTTGTTGTATTTCACCTCTTCTTAGCGCTCCTGCATCTCCCCTCTGAATGAGTGGAGATGCAGGGGCGCTAAGAAGAGATGAAATACAACAAAGCCTCATTAACAAGTGACTTGGCCTTTAAAAGACCTGTGAAGTACTTGGGTGCGACGGCTGTTTGTGTTCCAGGGAAGCTGACTCAGCGCCGGGTGAGGTGACGGGGGGGGGGGGGGCGGCCAGCAGCTAGTGAGAGCAGCCGGTGATTTTAAAGCGGGAAGAAGACAGAGTGCGACAGAGGGAGGGAGAGGGGGATGACAGAGCAGGAGACAGGGAGGGAGAGACAGCGAGAGAGAGACAGACAAGTTGGGAGAGGGAGGGAGACAGAGGGAGGGAGGGGGACAGAGGGGGAACAGATGGAGAGGGAGGGAGACAGAGAGAAAGGGAGACAAACTGATTGAGAGAGAGGGTGAGAGATAGAGAGAGGGAGGGAAACAGGGAGATAGAGAGGGAAGGAGAGAGAGGGTGAGAGATAGAGAGAGGGAGGGAAACAGGGAGATAGAGAGGGAAGGAGAGAGAGGGAGGGAGAGAGAGAAGGAAGGAGGAAGACAGGGGGAGGGAGGGAGACAGAGGGAGGGAGACAAACACAGTGAGTGAGGCAGAGGGAGAGAGAGATAGAGGAAGAGAGAGAGGGAGAGGGAGGGAGACAGGGAGAGGGAGGGAGAGGGAGGGAGAGACTGAGGGAGGGAGGGAGGCAGAGAGAGAGAAAGGGAGACAGAGGGAGAGAGAGAGAAATAGATAGAGAGAGAGGGAGACAGAGAGAGGGAGAGTGATAGAGGGAGGGAGGGAGTAAGACAGAGCTAGATAGATAGATAGATAGATAGATAGATAGATAGATAGATAGATAGATAGATAGGTGTGAATGCCGGGTCTGGTGGCTCAGTGGACGAAGGCGTCTGCTGCAGGGGCCTGTGTTCAACCTCATGGTCACAGTTTTGGTTTTCTTGCTCTAGCCCCGCCCCCTCCACCACTGCCCCCGACCTCACCGGTGCGGCCCTCGGCCACAAACCACACTGTAAATTTGGCCCCCGAGAGAAAGTTTGTGAGTACCCCTGCTTTAGGTGGTCAATGAAGTCCTTCGTGACTTGCAATTGTTCTTAATGTATGGCAGGAGGTGCTTTATCCCATATATTTTACCACGAGGATCGTCAGTTTTTAACTGAGATGCTTTTGGGATATAAGATGCGAATATTTGGTGAACAGTGTGGATGTGGTCAAGGCAAAGCGGATCATTAACAGACCTTGTGCACTAGGCAAAGAACTTTGAAAGGTATTACTGTTATTTGTGAAGCAAATGAAGGACCCGGAGAGTGTACAGCACTGGCTAAAAAGTTAATCTTAGAAAACTTAAATTCTTGTCGGTTTGCAGGTATCTAGTTAGTTACATTCTAAAGCTTCTGCTTGAAATGTAAAGCAACCTGGTCAGTTTAAATTCAGGCATTACTGAAAAATTGAGTTACTTGTAAAGGCCGGTCATTTCACTTTGGTTCCATGTGTTTCATTAGGTATTTTAATTTTCAATGAATGTATTGTTTTTAGCCAAACTGGCCACAACAATTAATAATACATTCTACAAAAAGACATAAAACCTTATCAAATTTTCCCGATTAAAAGGGATACAGTCTAACCAATGATCAAATAAAAACAATTGCATTTTCATCATATGACTAAATTACATCATACTGTATTAGAGAAACATTGCTCTCAATCATGTAAATATAGCTCGACTTAGTGCAGTATTTATGGCTAAATAAAATGAAAAAAGGAATTTAATTAGCTGAAAATCAAATGCACACTGGACGAATGGTTCTCAGAATATTATATATGATCACACACAGCATTTAACCAATGTCCCATACACAGCCTTATGGGAAACCGCGTTTACAACGCTGCTATTACAACGCAGGTAGCTTACAACGCGATTGTTACAACAACCGCGTTGTTACCACGCGTGGCTTTACATCGCAAGTCGTTTCTACGACTTGCACTAGGTGGCGTGCAACACCAGGGAATGTGTTGTATTTGAAATCCACACCTTCCCTGCTGTTGCGCTAAACAAATGGAGTAGGAATAGTAATTTATACTATTCCTAAGTCCAGCACACCCCCTAGCGCAAGTCGTAGAAACGACTTGCGATGTAAAACCACGCGTGGTAACAACGCGGTCGTTGTAACAACCGCGTTGTAACCTACTGCGTGGTAATAGCACGCGTTGTAACATGCTATATTCTAGCCTTGTATCCATTGCCTATCGGCATAATTTTTTTTAATGCAATTCTGCTCTTCGTTTCCAAGCTAAGCAAATATAGGCTAAAACAGCTAGAACAATGACTGTCATCGGCATTCTTGCACAGATCCTCAGCCTCATTGCACTTTATGGTCTTAAACTTTAAAAAGAGTGGTCGTAGGTAGTGCTTACAAAGGCATAACGTAAAGTGGCACAACAAGAGAAAATGGGGTAACGTCTCTCGGCTCCAATCAAAAAACACAGCCAATAATCTGACCCCTCATCTGAAGATGGAGACCACCTTTTGGTTACTGAAGCCACCGGCAATGCTCCCAGTCAGAGATCTTTTTTCTGCTGGGTAGATATCAATGGAAATAATAGGGGCCAGATCTTGATTAAATGAGAAGTAACGTTTACACAGACAAGTGGCCGAAGTGATTAAAGTTCGCTTGGTTTCCATGGTCTCTGTATGCCTTAATTGCCACCTCAAGGCTA
The DNA here is from genome assembly GCF_964204655.1 of Triturus cristatus. Taxonomy (NCBI): domain Eukaryota; kingdom Metazoa; phylum Chordata; class Amphibia; order Caudata; family Salamandridae; genus Triturus; species Triturus cristatus. The sequence goes on along the minus strand of NC_140589.1, from coordinate 1,825,741,038 downwards.
TCCTTCGTGATTGTTTAAGGATGAAGCCAATATTCCTTCAGGTCAATACTAACCAAAACGTTTGACAAATGAATAAACCATGGTAGCTTGTGATGATCTTGTTACTTCATGAGATCTATTAGAGTGACTCTATATAATGCAAGTTCCTCCTTAGACTATACACAGAACCAGTATTTTAATGGTGCCAGAGCAATATAATCCTCAATTTTTCTAATACCTATGTCTGTTCTCACGGCAAGCATTGGCGTACCACGGCCTAGATGTAAAAGCCATCGTATGAAGTTATTTTTGGTAATTTGTAGTGCTGCAGTGTTCCGATATCCCCAAATCTCTCTGCCACATAGGCAAGCAGCCCTTGCTTTCATTTTATAGGACAGTGTTGCCGATTCCACTAAGCGACTGCCACAGGAATGTGCGAATCTCAGCACCGCTCCAGCTTGCTGGGCCAGGATGGTGTTGCTTTTGGAAAACTGCAGAGACCACAGGAGTTTTTCATCCAATTGGATTCCTAAATAGCTGGAATTAGATACTGGATTTAGAGCTGAGTTATAAATCTTAAAGTGGGCACGCAGTTTCTGCTTTTGGTTGAGAATCATATTTTGTTTTCTCAACACTGATGGACAATCTTCTGGCAGAGCAAAAAGACTCGAACCTTTCCAGCAGACAGCGCATCGATATCTCTGTTCTAACAGCACCGCATCATCTGCAAAATGCAGTATTGGTATATAATCGTTGCCAAATTTAGGTTCCTAAAGATCGAGATCCTGCAAAGTGGTTAGAACATCATTTATGTAGCAATTAAAAAGTGTTGGTGCCAAGACGCAGACCTTGTTTTACGCCTCGCTGTATTGGCATCGCCGTTGTATATTTACCTCTAGTACTAGATCTGATCCTTGTGGTATTTCCAGAGTGCAATGCAATTAGCAGCTTCAGGATTTTCTCTGGGGCACTCATTCCTCTTAAAATTTGCCATAATATAGAGCGATCAACACTATTGAAAGCTGTTTGGAGATCGACAAAGACCAGATAAAGAGATGACTGTTTTAAGCAAATATATTTAGAGCAGATTAGATTCAATCCAAACCTGGTCTACAGTGCTCTGACTCCTCCGAAAGCCTGCTTGATATGGTAAAACAATATCCCTTTCATCCAACCAGTGATTTAAACAAGATAGATGCAGCTTTCCGAACATTTTGCCCACACCATCAAGCAACAAAATTGTCCGGCAGTTAGGCACAAGGTCTCTGGAGCCTTTTTTGTGAATAGGCACGATTGCTGATTTTCTCCATGATGGGGGAATTTCTTCCAAAGACCAGATGTTATCAAAAGTGCGAGCTAGAATCAAAGAACAAAGTGTTAGCTGGTTTCAGAAAACATCTGAGGGAATTTTATCTGGCCCACCTGCCTTATGAGGTTTTTGAGCCTTGATTACGTGTACAATTTCCTTTTTGCTCAATTTCTGCTTTTGCTCCGGAGTTGATAAATTTGCAGAAGTTCAATGAACTATCGTGGAGAATGCATGGTCTGGGATACACTGTCTTAGGCCTTCATGCTGATCAACTGTTTGCTTTAGTTCTATATTCCCACTATAATCTTAGGATATGTTATGCTATATGTTTTGCACGTGAACTTCAGGAATACTCATGTTAATTGTGGCAAGAGTTGATCACAATAAAAATCACTCAATGACTTGCAGTAAAGGTACAACTCATCACAGCCACAAAGTGAACTGAGTCTCTATGCGCAAGTCTCTATGCGCAATTCCCCATTAATATTCATACTTGCAGACAATTTGCAAGATCTCTACAGCAACAGACAAATCAGTTAGCCAGACACAAAATGTAAAATTCTCTCCGTCTACTATGTCCCTATATCATAAGCTTTACCTTTAACAACAAGTAGACAGGCAAGCGGTCTGAAGTTTGATTGCAGAAACTCAAAGGATCTGTTCAAATAAACCAAAAATAACCTGCTTGTTTCTGAGAAGTGCCGGTACTCTCCAATTAAAAGTATAGCATTTCTCTTGAGAAGTGCCGGTACTCTATCTCTCAAAATAAAAAAGTGGCGGTACTCCGTACCGCACAGTACTAGCCCATTTAAAGCACTGACTGAAAACTTGAAACTACACTCAAGTGAAATGAAAGCCAGCTCTAATCATACTTTCTAGGTGTTTTATTTTTTATAAATTAATGATTACCATTTCAGTTTTTAAGTTTGTAAAATGGAATTAATTAAGGCGGGTTAGAGGACAGCCTACCATCACTGTCCACAATGTTACACTATAATTTTCAGGGGTAGCAATTAAGCAATTGACACATAGTACGTTTCGGGAATAAAGTCGAATCTGATTATTAGGCATAAACTCACAAAAGTTCAACTAAATCAAGTAATATTAACGGGGGAGACAGAAAAAACAAATTTCCCCGAATTTAGAATGAACAGCAATACATAAAATAGAGACATTGTGATCTGCTGCCTTAGACAGGAAATGTTCAACGTTTTAGTGCTCACAAAAGTTGAACACAAAGATCTATCCGAATTCTAAAGCAAGGTAATAAAGGGATTACTGCCATCATTTGTGGGGTTGTCCAATGCAGAGATTAATGTATGCATGGCCTCACTGGAGACCAAACTCAACCATTCGTAATTTTAGATTTACACTACAAACACCGCGACAACCCTCCCAGAAACGCTGTTCTCAGCTCTACTTTTCCAAGTACCGAGAAAACACTCAGAACACAGCCAAATACCAGACAGACTCAGGGCAGGGGATTAGCTTCCATACGACATTAGTTTTTGTCTGACTTCTGCTCTTGCCAAAGGTCAGATTCCTGAGGCTTATGTTTTGCTCTCTGAGGTTTCAGGCCAACTTTTTCTTTTCTAGTGTTCTCCTCTCTATTGTGACCACGTTCCTAGTCTGTGGTGTGAATTTTAAGGAGTCTCATACAGAAATGAACAAGGTACTTACCTTTGTTAACATAGTTTCTGGGCTCTGGTTGGAGACATTTCTAACCTCACGACTGCAAACCATTTTTTTTTCTGCTTTCAAATCTGATTCGGAGTTCGTGTGAAGGGGGAGTCCCACAGGGGTCAAAACTATCACCATTATTCTAAATACCTTCATCCCCCCCACTGCCATTTTTGCAAGAGATGGATGTACAATTCTACATATGCCATACCATTTGCACACATATACGCTGACAACAACCAGCTTCTATTTAAACTACGCCACTCACAAGCCCCCAATTCCGCTTCTGGCAGACACCCTTATGACATTTTGTCATTGGATGTCACTTCATTTCTAAAAGCGGATGATGAGGATGATACTGGGGGGGGAGGGGGGGGGGGGGGAAGAGTATCAAGTCACCTGAGGCTCCGGCACATGATTTTGGCAGTTAGAACTGGCGACAAATGATCTTACCTTATATTGACATCAATTACCATGTTACCATTATACAAGCATAAGTGCTATCCTGTTTGGTTTATGGTAGCTTCTGCCTCCAGGAACTTCAGGTCTGGAAAAAGTGACCAAATTGTTTACAACTAATCCAAAATGTAGTGGCCTACCTCATCACAGGTGCCCTCCGTCACCACTACATCTCCCCTTTCTTAATCAAATACACTGGCTGCCCATTAGGAATAAGCTCCTCTTCCTTTCCATACCCATGGTAATACTTCATCTAATAATCCATCACATAGCTCCTCAGCTCCAGACTGCTAAATTGCTAAACGTACAAATCGTCCAGATCGTTAACATCAAGGCGTCACTTTATACTGAACATCCCAAAAACTAGGACTCACACCTTTAGCCCTTCTGGAGAGTTCTTTCTTAATCAATATGAAGAGCACAGGTGGGACACCAGCTTTAGCAAAGGCGGACGCTTTTTTGGGGGGGTATTTGCAGCACGCTATGCGAGCTTTCACTATGGAGCCACACGCACCACTAGTGGGATGGAATGGCCAGCTCGCTCAATTCGTGTATTTTTAAGTTAGTTATTGATTTTATAAGCCTTTATAAGCCTTTCTGTTTTGTTCTGTGCTGGTGGCAAACATGGATTCCAGCATAGTCCATGCAGTTCAAGCACCTCAGTAGAAGTAGTAAATGTCTTCCTTTTCCAGGAATCGTAGAACTTACATTGCATTTCAACTCCAGCAAGAATGGCTCACCGTGCCGAATGTCTTTCCTGCCCCTGCACTGTGTTGTGGTTTATTTGTTTTTAGACTGGAACAGGGGCGGCTGGTGACATTTGAAAGTGGTGGGCCGTAAAATGTGTGGTGGAGCACAAAATCCCCACCGTCTGAAACCCTCTAGTCCAGGTCAGCTGGTGTCCATCCAAAAACACCGTACTTTTTAATTTCAGCCATTCCGTGCCTCACCCCAGTCTCCAAATTCTTACTCTAATATGTGCCCCGCAGTTATTGCTTAGTATTTTCACCACACTGTTATTAACATGTTCTTCAGGTACATCTTGTAATCTACCGTGTGCCACAAAAGAATAGAAACATTAACTGACAAACAGCAAAAATATTAGTGTGATGTTTCATGCCTGGAACAACAGCACCGCGCGCCTTTATGCAGATTATTAGAACCATAGTAGTACAACAGCTGTAACTATGCAAAGTGTAATAAAAGTTGCGTTAATTAGAACTGCTCTAATGACGTTCTTCACCGCACACTGAAATATTTTGCCGTGCTCTTAATACATTCCACATTCCAGTTGCAACACTGAACGTCATTTACAATGCACACCTTAAAAGCACATGCAGCATGCGAGGCGATTTTCACATGTATGGATGGATAGAAACTTGTAATTTGTAGAAAAATACTGGATGGCCATCACATTTCCATTAGTCAGCCATATTTATTTCAGCGTTAATAAACACACCAGAAAAATGTAATAAATATGAGTTACACAGCAATAAACAAACTATGATAGATTAAAAAAACACTTTTTTCCTAAATGTAAGATTAGCGGGTTAGGAGATAATCAAGACGGCCCACGCACCCAATCCTGCACTTGCTGGGTGTTGCCTCAAGGAGGAAAAACAAGTAAGGGGGCAAGATGGCGTAAAGTTCAGACCACGAACCAGCCACGCATCCATAAGTGCTCAATGAAACCGTATTCCTTAACGTTGTAGGGGACTCACTAGGGTGGGGGACCTTTGGGTACAGACAGGCAACAAACACGATGTGTAGGTGAATGGCGAGACCTGCAGCCTATATAGTGCCTCATGCCGCACTTAATTCAGGCACCGACAGCAGGTTAACACTGCACCAGTACCCTAATGGCCAGCAATAAACTGCGATCAATTTTCTCAAAATGTATCTGACTACTAGATCAGGGACAGGGTCCCCGAAGGTACCGTAACTCTTATCTGTAGCACTACAGAACTGCGCTATCTTCAGGAAGAAACACACCCGAACATAAAATACTAAGCCTACATGTAGTGAACACACGGACTTACGCACGTCTAATAATATTGATCCCGGCTACCCTCCAGTCGCGGTCTCGCAGGGGGGGGAAGTCGCGCGTGGTGGGGGGGGGGAAGTCGCGCGTGGTGGGGGGAGGGAAGTCGCGCGTGGTGGGGGGAGGGAAGTCGCGCGTGGTGGGGGGAGGGAAGTCGCGCGTGGTGGGGGGGGGAAGTCGCGCGTGGTGGGGGGGGGAAGTCGCGCGTGGTGGGGGGGGAAGTCGCGCGTGGTGGGGGGGGAAGTCGCGCGTGGTGGGGGGGGAAGTCGCGCGTGGTGGGGGGGGAAGTCGCGCAGGGGGTGTTAAAATAAAAAAAATTAAAATCCTACCTGAGGTCCTCAGCACGTCCGCGCCGCCTCGGGTCCGTCCGTTGGCGCCTACAGCCCACCTTACCTGACCGCCTCTGCCCTCTTCAAACTGGAGCCGACGTCGTCACGTCAGCGCTGCAGTGGCAACTCCTCAGCCTGTCAGCCAATCCTGGCGCTGCTGCAGCGCCAGGATTGGCTGAGGGCACAGCCTACTCCTCGCCCGCCGCCTGCCCATTAGGAGACCGAGGGGCTAGTAATGGGCATGCGCAAATCCGTGAAAACACAAGTGCGCATGGCTGGGCACGGGCTAAAAACTAGCTCACCATGCCCACTCATGCGCACTTGTGCTGTGCTGCCGCAATGCATGTCAGTCAACATGACGCCGGACCGCCCACGGTCCGACGTCATGATGACTCACTGACATGCATTGTCAGTTGAGTTCTCCGTCCCCACCCTCGGCATCTCTGAAAGTAAACTAAGCGCGGGTGGGTGCGTGGGCGGGGGGGGCTCCCGTCAGAGACCGAAGCTGGGCTATTTGTCTTTACTCCAGTTATGTGTGTACTGTTGATGGGGGGTGTTTGCGTGTCGAGTACCTCGAAGATTTGTGCGGTGGATTTGTGTAGTTAGCGCGGTGAAGTAAATCTTGACCTTTCCTGGAGGAAAGTAAAACATCACCGTTTACCATTTGAATGACGGGGGCACTGGGGCTCTAGGAAAAACACCCAGTTCACCTCTTTCCAGTGCGGCACTGGAAAGAGGTGAACTGGGTGTTTTTCCTAGAGCCCCAGTGCCCCCGTCATTCAAATGGTAAACGGTGATGTTTTACTTTCCTCCAGGAAAGGTCAAGATTTACTTCACCGCGCTAACTACACAAATCCACCGCACAAATCTTCGAGGTGCTCGACACGCAAACACCCCCCATCAACAGTACACACATAACTGGAGTAAAGACAAATAGCCCAGCTTCGGTCTCTGACGGGATCAATGGGGGAGCACAGAGTCCCAGACCCTGTCTCCTCGGTCAGATGTCCCTGCCCGACCGGTTTTAACTTTATTAAAAACTAAGCTTGCCAAAGAACACATGGCTCCCTGCTTCTTCTGTACACATCCAGGCACTGTGTGCTGCTCCTCTGTGGGGTTTGTGTGATTGGCACATGCGCTGTGAAAACACTCCAGGGCGCTTCCAAAACACCCCATCATAACGGGGACGTAGACCCGTAATTTCCCATTTGTAGGACTTCTCCAGTCCCCGCTATTAAACAAAAATCCCGTCAGGCATGTTTGCCAAGGCAGTGGGCACTGCCCCTTGTTCTGCCTCCTACTCACGGGGGCACACAAGCTAAAATGTGGAGCCAGCCCCAAATGACACACCAGACTACTCGCACGGTTTATTGCGGAAGACTCACGTTTTCTTACGAACAAACGACATTTGAACCCATCTACCTCCTAAAGTGTCCCTAAAGCCATGTCAAGGGTATGGCTAAAGGCAGTGCCCCCTCGGTTCGCCCCCAAACGCAAACCGCTGGTGTTAGCTAATAAAGTTACCTAGTTAGCGGCACATTTTAGAAATATTTTGTTGCAGAAATAATATTAACCTGTCTCCCGAGGAGAATGTTTTAGCTTGAGAAAGTTAAACAAAAATAAGTATCGACATTTTGCCTAACACAGGAGATTTCTATGTCCGACACAGCAAGAGTTAACATATTTGAGAAACGTGAACACACACAGACAAATACATATTTATTAACACACAGAAAGCACAGACATATTAAAACACGCATAGAAACCAGTATAGAAGACACAAAAAACCATTCACACCCAAGTCACATTTCAACATCTAAAATAAACAATTGCATCATAATATCAGATATAAAATCAAATACATTAACCCCTTCCCTGCTCATGACGGAACCACTCCGTCATGAGCCACGGTTGCGCTGTGCTCATGACGGAGTGGTTCCGCGCTCCGCCCACGCGGCGCTAATTCCCCGCCTGTGCGGGCGATTAGCGCAGTGGGCGGACACATGACGGAACCACTCCGTCATGAGCACAGCTCAACCGTGGCTCGTGACGGAGCGGTTCCGTCACGAGCACAGCGCCACCGCGTTGCCCCCAAACCCCCCCCCAGCGCCGCGGCGGAATTCCTGCCGCGTCGAAGGGGTTAAAAACATTCATTGCGGGCTCACACAGCAGTTTTCCAAAAAGCTCCTACTCGGAAGGCCAATACATCATATTCCAGGAGTAGGATAGCAGCAAACTCACCTTGCCTGGTCCACACCGCCACCGATACTGCCGCCACCGCCAGGAGTCATAAGGGGGCCAAAATCTGTTCACAGCAGCAGCGGGTTCAATCTACCGCGTCGCCGCCCCGGGACTCAAACCCCCGGCAGCCCCTGCGGCGGCGCGTTGAGCTGACGCTGTGAAAGCGCCAGGTGGCGCCTACAAACATCGCAGAGGCCGGCGGAGCTGCAGGAAAGCAGCAAACTCACCTTGCCTGGTCCACGCCGCCACCGATACTGCCGCCACCGCCAGGAGTCATAAGGGGGCCAAAATCTGTCCACAGCAGCAGCGCGTTCAATCTACCGTGTCGCCGCCCCGGGACTCAAACCCCCGGCAGACCCTGCGGCGGCGCGTTGAGCTGACGCTGTGAAAGCACCAGGTGGCGCCTACAAACATCGCGGAGGCCCGCTTCGCGGGACGCGCCGGGCGAAGCCCGGGCAAAGGACGGGCCCTCTGTGGCCCTCAGAGGACCGATTGAGGCCGGGACGGGCCACGTTATTTGGCTGCTAGGTATATATTTGATATCAACCGGACTTGGTGACCTGTTTAATTCCACGAACTAAGAGGCGCTACTGTGTAGGCTAAGAAAGTGTCTCATGTGTAATAATCAATTTAGTTTGGCTAACTCTTATCTTTGCGCAGGCATTTTATTGGCTTTTCATAGCCCGCAACTGTTTAATTAAATCTTAATAAATCCCGAGGTATCCACGACAATGTCGAAAACAACGTCAGGAAGCAAATCTACCACTGCTACAACACTAGATAACTATCTAGTAAAAGTTGTTACTAAAATAAACAGTGAAAGACGCAAATCACTAGGCCAGGGCTCTACCCCGACCACCATCTCCCCTCCATTGATCAGTACACCCACTTTGTTATCTCCGCCCACTCATGGTGTGAATTGTTGTATTGTAAACCATGATCTGGCAACTTTGGGTGATCTAGTCCCCATTTCTTCTGACATAGAATTGGTTGAAACTAATAGGGACGTTTTAAAAGATATAAATGAGGCTCCACTAGAGGAGTCTCCTGATCCGGTAATACAGAGAGTTTTGAGACCCCGCAAACATACCCAATCTAAACGGGGAGGTGCTCGTAGTAGTAATAAAAAAACCGGTTCTGTGTCTTTAACTGGGGACACCCTGAGGGAAGACCCATCCAACAACCTAAAGACAAAGATAGATTCTGATCAATTAGATTGTCTGGTAGGCATTTTGGAGGCTAAATTTCTAAAGATAGTTGAACCCTTAGTAATCAAAATTGATGAACTATCGGCGGAAATTGAAAGTTTACGAAACCTTTTAGGCCCTCGTAGTAACCCACCTGTGAAAGCTAGTATTGCAGCCGGGGGTCCACGCGGATTTGTTGAGCCACATAAATCCCTTAAGGAAGTCTCAAATCCTGTTGAACCCTCAGATGCTGCATCTATGATAGCAGGGAATAAAACCACATCCCCAGATAGTCGCCCAAAGAGCAAGAGGGAAACCAGGATCACACGTACAGCAGGAGCATGACCAGATTTACCCCCTGAATGTGCCCCTTTTGTGGCAGTGTTGACAAATGTTCCACACCTGATGGATGGTGATCAGATTAATAAATCAGAATCCCACGAATCCCTTAAGAACAAATCTGTTTCATGGTTAAACAAACAGTGTGGGTTTCCTGTGCAATTATCACACCAGATATTAACTACTAGAAGAATTTCATGGATAGGGCATTCCCGTAAGAATACAAAGGGGGACTGTGTTATAATAAACTTTAGTAATCCTTCTCTAGTCAATAATGCCCTACTAAAAGCCACCCTGCTCCCTCAAAATGATCAGGGTATCACTCTCCGCCCACTGGGATATTTTTATAGGCATCATACAAACCAACCCATTAGTGACCTGTTGAAGAGTAGAGCATTTAGCCATGAAGGACAGTTTTCTCACGGTGTTGTTACATCTAATCGTTTCCAACCTTTGAGTGATTTAGACTCAAATGATTGACTTCATCGTGATTGGGTTCTTCCTATATCCATCAGGGAAGCTTCTACATCGACTATGGAGGAGGATCAGGGGATAGCAGAAATTTAGTCAAACAAGGGGGTGGAGGGTATCCCTAACGTTATGACAATAGAGAGGAATGTTAAAGATGGTAATGTGGATAGCTCAGCTATTGTCCTACCCCAGCCTGTAGGTACAAGGGTCCTTAGCTGGAATATATCTGGCCTTAAAAGTAAAGCGTATGATCCCTTGTGGAGGGATTGTTTATTAGGCTGTGAAATTATTGGGCTACAAGAGACCTGGGACACGGAAAGTACCTTTTTGCTGGATGGGTATTCTGCTTTTTGGTCACCCGCGGTGGTCTCCTGCAGGGGGAGGGCAAAAGGTGGACTTTTAACCCTCATCTCATTGACACTTGAGGGTTTCTATAGTAAAGTGGAGACAGGTTCGCCTTATTGCCTTGCAGTGGAAATTCAAACCAATTCAAACGGGAAATGGCTTATTGTCAATTTTTATAATTCTTTTACCAAGAGCACGCCAAACGAACATTTAGTCAGTCTATATGATTTTTTGCAAATGTATGATGATAAAAATAAGAATCCCTATTCGGTTATAGTGCTTGGTGATTTTAATGTTCATCGTTGTTCAAGCAACTGTTTTGTATTGGACAGTTTAGGTCCTTCAAACCAAGGAAATATTCACTTTGAACATACACCGCAGGGTATGTTCCTAGATGAGCTCCTCGCTGGAAATGCTTTGGTTCATCCCGCTAATCATTTGGATGATATTCCAACATATAAAGGAAGTGGCCTGGGCTTCACCATTGATTATATTTTTGTAAGCACAACCTTAGTAGATAATGTAACACAGTACAAGGTCAACTGGTCTATTCATGGTGACCATAATTCTGTCCAGATGACCTTGTCTGACGACCTAAGGAAAAGAGATTCTGATAATCTTACTGTTGGAACTGTGGATATAAGGCCAACTGACCAATCACGTCGTTTGAAATGGTGCCGAGTAGTACCAAAGGACTTTAATGAAAATTTGTTGGAAAAGGTTGGGGATTAAATGTTTACGTGTTTGCAAGATGGAATCATTGGTGAAGTGGTCCTGACAGCTTATGGTAAAATCTGTTCACAGGTCAACAGTGACCTTAAAAAAGCATATAAGGCCAAACCCATGGATGGGGAGAAATGGTTTGATCATAGTTGCTCACTAGCCCAACGGAAGATAATGAGAGCTTTGAAAGTTGTCCCACCTGACAAAGCAGAAATCGCTTTACTCAGGAAAGCCTATAAAAAGGCCCAGACTAAGCGTAAAAATGAAATTAGGGAAGAAGCTTGGAATGAACTTTTATCTATAGATGTCATTAAAAATAGTGCCAAATTCTGGTCCGTGGTAAACAAGCCCTTTTTTAATGGCAAAAGTAATAATGAGCTTGACTGCAGTATTCAAGAAGAAAAAGGGTTTAGTCACTTTAAACAGGTGTATGATGGAGACGGTTCCAGGGTGGCACCTACATTAAACCTGGAGAATTATACTCTGTCTTTTACTGAATTAGAGGTCACACATGCCATCATGCAAATGACTAGCAATAAGGCTCCGGGACCTGATGGAGTCCCGGCAGACCTTTTAAATCAGACATAAAAACCTGGTCTAAAATTTGATTCAATGTTTTTGTTAATGCATGTCAACTGGGTCTGCCTCCTACCTGGGCGAAATCTGTCATAATACCTATATATAAAAAAGGCGACAGAGGTGATCCGAGCTGTTATCGCCCAATATCTTTAATAGATTCCTCTGTGAAAGTACTGGGGAGGGTGGTCCTTGCCCAACTGACTGGTTGGTTAGAGGAGACAGGAACACTCTCTAAGGCCCAGTACGGATTCAGAAAAGGGATGGGCACCATAGATCAATGCCTAAATTTACAACTATTAATAGGCAAATATACGGTGGCCAAGAAAGGAGTCTTATTGGTAGCCTTTATGGACCTGTCATCGGCTTTTGACCGTGTAAATAGGTCAAAACTGTGGTCCTTGCTCTTATCCCATGGAGTAGACAATAACGTCGTCTACTTCTTAGCTGACCTACACAGGGATCTAACGGCCACGGTACGGTATGATCAATTGGGCAATTGTACAAAAGACATACACATATCTAATGGAGTTAGACAGGGGTGCATTTTGGCACCCCTGCTTTTTATGCTTTATATAAATGAATTAGATAATGCTTTAATCACCTCTTGTAATGACATCCCCCGTGCAGGGAAATGTTTAATTCCCGCACTTTTATACGCCGATGATGCCGCCCTACTCGCAAGAACGGGAGTGGGCCTTCAGTTACTGCTAGATTCATTTGCGGGTTTTATGAAGGCGTTGGATTTAACTGTTAATTTTGCAAAATCGCATGTTATGGCTTTTGGTCCGAAATCAACAAAGATTAAAACTTTTAAATGTGGGGGCCACCCATTATCCAGGGTATCATCATTCCCTTACCTGGGCGTTCTTTTTGATGATCAAGGTTCTTGGGTAACCCAAATAACTGCAAAAAAGATTGTTTTATCTAGAGCGACTGTGGCTGTTCTAGGTTTCGCTAGAAAGTTAGGTGCCAGGCCAATGAAGGCCCTTATTCAAGTCTATAGAGCCAAGTGCTTCTCTTTGGCAATGTATGGAGCTGAGGTATGGGGTATTAAAAATGTTAAAAGTATACCGATTGTTGAGGATAGGTTTTAAAAAAACCTCCTTTCAGTCCCGATCTCGACTGCCAATTATAATGTCCATCAGGAGCTTGGAATTGGTTTTGTAGAAGACTCCATTGCCCTGGCCCCATTACTGAAATGGATCAGCATCTGGTTAAACCCGGACTTACAGCTCAATCGCACGATCATGAAAGATTGTATATCACTGGATTATGGGTCACGCATACCCTGGCTGAAATATATTCAGAACCTGGAAATAAAGCTAGGTAGACCTGAATTATATCAGTCACCAGAAGCCCTAGTAAAGGGAGATACAAAATGGTGTAAAGAAACCTTTATGCATATAGCTACCATGGATAGGGAAGGGAATGAGCTGGTAAAGGGCACCGTTAGGGCTCATCAGCTATGTAAAACAACACCATCCATGGAATCATACCTAGGATTTGTCACAAATGTAAATCACCATTTCTTATTGACTAGATTCAGATTAAATCAATTACACCTACTGTTTGGAGAAAAGAAAGGTTGGAAAAGGGTTGAGGATCTTGGCCCTTGCTCTTGTGATAATTTTTCATTACAGGATATGACACACTTTCTTTTCTTCTGTGAGCACTTTATTGATATCAGGAAACGCTTTTTACTCCCTATATTAAAAAACAAAGGCTTTGTGCAGGTGAGACCTGCTCTCCTTTACGTTCAAATGTTAAATGATGTTTGGGAAACCTATAACATTGCGAATTTTTTATCTACTGTAATTAGATTTTTGAGGCAATGAACTGTATCCTCTTTTAAATGCTTTTTAAATGGAATTATTATTTTTTTTTAGCCTTAGTGACTATTTAAATTGAAATCTGTATCCTTTTAAGTGTTTTTATAGTAGTATGCTTTTATGGTTTGCATTTAAACCGAATAAAGACTTTTGACTGACTGACTGAGTAGGATAGATCTATATGCTGTTTCGAAGTGAACAGCTAAATTGTTTTAAAAATAGGGTATTAAAAGCCATTTAGCATACGTAATATAAAACTTACAAAAAAATAAAAAGTGTAATGTAGTTTGCCCACTCTGGCCATCACACGGGCCAGGCAAGAGATCAAGATTAGCATGAAAACCGAGGGGGAAACAAAGTAAACATTTCACAGTGCCCGCTCTTAAGCGAAAAAGGAGTCCCCTTTCCCACCAACCTATAGGCTTTGTGAGGTAGCTGACCAACTGATAAAATGTATTCTCGATTGACATAAAAGCAACTACAGTTGGTTTCTTGAACTCCCTGCCTAGTCTTGCCTTACTGTAATGCATATAGAGTGCCATTCGAACTTCTTTTTAGCTAACAGTATCTTTCTCATTTGGACTTGCAAAAATGTGCTCGTAGTTAGCCCTGCTTAGACTTGAGCGTACCTCTGCTAGCCACGGAATGCCCATTCCCTTTTCACATTTAAGGCAGTCACCTATATTCTCTTGTGCAAGTGTTACCACTGGGTTTTTCCAAATGGCTAGCCAGAATAGGGCGGGGTGTACCTGTATATAGTCTTCAATGTAATGTAAATTCAGTTCACTAAGGCAAGCATACACGTGGAGATGGGGAACCTAAAAGTTTTCCGGCAGAACCAGTTTTCGTCACGCTGGATGCTGCAGCTCCTGGAGAAGCTCTGGACCTCCACGCCATAGGTTGCCCTGGGAATACACTGCAGTTTAAAAAAAATTACAATTGCCAAAACAGCACCCGTCATCCTACGTTGTGGTAGGCTAAGAACCGAGTTATTAGCTTTGGAGAACTGTTTCCTACAATATGCCATGTGGTCAGACCAGGAACCATTGGCAGCAAAAACAAGCCCCAGATAGGGGAAAGTGCTAGTGCATAGTAAACTTTGAGTGTCCACGGAGATGGAGTTTAAAAAGGTGCTTCCTTGGTCCACAAGCTATTATAAAAGATTTTTTTTAATTAGTGCATAGATCTAAAGTGGCCATAAAATCGACAAAACCCTGCACTGAAAGGTGTAGAGCATTAGGTGTGCGGCCCATTAAAACCATGTCATCGGTGTATAATAGGGCGGGAAGTATATTGCCATGACCCCTCTGCCAACCCTGATGTCATTAAAGACCTCACCCCCATTATTGATCCTAACCCGAGCGCTCAGATCCATGGGCAAGTATGCTAAGAAATGTACTAAGGCCGCATATAGCCCATATTCTAATAGGATGGACCACAGCAGTGACTGGTTTACATATTCGAAAGCTGAGGTCAAGTCTATGAAAGCCAAATAAATAGGTGACCTCTGTGCAATAGTGTACTTCCCAATTATTAATCTGAGGTTTAGACATTCCTCAATGGTGCTCACTCTACTCCTAAAACCTAGTTGGCATGGTTTTAAAATAAGATTGTCTTCGGACCAAGTTTTAATCTGATTATATAAAACCCTCCCTAGGATTTTCAGAGTATTGTCAATCAGGGAAATGGGTCTACAACAACTGGGTTGGGAGCGGTCTTCTTAAACATTGGGACAGTGATGCTGGTTGAACAGGTTCCAGGTAATGGGGCATGGGTTAAATTATTAAAAACATTCAGCAAGGGTGGAGCCCAAAAATGGGGTTTGTACTTAATAGGGTCGATAGGAAACCCATCAGGACCGGGGGCTTTATTCCCCAGCTTATGATGTATGGCTTCCTCAACATCGGGTAGGGATATAAATACCCCTACCTATGGGGGCTTGAGGCCCAAACAGGTCTTCTTCTTATGGGGTGGCTGTATAGATCTTGGAAAATGAGCTTCCCAGGCCTCATTTGTTATGTTACCGCTAATCGGTGTTAGTGATTGTCCCATTGCTCTCATGCCTTTAACGGCAGCCCAAAAAGTTCCCATTCCTTAGGCTGGCAGCATTGGCGAGAGCAGCCCATCGGTCAGATACTAATTCATCCTTCCTGCTCGATATAACCAGCTTGTACTTCTGTCTGAGCGACTGGATTAAAGGGGGGTTAGTTGATAGGGTCTTCCGTAGTTGTCTATTAATCGCTGAACAATCGCTATTGAGTCATCTGGGACCCTGCTGCGTAAAGGTAGCAGGTTTTGATAGCGCAGATTTTAGGACCTCATAAAGTTTAGCAAATGCGCTAATAACCTCGGGGTTGGGTTCCTGTCCGGACAAAGAATAATCAAAAAGTTCCAATTTGTCCCCAACTACCATGTGGAACAAGTCAGCACTATTAATCCCTCGACACACTAATCTTAATTTGTCGTTTGAGGGTACCAGATCCCTGGCGCCGCATTCTATTTTGTGCATCAGCCTCAGGGATAGTTTAAACACTACTTGAATCGGATTATGGTTGCCGTGGGGTGTGGGGATGACCGCTGCTTTCACTAAGAAGTCTTCAAGAGGCCGGGGGGGGGGGGGGAAGAGAAAGATAATCAATGGTACTTGCACAACCCCTTCCTCTGAATGTTAGGTCGGGTGGGTCGTTATCATTAATTGCAGCGGCAATGTCCATGACATTACTCAAAGCATGGTTCTGCAAGTGCTCCTTTAGCTCCATGCCCCTATGACAGATTTGTCCTCTACTCCTTAGCCTTGAAGTTACAGTCTCTTTACTGGGGAGTTTGGCATTAAAACCTACGCCAAGGCAAATACCGGCTTTTGTGTCGAGACCATTACTATTCTCTAAAGTGGCAACAAAGTCAAATAGATTAGAAAAATTTATGTTGGAGGAATTGTGGAAGTCATTATTATAGAAATTAAGTAGATAAATGGACACCCCCTTTTATATAGCAAAGCTTGGAATTTGTCGCTATGGGTATGTAGGACCTTAATGCGGCCCCCAGCGGCAATATTCACCCAGATAGAGAGACCGCCAGATGGCCGACCAGATTTAGGAATTGGGGCCAAGACGTTAAAGCATTCAAACCCTTTGAGGTATATATCTTTGGCATCCCAGGTTTCTTAGAACATCACAATGTCCTGTTGTCTAACCAATTCCAACCAATCTGCTAGGTCAACTTTTGATTGTAGGCCGGCGATAGTCCAGCTGAGTATGTTTAGGTCTGGGTTGACACGAGCTCAGGGGGGAAGCGTGGCGACATGATTGTGTGATTCAAATATATTTGAAGCATGTGTGAGTGTATGATCAGCCTCATCAATTACAGGGGGTGATAGTGGTCAATGCTGGGAGTCCTTATTTGACAAGGCCAAAAATGTATTTTGGGCAGAAGATATAGACACACAATTATACACAATATATTTATATATACAATAAACACAGTCATGCAAACCTAGAACATACCAGCGGCCTGGTTCACAAGAATGTCGGACTCTATTAGACTATGTTTTTGTTTGCTTGTACCCTTTCTGGATGTATAAACTGTAAAGCGCTCTGATACTCTCGGTGGTCATGTTCGCGCTATATAAAACTTTTTTAATAAATAATAATAATACAAGTACACACACAAGCACGAATACGGACTCACAAGCGCACACACGACAACGCAGGCATGCACATATAAACACACACAGAACGGCACTAGAACATAGATAAGCACACACACATGCTATCAGATTTACAGTACGGGCATATAATTATTCCTTGCTTCTCTTTAGCACCAGAACGCACACCACCAAAGCCATTGCGTATCCCTGCCCTGCTCTCTGGCTGCACCAGGACTCCCACCACTCACGCCCGTGCAGTGTCTCTCTGTCCGTCTATCTGGGTGCACAAGGACACACACCATCCGCAGTGCAGTGTGTCTGCTAGCCCAGAGCTCTGAGTGCACTGGGACGCACACCACCGAAGCCAGTGCACTGCGTTTCCCTGGCCAGTGATCTGGGTGCAGCAGAACGTAAACCACCCACGCCAGTGCACTGTGTCTGACTGCCCAGCGCTCTGGATGCACCAGGACGCACACCACCCAAGGCAGTGTAGTGTGTTTTACATGCCCAGCGATCTGGGTGCAGCAGAACGCACACTACCCACAACAGTGTACTGTGTCTCCCTGCCCAGTGTTCTGGGTGCACAAGGACTGCCACCACCCAAGCCAGTGGAGTGTGTCTCCATGCCCAGCTCTCTGGGTGCACCAGGACACACGCCACCCAAACAGTATCTGTGGTAAATTTTTGTACTTCCTACCATTCTTATGGGAGTTTAGAATTTATCTGTGTGCATCTTTTATGTTATTCATGTACTCTGAAGTGTAATGTAACTTGTTCTTTTGTAAAGCGAACCGACACCTTCGGGTAAAGTTTGCGCTATATAAAAACGCATTACAAAATAAATAAATCCCTTGGAGGCACAATCTCGTCCTTGCTGTACACTGTATTTTCATTTACTGTTGCCTGTGTATATTTCTGACATTCTGTCTGCCTCCTTCACATACCAAACATTCGCAAATGCGAGAGCAAATGCAATAGGTCTCGCATTTGCGAACAATTGAGCTATTGGCATTGTAAATGAGAATGCCTTATATTTATGTGTTGGTTTTCAAAACAGTTAAATAAAAGGCATTGTCATTTACAATGCCAATAGCTTGAACTCTCGCAAAGGCGAGACCTGTTGCATTTCAAATGCTTGTTTAACTCTATGACATAGATTTTTAATTTCTTTCTGTAAGCACCATGAAGCTCAGTGTAAGTGTGCTTTATAAATAGATACATATAGATACACACACAACACCATTGGGTCAGAGGTACTGGATTTAAATCTGGATGAATTACCACGGTCTACACTTTCGCAATTTCATACAGTGATAGAGGCTGGATCGGGTTGGCTTTGTGGGCCCGAAGGCACACCAGAGGGAACCAGAATCACACTTCAGATCTGCAGCACTGCCTCTTACAAGTCCACTGTTTATGTGTGTCCAACAATGGCCCAGGGAATCTGGGGTGCGCCGGAACCAACTGCATGATCAGCTCGGACTCAGGAGACATTGGGCGAACGCAAGCTTTCTCAGGATGACCTTGTGCCTTCTCATTGGTCCTAGAGTGGCAGCATGGGGGTAAAGCCTCAACTGGTCTCCTGTACTTGAGCCTAAACTTCAGTTTGGAAGACTTTGACCTAGAAATTGATGTTTTGCATTAGTGGCATCGGGACTGCAAAACGGGCTGTGCGATAATTGTTGTTGATAGTGCGGTGATGGATCCCACCCAGCGGGGACAACACGACACTTCTCATCAGCATTGTGGTTCTGAATGTGTCTGCATTGGTTATTGCTGCAATGTATATTTGTATTGTTCCTTTTGTAGTTTCTATGGAAATGCTAAAAAAAAAAAAAAAAAAAAAAAAAAAGACAAGTTAAAAAAGAAACGGGGCGTCATTTCCATAAAAAGTGAAAAATTGTATCAGGGCTTCTTTTTCAATTCAAGCTAGTTGGATACTTGAAAGCGTCAGAGTTTGCAACTGGTACTGGTGACCCTCGGAAGTCTGGCGCCCACTCTCCTCCCAGCTTCCCACATTAGTACTGTTGATTGATGCTTGAACGGCATCCAATCTGGGAGCCTACTACAGCAACACTTACAAAGAGCACAAACAAATCCAACTGCATCAGCCAGAAGAAACATCTGCTGCACTGCTGCCGAGGGAAGGGCCTGACCGCACTTCAGTAAAGAGAACCATGCTTTCTCGAGCAATTTGAGGACAGCTACTCACAGTGAGGTACAAGACCACCATTCTTGAGATGCCGAAAACTGGACGAGAAATGCACACAACTTTGTGTTCAAGCCACAGCTTGCAAACGACGGCAAGACCGATTCCATGCATGGAGAGAACACTGCCAAGCGGTGCTAATGATGCACACGGGGTGCTAGCTGAGATAGCAAAGCGTGTACAGCCTGATGCACATAAGCTTAAGAGAGAACTGAGTCATGGGTACACACAACACTACTCAAGCTTCCATCCATGCCCTAGGAGAATGTCCACATCACTGCCGTCAGAGTGACATGCCCTGCCACGGTCCTAGTAATAGGTCCACATCTGTGCCATCAGGGAGGCATACCATACCATAGTCCTAGTGGTATGTCCACATCAGTGCCATCAGAGGGGGACCAGCAATATGTCCACATCAGTGCAGTCAAAGCGACCTGTCCTGCCACGGTCCCAGTAATATGTCCACATCAGTGCAGTCAAAGCGACATGTCCTGCCACGGTCCCAGTAATATGTGCACATCAGTGCAGTCAAAGCGACATGTCCTGCCACGGTCCCAGTAATATGTCCACATCAGTGCAGTCAAAGCGACCTGTCCTGCCACGGTCCCAGTAATATGTCCACATCAGTGCAGTCAAAGCGACATGTCCTGCCACGGTCCCAGTAATATGTCCACATCAGTGCAGTCAAAGCGACCTGTCCTGCCACGGTCCCAGTAATATGTGCACATCAGTGCAGTCAAAGCGACCTGTCCTGCCACGGTCCCAGTAATATGTGCACATCAGTGCAGTCAAAGCGACCTGTCCTGCCACGATCCCAGTAATATGTGCGCATCAGTGCAGTCAGTATTACATGCCCTGCACAGTCCTAGCAATATATCCACATCAATGCTGTCAGTGTGACATGTCCTGCAACGGTCCTGGTAATATGTCCACATCAGTGCCGTCAGAGTGACATCGTACCACAGGACTAGTGATATGTCCACCCTAGCGCTGTCAAAGCGACATGTCCTGAGGTGCTACATTGTTGCCTCCTGGTCTAAAGAGGGGCTTTAAGTTAAAAAGGACATTTTCATGCATGCGAACTTACAGCTATATAGAAGTGAGATGTACATCAAACCGGCGGTTTGAAATTAATCATGTATAAATACTTACCTGCTTGCATTTTTTTCTCCCTAACAAATCAGTTTACACTCAACTTCCATTAGAAGAGAGTAACATATTGCCACTCAAAACATAATCCGGATCTCTGGAATGAATGGAATATTAAACAAAACCAATGAAAATGAAAAGGCCGCTGTTGGTTACGTCTAGACGGCGCAATGTCCACTTCCAGGTACACAAAGGCGCGATCTCTGGGCGTCATGGGAGGAGGCGGCGGGCACCTTTGTACACAGAACACCTGCTGCCATGAAAGCCAGTGTCTGCAACCGGGCCCCGCTGCAAGCAACCTGGCCTCAGGCCCCAGGGGAAGCCACTGGTCTGCCTGTAGATTAGGAGGCGCAGCGGGCCAGACAGACAGGCAAGACAGACAGGCAAGACAAAGGGAACCTTCTCAAGTGTTGGCAGCTGACGGAGGCAGCGCCTACCACACTGCTTCTCGGCGCACACACAGCTCAGTCTCAGTCTTTCCTTTATTTCTATATTTCACTGGAAAATCACAAAGCACAGGAATAAATAACGGAGAAAAAACACATCAGTGGCATTCACGGTGTGTCATGGGCACTAGTGCTGACCCTGGCAGCGGTCTGAACTGTGCACAGCGTTAAGTGGGCCCCTCAGGCTTCTGGGCCCCGGGGCCACTGCACCTGCTGCCTATCAAAGCGAAATCCCTGACAAACATTGCCGCAAACCAACGACTACAAAATTAGATCTAAATTTTGTTAGAGGACAATCTTAACAATCAATGACACATGATCTTTCAGCACTGCACACCCCAGATGGCCAACCGAATAAAACATTTTACACTCTGCTGCATTAGAGGGTTCATCATCACAGGCGGTTAGAACCCGGGCCGGGTAGGCAAAGCCGGACCCATTAGAGGCCCGGGCAAAACGCCGTCCGGGGGCGGCGCCCCCCCCCGGCCACCCCCTTCCTGCATTTACATAAGGGCTAGGCCAACGGGGGCCAGGATTGGGGGGGGGATAAAAGGGGGACACAGGGTCCAGTGGAATCACAAATCCCCCCCCCCGGGCCAAGGACAAAGAAGGAAGAATCCCACCCACCCACACCTAAGAGTCGGGCGTCGCAGCTGCAAGGTGGAGGGTAGCGGAGCTAGACGGACTAAATTAACAAACGAAAGGGGAGAACCCATTAGAAGATAGATGAGAGGCTCTCGCAGTGCCTTGGGGATGCCGTACGGCAGGGGCACTGAGGGAGCCAAAAGGGCGTAACGCCGCCAGCAAAGAATAGAGACAATGCTCTCCCCATGACCCTTGGGATGCCTCACGGCAGGGGCTCAGAAGGAGACAAAAGCAAAGGACCCAGTCACAAGAAATTAAAGTAGATACGCAAGAAAGGCCCTTGAGATGCCAGCCGGCAGGGGCCTCTGGGAGAAGGGAGGGCCCACGTAAGGGCACAGGGCGAGCGGGACGGCACTTGCGGCCCAGACAGGTCCAAACGGAGACCCGCCAAATCGGTAGCAAGCTGAAGCCTAGACCCGGAAGCAGGAAACACAAAAAGGGTTGCCTTCCCTCCCAGGTGATTGATAAAGCTGGGTCAAGAATAATAATGCAACATGTACATAACCATGAACAATGTGATACAAATGTATAAAGTGATATTATGCGAATAAACTGCGACCTTTTCAGGCACCCAACAAAAGTTGTCAGTGGTGATTTGAGGTAGCAGAGCATAGCTGGATGGTACGAGGGGGGGAAGCGGGGAGGAGAGATTCGCCGCCTGGATGGGGTTTGGTATTCTCAAATTATCGGAGAAAACAAGTTGGTTTTTGGGGCAGACATGCTTTCCTGACAGAAGCTGGTGGCCTGGGCAGGGATGCTTTCCTGAAACACACGGGGGTGGTCAGGTAAGACATGCTCTTGTGACACAAGCTGGTGGTCGGGGCAGACATGCTTTCCTGAAACAAGCTGGTGGTCGGGGCAGACATGCTTTCCTGACACAAGCTGGTGGTCGGGGCAGACAGGCTTTCCTGACAAAAGCTGGTGGTTGGAGCAGACATGCTTTCCTGAAACCAGCTTGTTATCGGGGCAGACATGCTTTCCTGAAACACACAGGTGTGGTCGGGGCTGACATGCTTTTCTGAAACACACGGGGGTGGTCGGGGAAGACATGCTTTCCTGACACAAGCTACACAAGCTGGCGGTCAGGGCAGACATGCTTTCCTGAAACAAGTTGTTGGTCGGGGCAGACATGCTTTCCCGCCACAAGCTGGTTGTCAGGGCAGACATGCTTTCCTGAAACATGCAGGAGAGGGCAGGGCAGACATGCTTTACTGAAACAAGCTTGTGGTCGGGCAGACATGCTTTCCTGACACAAGCTACACAAGCTGGTGGTCAGGGCAGACATGCTTTCCTGAAACAAGCTGGTGGTCGGGGCAGACATGCTTTCCCGCCACAAGCTGGTTGTCAGGGCAGACATGCTTTCCTGAAACATGCAGGGGAGGGCAGGGCAGACATGCTTTACTGAAACAAGCTTGTGGTCGGGCAGACATGCTTTCCTGACACAAGCTACACAAGCTGGTGGTCAGGGCAGACATGCTTTCCTGAAACAAGCTGGTGGTCGGGGAAGACATGCTTTCCCGCCACAAGCTGGTTGTCAGGGCAGACATGCTTTCCTGACACAAGCTGGTGGTCGCGGCAGACATGCTTTCCTGACACAAGCTACACAAGCTGGTGGTCGGGGCAGAAATGCTTTCCTGACACAAGCTGGTGGTCGGGCAGACATGCTTTCCTGACACAAGCTGGTGGTTAGGGCAGACATGCTTTCCTGAAACACACTGGGGTGGTCGGGGCAGACATGCTTTCCTGGAACACACTGGGGTGGTCGGGGCAGACATGCTTTCCTGAAACACACGGGGGTGGTCAGGTAAGACATGCTCTTGTGACACAAGCTGGTGGTCGGGGCAGACATGCTTTCCTGAAACAAGCTGGTGGTCGGGGCAGACATGCTTTCCTGACACAAGCTGGTGGTCGGGGCAGACAGGCTTTCCTGACAAAAGCTGGTGGTTGGAGCAGACATGCTTTCCTGAAACCAGCTTGTTATCGGGGCAGACATGCTTTCCTGAAACACACAGGTGTGGTCGGGGCTGACATGCTTTTCTGAAACACACGGGGGTGGTCGGGGAAGACATGCTTTCCTGACACAAGCTACACAAGCTGGCGGTCAGGGCAGACATGCTTTCCTGAAACAAGTTGTTGGTCGGGGCAGACATGCTTTCCCGCCACAAGCTGGTTGTCAGGGCAGACATGCTTTCCTGAAACATGCAGGAGAGGGCAGGGCAGACATGCTTTACTGAAACAAGCTTGTGGTCGGGCAGACATGCTTTCCTGACACAAGCTACACAAGCTGGTGGTCAGGGCAGACATGCTTTCCTGAAACAAGCTGGTGGTCGGGGCAGACATGCTTTCCCGCCACAAGCTGGTTGTCAGGGCAGACATGCTTTCCTGAAACATGCAGGGGAGGGCAGGGCAGACATGCTTTACTGAAACAAGCTTGTGGTCGGGCAGACATGCTTTCCTGACACAAGCTACACAAGCTGGTGGTCAGGGCAGACATGCTTTCCTGAAACAAGCTGGTGGTCGGGGAAGACATGCTTTCCCGCCACAAGCTGGTTGTCAGGGCAGACATGCTTTCCTGACACAAGCTGGTGGTCGCGGCAGACATGCTTTCCTGACACAAGCTACACAAGCTGGTGGTCGGGGCAGAAATGCTTTCCTGACACAAGCTGGTGGTCGGGCAGACATGCTTTCCTGACACAAGCTGGTGGTTAGGGCAGACATGCTTTCCTGAAACACACTGGGGTGGTCGGGGCAGACATGCTTTCCTGGAACACACTGGGGTGGTCGGGGCAGACATGCTTTCCTGAAACACATGGGGGTGGTCGGGGCAGACATGCTTTCCTGAAACACACGGGGGTGGTCAGGGCAGACATGCTTTCCTGAAACACACGGGGGTGGTCAGGGCAGACATGCTCTCCTGACACAAGCTGGTGGTCACGGCAGACATGCTCTCCTGACACAAGCTGGTGGTCAGGGCAGACATGCTCTCCTGACACAAGCTGGTGGTCAGGGCAGACATGCTTTCCTGAAACACACGGGGGTTGTCGGGGCAGACATGCTTTCCTGACACAAGCTGGTGGTTGGAGCAGACATGCTTTCCTGACACAAGCTGGTGGTTGGAGCAGACATGCTTTCCTGAAACAAGCTGGTGGTCGTGGCAGACATGCTTTCCTGAAACAAGCTGGTGGTCGGGGCAGACATGATTTCCCGCCACAAGCTGGTTGTCAGGGCAGACATGCTTTCCTGAAACATGCAGGGGAGCGCAGGGCAGACATGCTTTACTGAAACAAGCTGGTGGTCAGTGCAGACATGCTTTCCTGAAACAAGGTGGTGGTCGGGGCAGACATGCTTTCCCGCCACAAGTTGGTTGTCAGGGCAGACATGCTTTCCTGAAACAATTGGTGATAGGGGCAGACATGCTTTCCTGACACAAGCTGGTGGTTAGGGCAGACATGCTTTCCTGAAACACACTGGGGTGGTCGGGGCAGACATGCTTTCCTGAAACACATGGGGGTGGTCGGGGCAGACATGCTTTCCTGAAACACACGGGGGTGGTCAGGGCAGACATGCTTTCCTGAAACACACGGGGGTGGTCATGGCAGACATGCTCTCCTGACACAAGCTGGTGGTCAGGGCAGACATGCTCTCCTGACACAAGCTGGTGGTCACGGCAGACATGCTCTCCTGACACAAGCTGGTGGTCAGGGCAGACATGCTTTCCTGACACAAGCTGGTGGTTGGAGCAGACATGCTTTCCTGACACAAGCTGGTGGTTGGAGCAGACATGCTTTCCTGAAACAAGCTGGTGGTCGCGGCAGACATGCTTTCCTGAAACAAGCTGGTGGTCGGGGCAGACATGCTTTCCCGCCACAAGCTGGTTGTCAGGGCAGACATGCTTTCCTGAAACATGCAGGGGAGCGCAGGGCAGACATGCTTTACTGAAACAAGCTTGTGGTCGGGCAGACATGCTTTCCTGACACAAGCTGGTGGTCAGTGCAGACATGCTTTCCTGAAACAAGGTGGTGGTCGGGGCAGACATGCTTTCCCGCCACAAGTTGGTGGTCGGGGCAGACATGCTTTCCTGACACAAGCTGGTGGTCGCTGCAGAAATGCTTTCCTGACACAAGCTGGTGGTCGGGCAGACATGCTTTCCTGAAACAATTGGTGATAGGGGCAGACATGCTTTCCCGCCACAAGCTGGTTGTCAGGGCAGACATGCTTTCCTGATACAAGCTGGTGGTCAGGGCAGATGTTCTCCTGACACAAGCTGGTGGTCAGGGCAGACATGCTCTCCTGACAATAGCTGGTGGTCAGGGAAGACATGCTCTCCTGACAATAGCTGGTGGTCAGGGAAGACATGCTCTCCTGACACAAGCTGGTGGTCAGGGCAGACATGCTCTGCTGAAACAAGCTGGTGGTTGGAGCAGACATGCTTTCCTGAAACAAGCTGGTGGTTGGAGCAGACATGCTTTCCTGAAACAAGCTGGTGGTCGCGGCAGACATGCTTTCCTGAAACAAGCTGGTGGTCGGGGCAGACATGCTTTCCCGCCACAAGCTGGTTGTCAGGGCAGACATGCTTTCCTGAAACATGCAGGGGAGCGCAGGGCAGACATGCTTTACTGAAACAAGCTTGTGGTCGGGCAGACATGCTTTCCTGACACAAGCTGGTGGTCAGTGCAGACATGCTTTCCTGAAACAAGGTGGTGGTCGGGGCAGACATGCTTTCCCGCCACAAGTTGGTGGTCGGGGCAGACATGCTTTCCTGACACAAGCTGGTGGTCGCTGCAGAAATGCTTTCCTGACACAAGCTGGTGGTCGGGCAGACATGCTATCCTGAAACAATTGGTGATAGGGGCAGACATGCTTTCCCGCCACAAGCTGGTTGTCAGGGCAGACATGCTTTCCTGATACAAGCTGGTGGTCAGGGCAGACGTTCTCCTGACACAAGCTGGTGGTCAGGGCAGACATGCTCTCCTGACAATAGCTGGTGGTCAGGGAAGACATGCTCTCCTGACAATAGCTGGTGGTCAGGGAAGACATGCTCTCCTGACACAAGCTGGTGGTCAGGGCAGACATGCTCTGCTGAAACAAGCTGGTGGTTGGAGCAGACATGCTTTCCTGACACAAGCTGGTGGTCGGGGAAGACATGCTTTCCTGACACAAGCTGGTGGATGGGGAAGACATGCTTTCCTGACACAAGCTGGTAGTCGCGGCAGACATGCTTTCCTGACACAAGCTGGTGGTCGGGGCAGACATGCTTTCCTGACACAGGCTGGTGGTCGGGGCAGACATGCTTTCCTGACACAGGCTGGTGGTCGGGGCAGACATGCTTTCCTGAAACACACGGGGGTGGTCAGGGAAGACGTTCTCCTGACACAAGCTGGTGGTAGGGGCAGACATGCTCTCCTGACACAAGCTGGTGGTCAGGGCAGACATGCTCTCCTGACACAAGCTGGTGGTCGCAGCAGACCTGCTTTCCTGACACAAGCTGGTGGACGGGGCAGACATGCTTTCCTGACACAAGCTGGTGGTCGGGGCAGACATGCTTTCCTGAAACACACGGGGGTGGTAAGGGCAGACGTTCTTCTGGCACAAGCTGGTGGTAGGGGCAGACATGCTCTCCTGACACAAGCTGGTGGTCAGGACAGACATGCTCTCCTGACACAAGCTGGTGGTCAGGGCAGACATGCTCTCCTGACACAAGCTGGTGGTCAGGGCAGACATGCTCTCCTGACACAAGCTGGTGGTCAGGGCAGACATGCTCTCCTGACAAGCTGGTGGTCAGGGCAGACATGCTTTCCTGAAACACACGGGGGTGGTCGGGGCAGACATGCTTTCCTGACACAAGCTGGTGGATGGAGAAGACATGCTTTCCTGACACAAGCTGGTGGTTGGAGCAGACATGCTTTCCTGAAACAAGCTGGTGGTCGCGGCAGACATGCTTTCCTGAAACAAGCTGGTGGTCGCGGCAGACATGCTTTCCTGAAACAAGCTGGTGGTCGGGGCAGACATGCTTTCCTGAAACACACGGGGTGGTGGGGCAGACATGCTTTCCTGAAACACACGGGGTGGTCGGGGCAGACATGCTTTCCTGAAACACACGGGGTGGTCGGGGCAGACATGCTTTCCTGACACAAGCTGGTGGTTGGAGCAGACATGCTTTCCTGAAACCAGCTTGTGGTCGGGGCAGACATGCTTTCCTGAAACACACAGGAGTGGTCGGGGCTGACATGCTTTTCTGAAACACACGGTGGTGGTCGGGGAAGTCATGCTTTCCTGACACAAGCTACACAAGCTGGCGGTCAAGGCAGACATGCTTTCCTGAAACAAGCTGGTGGTCGGGGCAGACATGCTTTCCTGACACAAGCTACACAAGCTGGTGGTCAGGGCAGACATGCTTTCCTGAAACAAGCTGGAGGTCGGGGCAGACATGCTTTCCTGACACAAGCTACACAAGCTGGTGGTCAGGGCAGACATGCTTTCCTGAAACAAGCTGGTGGTCGGGGCAGACATGCTTTCCTGACACAAGCTGGTGGTCGGGGCAGACATCCTTTCCTGACACAAGCTGGTGGTCGGGGCAGACATGCTTTCCTGACACAAGCTGGTGGTCGGGGCAGACATGCTTTCCTGAAACACACGGGGGTGGTCAGGGAAGACGTTCTCCTGACACAAGCTGGTGGTAGGGGCAGACATGCTCTCCTGACACAAGCTGGTGGTCAGGGCAGACATGCTCTCCTGACACAAGCTGGTGGTCGCAGCAGACATGCTTTCCTGACACAAGCTGGTGGTCGGGGCAGACATGCTTTCCTGACACAAGCTGGTGGTCGGGGCAGACATGCTTTCCTGAAACACACGGGGGTGGTCAGGGCAGACGTTCTTCTGGCACAAGCTGGTGGTTGGGGCAGACATGCTCTCCTGACACAAGCTGGTGGTCAGGGCAGACATGCTCTCCTGACACAAGCTGGTGGTCAGGGCAGACATGCTCTCCTGACACAAGCTGGTGGTCAGGGCAGACATGCTCTCCTGACACAAGCTGGTGGTCACGGCAGACATGCTCTCCTGCTGGTGGTAGGGGCAGACATGCTCTCCTGACAAGCTGGTGGCCAGGGCAGACATGCTTTCCTGAAACACACCGGGGTGGTCGGGGCAGACATGCTTTCCTGACACAAGCTGGTGGTTGGAGCAGACATGCTTTCCTGAAACACGCTGGTGGTCGGGGCAAACATACTTTCCTGAAACACACGGGGTGGTCGGGGCAGTCATGCTTTCTTGAAACACACGGGGAGGTCGGGGCAGACATGCTTTCCTGAAACACACGGGGGTGGTTGGGGCAGACATGCTTTCCTGACACAAGCTACACAAGCTGGTGGTCAGGGCAGACATGCTTTCCTGAAACAAGCTGGTGGTCGGGGCAGACATGCTTTCCTGAAACAAGCTGGTGGTAAGGGCAGACATGCTTTCCTGAAACAAGCTGGTGGTCGGGGAAGACATGCTTTCCTGAAACATGCGGGGTAGGTCAGGGCAGACATGCTTTACTGAAAGAAGCTTGTGGTCGGGGCAGACATGCTTTCCTGACCCTACAAAAACCATTTTTTTGCACAGCCACAGCTGATCTGTCTTCAGTCAATAAAGCAATCCAAATCAGCAGCAACCACCCATCTCCTAGAGATTGAACTGTATCCAGCATCCTACTGGCTACTTTCAATTGTAGGTAGCAGCTTTGCGATCATGTAGAACTCACGCGCACATTCTCATGATGATCAAAGTTCATACTCTTTAAATATCACGACTCTCTCGCACCCCAGAAAGTGATGAGAAGTCGGTACAGCTGTGAGATGTTTACCCAGTGAGCAGGAGAACAGATATGTCCACGAGTGGGACATGCAGCGAGTTGCTCAGCCAAAGGCTTTAGTGTGGTATGGGTTTCGCCTACAAGACTGAGTGCAGAGGAGAGTGTGTCAGCAGATGCAAGTAGAACCTACTTAATGGTGTCCATACTTCAGACATGTAGTATGCCAAAATTAAGTGCATCTTCGCCAGTCAGTGCCTGACTGCGCCCTGCACTCTCACAAACCAGCCACTCGTTCACACTCACACATACCAAACACCACCCACACAACATGCCACACATGAATGCTTCTTAATACCTACTCGGTCACCAATTATGCCACTGAGATATGGGACCTACGGCATGACCACGCTCCGGATCTGCTCTTCCTCACAGAAACATGGCTAAATTCAACCTCTGCATCAGACGTGCTACAGCCATCCCCAATGGTAGCAGGATCAGGCTAGACCGTAAGCATAAGCCTTAAGGCAGGTGCCATCATATTCAGAGATACCATCAGTATTACCACCTACATGGTCATCCAACCAGCTACATGGAACACCTCACGATCAAGATACGCATCACAGCCAACTTCTCCCTGGGCAGATCCATTGTTTGCAGACCACCAGGACCCTTCAGCTATTTCACCACAGACTTTGTTGCACCCATCATAAACTTCACCTTCCTTGTAGACCTTAACTGTCACCTAGAAGACCATACCAACCCAGTCTCTGCTGCCCTTCTAGAAAACCTTACAAACCTTGGCCTCACCCAGAACAGTACCAAACCCAGCCATCGCTGACACCTAATGGACTAAATGTTCTCCTCAATCAGCCACATCACAGTTGACAACCAGGCAATGAAGATCTGGACAGACCATGCCCTCGTCAGTTTCAGCATACCCATCCCACACCACCACAGAAATACCACCATCGGAACCGACCACCACAGCTGGAAAAGCATCACAGAAGAGGAGTGAGCATCCGTCCTCTCTGAGCACCAGCCCGAGTACACCAGCAACTTACCGAAAGACTTAAAGAACCTAAACAGCTGGATAACCACAGGTGCAGACACCCCGACTCTACTCAAGCACAATCCAACGGCAAGAGCCGGACCACAGACCAGCTGGTACACATAGGTACTCAGACTGACGCAACGCCACTGCAAGCAACTAGAGCGCAAGTTAAGACACCTGAGTTAAAGACATCTTCAAATAAGCCCCAAAACCAGAGGTTGAAGCGGGCTGGATCTGTGGGGCATGACATGCCAATATGGTTTATGTTTGAGAAAAAATATTCTCCTTTTTTGACTTGAAAGACAACCATTCCAGGGATGTTAGTTGAAAAGCCTCACCTGAAGTGGAGGGAGTCTCTTGTGCACAGACACCAGGGGAGGGACAGACAGCTCAACAAGAAACAAACCTTGTCAGGGTGCCTGCTGCTTAAATAAATGTAGAATCGTGCAGTTGGTTAAATCCCATGCACAGCTTTTTAAGTTGGTGTTGCCTTTTATTAACAGAGTACACTTGAACTTTCCTGACAGGCATGTATTGTTATTGAGAGGTAACGGAAGGGTGTTACCAATTGACGTGTGGAGTGCATGCTTTGAAGGGACAGTTATAAAAAGAATTGTTTCTACTAGGTATAGTCGGAGTATGACTAGAATCTATATTTTGAAATAATTTTCTTTTATCTTACACATAAACATTTTGGGCATTTTGTGGCAGCCTGTCTTACACTGTGTGCAAATGCAAGTTTAAAATAGTGGCTTACATATTCACATTGCTTTCGGTCACAGGCTGGGACCTCATAGCACTAAAAAGTCACTGTTCCCCAAAGCACCAACCTGGATTCCACTCTGTGCCTCTCTGAGAACACCCACAGACATCTGCAGTGATCGCAAAAAACAATAGAGGTTTCATAATGTACAATAGTGCGTTTCCTACTGATTACATTAACTTTCATTTATATTTTAATTAATGTGTGTAATATTTTATAAGTAGTTACCTAAAGGTGAAAGACCAAAAATGTGAATATTTCGTTTTTTAGCCATGCCTTCGACTCCACTGCCATGCTCACTGACCCCCTCCCCATTGCACTCTCAGGCCTAAAAAAAATATCAGCAGACCGCCAGGTCTAGGGACTTGAATATATTCTACTCGACCTAAACTGTAATATGGTTGACCCAAAAAACTCATCTCAAATTGTGTGATCCTAGGCAAATATTTTACCGAGTTGCCTTTTTCGTGTTCATCAAGTATGAGCGCACCTTCAAATATCGGAGTTTAGAAGGTCGGCTGTACAAAACTCTTGTTTAATTTAATACCCTAAGCATTTGCTCCATGTATAATGAAGCTCTGGTCCACAAACCGGGGTACACACGACCCCTGGCTTGTCTATTGGTTCACTAATAGCACTGTCTTCAGAGTGGGGCGCAGGAATGTTTCGCAGTTCATATTTAAAAACTCATTTTTAACAAATATATTACTAAAGCACTCCATTGAAATGGCCTCAAACGTTCCCGCTGGCATGCAGTTTTACTGATAATACTATATAGCACAGAAACCATAATGTGTGGATATCGGGTTTCAGCTTATAGTAATCATTTGCACATCACCAAGTAAAATATTCTGATTTGTTTTGATCATATTAAAATCTTTGTTGCCATCTTATGTCAGAAATCAAAGTGATTTCCTAACTACTGAAATATATTTTAACGCATTTGTACAGTTAGTTTATAAGCTATTTAAATGTCATGTGCCCAGCGCAATTGTCCGACACTTCACTTTACAAACTTTCCCAACTTGGTAGTCAGAGTAAAAAATGTGAACACCAGTCAACAAAATAATTATGCTGACATTGGACCTCTGTCTTTAAAGTGCAGCAAATGTGACGAGCTAAAACCAAGATTTCAAGGCATGTTTATTGCTCATTCACTTCCTGAATGAACAGAACACCTGTTCTATACCAGACGGAGATTTCTCACCAGATTGGGCCAGTAAGCCTCAAAAATAGCTAGCCTTGAAAAATCTGACTTGTCATAGTGAGTGGGCAAGTAGATTTCTCAAGGCATGACTCTGCATCATAGTTCCCTTTCATTTTTGATGCACTTCAGCCGCTGCTTAAGATGCTACCACCACCAGATACAGATCATCCAAGGCAAAGCTCTTGCAGATTGCATCGACCCTGATATTACCAGCAGCAAAGAAATAGTCAAAGATTTCACCGTGCCTTCTGCCACCCCCAACATCACCCCCCCACAAGACCTTTGCAACCAGCTCTCAGAATTCTTCTGTAACAAATCACCTCATATACAGCAGCTTTGACCCTAAACCGGACCCAGTCACCGTTGCAACTCAACTTCCTATCACGGTCTCAAAACGAACCCCATCTTCACTATGGAGAATCGCTACAACCATGAAGATCATTTACTTGGGGGACCCATCTGAGCGTTGTTCCAACCATGCCTACACTAAAGGACTCCTACCAATCAACAGAGGATTAACACCCATCTTCAACCATCGACTTAGCCATATTCCTAGACACCTGGAAACATGCCACCATCATGACCCTGCTCAAGAAATCATTTGCTGACTCAGCCATGCTTTCCAACTACAAACCTACCCGTCCCTACCATACTTGGCAAAGGTCTTAGAGAAACTCATAATCCAATACCTCACTGGCCACCTCAGCAACCACTAGCTCCTTGACGCCACACAGTCGATTAATGCCGAACCACAGTACTGAAACAGCTGTCATAGCCGCCCCAGACGGCATCCGCATGATCCTGGACAGAGGTCCTCATTCTGCTGGACCTCTGCAGCATTTGATACAGTCACACACCCCATCCTCATAAGGCTCCTGCATGAGATTTGCTTCAAAGGACCCACTCTCCACTGGATCTGCTCCTTCTTATACATGGAACACAAGCTGTATGCCTGGCACCTTACTCATCTGTGGAGTGCCTCAAGGTTCATCGCTCAGCCCCCACCCTCTTCAATGCATACAGGTTCCCTCTGACCAACATAATTTGCGCACACATCAACATCCTCTCTTGCACAGACGACACGCAACTCGTACTCTCTTTCTCGGACAAGACCGTAAACGCAAGAAACAAGTTTGTTGCCTGCATGACTGAAGTTGCTAACTGGATGAAAGCCAACTGTCTAACAACACCAACGAGACAGAAGTAGCTATCTTCAGCAAGAACACTTCACAATGGGATTCCAACTGGTGACCAGCCGAACTTTGACCCACTCCCAGACCGCATGCAGGAACCTCGGAATAACCATCAACACAAACTGAACTGACTGCACCAGTAAACGCCATCCCTGCATCCTGCTTACAGACTCTGAAGATGCTTTGGAAGATCTTCGAATGGCTCCCAAGCAAATCCTGCAAGGATTACAGGAACACCCTCTACGCCAGCATCACCAAGCAACTCACTAGAAGAAAACAAATCGCCCCGAACAAGGGTTACAGCAGTTGCCGGATTGTGCCTGATGTGGGCCATCACAATGGTGCATCAACAGCAAGAATATAATAGTTAGTGAGAAGCCTGAAAAAGGGTGGCTCCCTGAGGTAAGCACTTCCTGCTGACCTGCATAAATAACTTAGTGCTTCACCCCCTTCTTGGGTACCAGGCACACTTCACAAAAATTACTCATCCATCCTTTCAGGGTCAATAATGATGATTATAATTACAATGAGCTATAATAGTTCTAGTCACTTACAGAGTGGTGAAATGCCAGAGATGTGACAGCAAGCCGTACATCAAAAAAAGCAAAATGTTCCATTTATATTATCAAAAAGTGCATTCCACTAATAAAAATACATAAATGATGATTGGTACAGAGCCAAGAAGCAAACGATACAAGAGAAACGCGTGCGCCGGGACACACAAGTAGAGGAAACATCACATGGACTCAGAATGAGAAGGCTTATCATGTAGGAGGCAGTGGCAGTAATTAAGCAGTCTTTAATTAATGCTCTGCACTCCCGCCTACGCCATCACAGGAGGCAGAGGAGTTTTCTTGCTCTGAGCACCCATGGGCCCTGCAGAATTCCTCGCTCCCAGGTCAGTTTTACGGTAACACTCCCCATTCCACACAGATTCTTTCCTGAGCATGCCCAAGAGACCTGCAGCTCCGATTCTAGCTCTCAACAACAGCTCCTGGCACAGGTACACACAGCCTTTTTTTCCTGTTTCATATAGCACGAACTCGACCTGAAGGAATTGCAGCGCTTTACATGAGCACCAGCTGCATTACACAAGGACACATTCATCTTTGGTAGGGGCGGGGAGATAAGTGATTTGCCCAGAATCACAGGATGTTGAGCGTCCCTGCCGAGACTCGAACCTGGTTCTGCACACGAAGGCAGAGAGAAGTGGTATTTTTTTATAAACCAGATATTTCCGTCTTGAACCCACTATAGTGTTGTTTCTCTGCAGAGATATTTTTGGGAAGATATCAAATGTGTGTTACATCAGTTCCTAAAATACAGGAAACTTCGCGGAACACACTTGGCAACCAAACGGCTTCTGTCTGACAGTGCGTTGCCAGGCAGCACGTTTGGTGCTGTCACCCACGCACACCCGAGACACTCAGAGCAGCCTGTGCGGGAAGTGTCAGAAGTCTCCCCACAGAAGGCTGAATTCGACAGCACAAACCACTTCAATGAGTCCCAGAAGAGCGCTCCAGCGCCGCGTGCCCTCCTGCCTGCTGAGGTGTAAACCACCCGATCAGATTAGACCAGGGAGTTCCTCGGCACATTTCTAGAATACCTTCCACATGGTTCAAGCCTGAGGTATGTGTTAAATAAACGCAAGAAGCTGCAGGGTGGACTGGGAAACAGCAACGACGGCTGCTTGGACCAGGGGGCGAGTAGCCACCAGCCCAGGATAAAGCAGTGCTGAGGTCAGCCAGTATTACGACTGTGCAACAGAGGTCGCTCGCCGCTCCCAAACCTAGAAAAGAAAGGGACCCGGCCATCAGGAAGTGGCCCCTACCCTTAGCACAAACGCACTGCATACACGCTCCGCAGAAGCCCTGGACCAGCCAAAAGTCTATGAAGTTGGCCATGCTTCCCATCACCTTCTGGGGGCATGGCCTTCCTTTAGCCTAAGAGTGGGCACCGGGAACCCTCCCTGAGGTGGCAAACACCACGGATGCTCGATATTTTCACATATTTAATTGGGATTTGCAGCACCCTATGTGAACCTGTTGTGATATTTTCCCAGACATCCAATAATTTGGGCTGATATACAAGCTGAGAAAGTAAAGACTCTTAAGACTGGTTCTATTTGTTGAAAGTAGAGATAATTTTTAAATTATGAGAATTCCCACTTGTTTATTTACTATTATTCCAAATTCATTAGCAGTGATGGGTACGGACTAGAAACCCACAATTATGAGCGTGCTAACTCGAAACTACAAATGATGTGTAGTTTTTGGGAACTTGCAGCCGTGGATGCTAAGAAATGACAGTGATGTGTGGTTTCTGGAGGAAAGGACTATTGAGTGCTCAGAGAATGGCAAACTCTGACATGGGAAAGAAAACCTATCAGGCGCAGAAAGGATGATGAGCAGTAGAGTCCTGATTTATGTGCAGGTTGAGCCCCAAGCATGTTATATATACATCCAACCAAGCTTCCCTGCTGGCTTGTTCTTGGGACAAGGACGTATGTAAACTATACACATTTTTTTGTAGAAAACACAGTAAAGCAATATTTCACTTCCACCTCTATCTCATGTAAGATGATCATAGGGAAGGTGGGCCCAGAAAAGTGTTCTCTGATATATGGGTGTAAAAATACTACATAGCATAGTGTGTTTAGGACTAAGTACTGAAAGGAAGATGGCGGATTGACTCCACCACTGAGAGCCCATTTACAGAGCTGCTGCCACACCACAATGGCTTTGAGAATAATGGGAGACACGAGAATGCAGGAAAATGACAAAAAAGGCAGTGAAAGGTCCTTTTTGTTTACAGCTATGAGCATTGTGCATTGCCGGAGATTATTGGACTATCTGACAAATATCAAACAATTAAAGCCCCTTTAAAGAAGGTGAAGCACGCTGGCTCCGACTCACATGATGCTGGGCCCGATTTCAGGGACGCCACCGTGGATTTGGAATATGACCCGGCGGGGTTTGATCAACTCGCGGCGCTCTGCTCTCAGCTGGTTCTCCCCGACACATAAACCTGTCCGCGCTTTATCTGGTGGAATGGGGCCGCCGAAAGTAATGGCTCAGAAGGGAGGTCGAGCTGGCTCACGCTCTACTACAGTGACAACCGACCTGGCAGCACTGCTGAAACACACTTTTCTACTACTAAGAGTAACGCAGTTCGACCAACTACTTCCAGAACTGGCAGTAACAGACTACAGGAGGTAGCCCATAAACCCTAAGGACACCAGGGCAATAATCTGTAACAAACAACATCTCAAGGGAATTATTCACAGGTCAAGTATATGTGGCCAATTGATAGCGACAGATTAAATCCAAAGCGGGAGAAAACCAGGGAAATATTTTCATGTAAATGTAAAGTATATTTCAATTGACAAGCATGTTGGACATATTAAACTTCATTTGTACAAACACATGGGTCAGTAGCACTGCGTTACATTAAATGACATGTAACCAACAAAATACTATGCGCAAGTGCTCGTGAAGTATAGTGACGGCGCAAGTGACACGTGACGTGGTATATACAGCAAGGACGGTGGGCACAAGAGACAAGTGAGATAAAAACAAAGGTTTACATATTTAGGATACCCCGACAATTAATGGTACATGAATACAAATTTCTAGATGAGTAGGGTATCCGTGAATAGGGGGCGCCAAGATTTCCGCTGTGGAAGTCCAAGAACTGGACGTCCTATTATGAAGGTATTGCAACCAGGTAAAGTCAGTGAAGTGATTAATCCTGGCGGTTTTGTTAATTTATCAGCGGCAGGTGAGATGGTGGATGCGCTTATGGAGGCAGTTATTAATCCCCCGGCGGAGAAACCAGTGTTGTTACCAGCTTGGACATTGGCTGTAATTCTTGAAAAAGCTTTGAACTTGGGATGCTTACAGCCTCCCCCCCCCCACTAACCCCAGCAGTGGGGAAGGGGGCGAAAACCCTGACCCCGCATGGAAGGGGCTGTTCGATGATGCAGTAAATTCGCCACTGATGAGTGTGGTTGATGGGGCTAGTAGACAGAATGGGGGGTTCAAGGAACAATCTGAGGTAGCAGTGGCTATACAGACAGTAAACTTTCAGCCATATCACACCTCACCGGACAACTGCCAAGGGGGCTTGAAACAGCAATTTAACTCAGCCATGGGGGACTCACCACGGTCAACAGTCGGACATTGGAAGTGGTCAGGTGGGGTGTGGCATCAGTACCGGTATGGATGGATATGGGGTGCAAATATTCTCGCACCCCTGCAGAAGCATGTTATAGGCCCCCCAATCACCATCGCTGACCTTTCCAGCCATAATACCAATGATACTCCGAATATCATCAACGCTAACATAAGCTACTCCGCCCTAGACGATGGGGCATTACACTTTGAATCGACCACCTCGCCGCCCATGCGAAAGAAGGGCAATGTTAAGGCTAAGACCACAATATACTACATAAAGAGAGTTGACAGACAAGGTGATCTGCGACACTCACGAGACGCCAAGATTATTGCGGGTAAGCTAGGTACAACTAGCAGCCCTCTTCATAGATGGGTTACGGCAAAAGGCGAAGTGAAACATTTGATATCAAGACTCTCTGGTTCAGGCCCAGGTATGGGAAATGATTCAAAATACACGTCTCAAGGCACCAGTCACACATTAACTCCCTCTTCTGAGACAGATTTAATCACAAATAGCAGCCTGATGAAAGCAATGGATGGCTCTGCTTCCCCAGCTTTTTCTGCCACTGGGGGTGAGGGTGAGATATCTGCATCAATTACTGGATCAGTGGAATATTCTGCTGTGGTGATTCTTCAAGCACTACAAGCCCAAAGAGAAAAAGATCAAGAATATTAAGCACAGGCTAGGGCTGATGGCTAGGTGATTAAGCAATCTCTTGCAGATGTAAACAGCAAAGTAGAGACACTCACGTCATACATTATAGAGCTGCACCAGCAAGTTGCGGATTCAGAAGAAGATGTTACCAGGTCCATTAAAGTCTCTGAAGTACATGAGAACCAGCTTGATTTTCTGCAAGGGAAGATCGAGGATTTAAAGAACCGGCAGCGCCGCAATAATCTCAGGCTCTTTGGGGTGCCAGAAGGCAAAGAGGGAATTGATTCTCGAGTATTTACAGTGCAGAATAAAAAATAAAAAAAATAGTGCAACTCTTTCAGAAAGCCTTCCGAGATTTGTCCGACTAGGATTGGGACTGCCAAGTACAGCGTGCACATAGATTACCAGCAGTCTTTAACAAGCCTGTAGGTCCCCATCCCCGGCCAATCCTTATATATTTTGGGAACTTTCTTTTGAGGCAGGCAGTCTCCATCAAAGCTCAGCCTACTGCGCCTACTTGCCCGGATTCTTTTTCTATCTTTGTCAGATCGGATTTCTGTAAAAACACGATGGACCGGCGATGGAAACTGCGCCAATTTATCGATCCATTAAAACCTGAAGGGGCACAGTTTTTTTTTTGCAGGAGCCAACTCGTTTCAAAGCTATTAAGGATGGCCCAACACAGCTGGTATATACAGCGCATCATGCACAGCAGGTTTTGGCCATGTGGCGACAAGGAGGTAAATAACCTCTTAAATAAGATAAGCTATTGAGCTTTTGATTAGGGGGAGACAACTGGTATATACAAGATGGGGTCGCTATTAAGTATCGATTCACAAGATTACCAATGTCTAATTGTACTTTCTTCTTCTTATAGCGATTCTTATACTTATCTTTCCATGTCTCTCCTGTTTTCTCGAATTCTTTCTTTCTTTTCGTCTATATGTAACACGCGTGGTGAGATGGCTCTCTGGATGGGTTGGCTCTCGAAAAGCTCTCTGGCCAGCGACAGCAAGGGGGGGTGATTCTTTTCCACAGACACAGGGTGGGGGTGGGAGGGCTAGGGTGGGTTTATGCTGAGAAAAAGCAAGGGGTGATATGACTGCGGAAGGGCAAATTGCGCTAAACAAGAACCAGTTTATAGGAGTTACTAAAATAACTGGAGATAATCATAAGGGTTATTTAAAGGACACTACTTGTTTTTTTAGGAAAGTCAATGATGCATGGCCAAATTCTGAAATATTATGGCTTTACTTAAGTGTCTATGCTGAAACGTATCTGTTTTAAATACTGGACGAAAGTGTCAACTTGTCCAAAAGGAAATAAATATGTATAAGCCTCATCTTGTATTTCTAACAGAAAGTGATTTGGCTTATAAGGATAGTGGATTGCTTAATCAGCTAAGATATCAAACAATAGTATGTACATCTCAACACATCTCAATTAGAGGAACTGCTATCTTAGCTAGTAAAAGGCTTACATACAAAACACATAGGGTATTACCAGATCATAGGGGGGATGGGTAACCGCCCAGCTGGAAATATATGGTATAAAATAAGTCTTAGTAACTATTTACGAGCCTAATGCCAATGATCCTGAGGTTTTTAACTCATTAATGCGAATATTGGAGTGGCAAGGGGTCTTAATAATCATGGGTGATTTCAATTGCGTTATGAATTACTCTATTGATTCTACCAGCCAGTTAATGGTTATAAGGATGCCGAAAGTACAGGCATCTATTCTAGAACTAGCACGCTTGCATAATTTAAAAGATGTATGAAGAACTCTCTAACCTAATCTCCCAGGATATACATATTATTCATGTCCCCACAAGCAGTATTCTAGGATGGATATCGATTGGGCTAGCAATAATACACTTCAGTTAGATACGATTGAGGTATGCTCAAAAATAAAGTGAGACCATAACCCTATTGTGTTCTGTTTCCGAATACAGTTGTCAAGTAAATCTAGGCGTTCCTCTCCTTTCCACAGTACTTACTGACCAACAGAGAGTATATTTTACATATGGAAAAATTATTAGAGTTTATTCAGTTTAATCTTAATTCAATCACTTCTTTTATTGTTTGGGATTTGATAAAGGCATATATCAGGGGTATCACACAACAATATATACTACAAGAGAATAAAACTAGAGATACCACTTGTAAAACCACTTGTTTAAAGGTCGCTAATTTAGAAATATGCCATGCTGCAGCAATTAGACAAAATGATCCCATACAAATACAGTTATATATTGACGTGTCGAAGCACGGGCAGCACTTGGGGGGATACTTAAGGAGAGGGGAGCAGCTTGTTACAAGAAAAATTGCTCTCCTCAATATAAATATGGTAAATAGGTGGGGAAGATACTTGCATACCATTTGGCCGAACGAAAAGCCAAAAATGTAATAAAGGCGGTTAAGGGTGTGGATAGCATACTTTATATTGAACCTCATATGATACTCAAACAATTTATAGTATTCTATGAAACTATTTATGCTCAATCTGATCAAATACATAGAGAGGAGCTTTATAAGTATCTAGAGAAGGCCACGCTCCTGCGCTTACAAGAAGCTACTATCCAGTTGTCCGCTGAAGTTTTACCAGAGGAAATTTTTGTGGCCCTGTCTTCATTACCCTCAGGCAAGGCATTGGGGGATGATTCAATCAATAGAGAGTTTTATAAAGAATTTAGAAATATCATAGTACCATTATTAGCAAAGGTTAAGCAAGTGATTGGCGATACTGGGATAGCACCATTAACCTGGGAAACCACCAATATTGTATTTTTTTTTTTTTTTTTTTTAAAGGTAAATAGCTTGAAGAATGCGGTTCGTATTGCCAGATATCCTTTACTAATGCCGATGCCAAAATATACGCTAAGGGTTTGGCTAATCGTCTGGCCCCTCTGATGCCAGGCTTAGTTTCAAGCCAGCAACATGGTTTTATAATAGGTTGAGGTACTACGGCACACACTAATACAGCTTTAATGGCTTTTGATTATGCTAAACAATCAGGTAGTAATTTAACCATGATACTTTTAGACACGGAAAATGCTTTTGACCGCGTGGCGTGGAGCTGTCTATGCGTTACAACAAACAAATGATGGACGGAATGCGGACTATGGCCTACTCTTACCTCATTTGGAGTGATGGGACGATTTCTTACATGGATACAAGCTTTAAACCGCAGGCTAAGCTGAGCTATGCAGTTACTCAATCTACATCTTTGTACATACACAGAGGCACCAGTCAAGGTTGTATTCTCCACCCACTTTTATTTGCACTTTATATTGAGCCTTTTTTACCGATATTACTTGCCAATGAAGATATTCCACCCTTACGGTCGGAAATTAATGATCTGAAAGTTACTGCTTATGCAGATGATATTGCCATCATCACAACGGACTCAGCTGCTTCTTTAGAAACAATTGCGAGTGAAGCAGAACTTTTTGTTTCTATTTCTGGGTATAAATTAAATACTAATAAAACACAGGTGCTTTTAAATTGTAAACCAGATAGGCCTATAGCTGGGTTATGTTCTGTAGCGACTTACTTGGGAATTTGTGTCACATCCCAGATTAAACACATACTAAGGTTGAACTATGATACTTTGCTTCAAGATGTTAGTAAGAAGTTAAGAAACTGGCATAAATTCCCTAGAAGCATAATTGGTAGATGCAATATTATAAAGATGACGTTATTGCGTACATTTATTATTTTGTTTAATCCCCTTTAGAGTTACAAATTCCTTTTTTAAAACAGTTAGAGAAGATGTAATAAGTAATTTCATTTGGGGGTATAAGCGAGCACGTTGCGCTATTAAATTTATAAAATACCGGTACAGCCAATGGGGCCTCCAGCTTCCTGATTTTAAACAATATTACTGGGTGGCTTTTATGGGGCGCTTGCACAGCATTCTTTCTAGTGAGGGTCAAGACCTTAGCCATCAGCTACTACTAGGCCATGATAGCTGTAGGTTTCTCTATCGGACTCACGACCTGAACTACTTTAAGCGAGTTCGCTTTAAGACACTCAGAGATTTGGTTAAAATTTGGTGGGAAATTCATGCTAGATATTACCTTCCAATATATCAGGACAGGTTCCCCTTGTGGGATAATCCATTATTACCTGGGAGTTTTGATGACAGTGTCTCAAAGGGGTGGGGTAAGATTGGGACAGAAAAACTTGGACACATTTATGACTGTAATGGCTTTAAAACCTTTCAAAGCTTACAAAATATGATTGCACTCCCACACCAATACTACTATAAGTATTTACAACTTAAAGACTTCTTTATGAGATCACAGGGGTTTAAATCTGTAACATATTGACATGTTTACAAAAGATACCTTCGAAGCATGCAATCCGCATCGCATACCAATAACTATGTCAGGATAGAAATTATCCATGTTTACAGTTAGCCTCAAAATGGAGCAGGGTGCTGGAAATAGAGGTTTCCCCTACAGTGGTAACCAATGCACTTATAACGCTAAAAGAGGCTGTATGTTCAATTAACTTAAAGCTCCAGCAGTTCCGGACTATATGCATGCTATACCACACCCCGGAATAAATATCTAGCTGGGGAGCACTAGGTGGACGATATTTCAGCAATAAGAAATTGTCCAAAACGTGGACTATACGCTGCAAATATTGTGCATATGTTCGCTACATGTCCATTAGGGTTGACATTCTGGCAGGGAATTCAACATGTCTGTAAAAGTCACCTTGGCTTAAACCTGGCACTTACTACACAAGAGATTATGTTGGGGTATAAGGCTGACCCTAACCAAGCGTGACGAGCACTGAATGCTATTATTTTAGTTACTGCTGGAATAGCAATTTCAAGGGCCTGGATCTCATCAAAACCTAGCAGTTTAGCAGAATGGTGGGCTATTGTGGTGGAGATTTTTGAGAAAGAAAAGGCTTTGGCTAAAACCAGAGGGATACGATCGCTGTTGAAGTTCAATGCTGTTTGGCATACAATGATCAAAAACTGATATCATATAATGTGACTTTCTATACATTTTTATACTTCTATAGTCCTTAATTACTGTTCTAGATTCATCTAGATTTTTTTAACATCTATGATATGAACTCCTATATGTGAACCCGCATTGTCAGGTAATTAATTATTTATGAACAATGTTGATCTCCCTTGCGTTAATATATATATTTTTTAAAGCATAGCATGCTTAGGGGAACGCACAGTACAGCATGTACATGCTGATGTGAACAACTTTAGGAAACTACTGGTGGGTGGAAGGGACTTCTGACTGACCAAAAGGAAGAACCTAAATACATTTTGGGACATTTACTAAACGTCTCCTGGACAGCCACAGGGTGCACAAGGCATCAGACATCAAATGATTGCTTAAGGTGTGCAGATAGTGAAAATATATTGCTTTGATTTACCATGGAGTCCGATTTTCCACTCAAGGCCACATCCCCAAACCACCACTTCTGCTTTGATTCCTTTTATGACAACTACCTGCATTATGTCAACTTTTGCAGCTGTAGGCACTCTAATGCCATTAGAAACCAATACCTGCCTTATGTAGCCACAAACAGGATGAATGCTGCCATGGGCATCAGTGATAGTACCAGGAAATGTCACCTTTCGGTAAACACTTCAAAAATTCAGCAAACTGGCATTGCCTACTCAATCTACCACTTGGAGCATGAGAGGTCTGCCACCCATTCGAAGAATTAAAAAATATTGTTCGATATGTTTCAGGATATTCTAAATAAATATATATATATATATATTACCTACTGGCGATAGCCAGTAGGTAGTTATAGTTA
Organism: Triturus cristatus; assembly: GCF_964204655.1. Lineage (NCBI taxonomy): Eukaryota > Metazoa > Chordata > Amphibia > Caudata > Salamandridae > Triturus > Triturus cristatus. The sequence continues at coordinate 1,825,696,795 of NC_140589.1, read as the reverse complement.
GGACCACGTTTCCATAGGAAAACCTCAACATTCTATTTTGAATAACTTTGGCGCCGGTCGACGAATCCTCGCGAATTTCTCAAAATAGGTGGGGCGCTACGCTCCGCTCCTACCCTGAAAGTCTCGGGGGGATTCGTCAAGCGGGGGCTGAGATAAAAGGGGGGTCCCAAAACGCGTTTTTCCCATGCATTTTTCCATAGGACCTTTAGAACGAGCTACAGCCCGAATGGCTGAACAGAATTACTCAAAATTTGGCAGAGAGGTAGTCCCTAGGTCAAGGAAGTGCCTTTTGTAGGTTTGGTGTAAATCTGTTCAGTAGATTCTGAGAAAATAGCCTTTAAATCAATATATATATCTGAGCCAGCTTACGGTACGCTTACCGTACGCTTACGGTAAGCGTACGGTGGCGTGCGCGAGCGCGATTCTGATTGGCTCTTAGATCTTAGTAAACATTCGAATCGACCGAAACCAGGAAGCGGCGGCCGCCATTTTGTCTCTCGCACTGAGAGAGATTTTTAAAATCGGAAGCCCAAAAACATGTAAAGGGGCTGTTTTGACAACTCCCTCCCACATAGTCATGTTGAGGGAGTCCCCAAACATCCCCCAAGTGCAAAAACGGTTTTATTTTTTTTTCGGCAATTTCGCGGGGTACGCTTACCGTACGCTTACGGTAAGCGTACGGTAAAAAAATAAAAATAAAAAAAACACTATCCACACTTACCCCACCCCCTGTGCTTTTGGTGGCCGAAGGCCACCAAATGTGCTGGGCTTATTACAATGGAAAAAAACACTATCCACACTTACCCCACCCCCTGTGCTTTTGGTGGCCGTAGGCCACCAAATGTACAGGGCTTATTATAAGGGAAAAAAACTTAGCATTTAAAAAACCGTACTAATTCACTGAAAAAACCATAGGTTTCACACACGTTATAGTTAGGAATTAGCATTTAAAAAACCTTGCAAATTCACTGAAAAAACCATAGGTTTCACACATGTTATAGTTAGTGGAAATTTTACTGATAAAAAACCAATGAAATTGCCCCGTTATAGTTAGCGCAGGCAACTATAACTCACGCGACCGCAATCCTCTGCTGATGACATATGTGTCTTTATGAAAAAAAAATATTTGTAATATATGTATAGCTAAAAATGTATGGAAGAAGACATGGGCAAATAAGTGTCTAAATACAGTATTAGCATCAGCAGAGGATTGCGGTCGCGTGAGTTATAGTTGCCTGCGCTAACTATAACGGGGCAATTTCATTGGTTTTTTATCAGTAAAATTTCCACTAACTATAACATGTGTGAAACCTATGGTTTTTTCAGTGAATATATATATATATAAAATCTACTGGCGGTCGCCAGTAGATAGTTATAGTTAGTACCTATTTTCCATAGGAAATCCGGAACATTCTATTTGGAATAACGTTGGTGCCGGTTGACTAATCCTCGCGAAATCTTCCAAACTTTTGGCCGGCTCCGCTCCGCTCCTACCCTGAAAGTTTTGCGGTGATCCGTCAAGCGGGGGCCTAGAAAAAAGGGGGGTCCCAAAACTCGTATTCCCCATGCAATTTCCCATAGGATCTGTTGTCGCAGCTACAGCCCGAACCGCTGAACGGAATGACACCAAATTTGGCAAAGAGGTAGTCCTCAGTTCGGACTCGTGCCTTTTGCATATATGGTGTGAATCTGTTCAGTAGTTCCTGAGAAAAGTAGGGTAAAAAAAGTTAGTGATATCTATGGCCGCGGAGGATCTGCAGACCGTACCCGCACCGTAAGCGCACCCTCCCCGAACCAAGCGCACACCTTCACGATCGCGCGCTGAATGCTAATTGGCTGTCGAGTGTCTCTCTACATTCGAAACCAGGAACTTTTGGCGGCCATTTTCTGCCTTGGTAGAAGCGAGGCTAAAGATGCAAGGGGAATAAGTGTGTAAAACATATCAAGGGGGCAGAGTGGAAATACTCTGACCCTCTAGAGGTGCTTAGGGGGTCCCAGAAGGACCCCCGGGGCCCCCCTTTAAAAAAAAAAAAAAAAAAAAAAAACAGGGAAATGCACGCACGGTGCGCGCATCCAATCGCGTTGGATGCACGGATTCTCTTGCGGTGGGTGCGCAGATCCACGGCAACGTTTTTTGAAAAACGACAAGAAATCATTGGTTGTATGACAACTTTCTACACTGAAAGGTAGGGTGTATATTTCTGTTTTTTTAAAGGTATGATTGTTATTGGTTAACAAAAACAGATTGTAAGGAACATTATATATGATAAGCTGATATGTTGAAAAGTCAAGCACACTTCCTGTCTTGTGTAGGAACATTGTGTGCTGAACTTGTGACCTGTGAGCTCAGTGCAGTGTTCCATGACCTGTTTCTATGGTAACAGGCAGACGGCAGATTGGGGGAAGGGTTGAAATGTATTTCAGTTGGAAAGAGTTGAAATGTTTAACCAATAGAAATGTGTGTTTGCTTTTGAGTTTATGTGCGAAGGATTGTGATTTGATGTTTACATGTATATGTGTGGAAAATGAAAGGGAAACTTTTTCATTCTTTGCTTTTGCTGAGAGGTGCACAGTGCAGAGATTCTGTAAAAGAAAATATGGTGAGTGATTGATATACTCCTTAATCTACAAAAGAACTTGAAAGATGAGTTATTTAATTGTGAGGGGATTTATGTAGACTATTTTGATTTTAATCAGACTAATGTATTTTTCCTGCTAAAGTGTAGGGAGTACTTTTTTTCTCTACAATGTGTGTGCATGTAGAAACCATTCTGTGATAAGCATTTGTGTTTATCATGTGTTTGTAAACAGATAACTGTGCAGTTTTTATATTTTGGTAGAATTAGAAACCAGTCATTGTTTGTGAATTTGTGAAATGAGTTATGTTATGTTTCTATACTAAAATGTAGCACTACTTCTAGATTAAGAAATGTGTTTTGGTATAGTGCAAGGGATAGTGTTGTTTGTCTAGAATCACACAGTGAGTCTGTGTGCATTTGGGAACCACTGTGAGAGAAGCATTTGGTAACATCATGTATTTGCTGACAGATAAGTGTTGTAAAACATGTCATGTTGTCAAGTTTTAGTAGCATTAGAAGACAGTTATGGCTTATGCTTTCATTATAGGAGTCAGGCATTGACAGTAAATTGCAGTTGTGAAATATGTAGATTGTGTGCAGTCCCCTTACCACTTGCACTGTAGTGAATGAGTTTTGGTAAACTCATAGGGATAGTGGTGCTTGTCTAGCATCACACTGTGAGTTAGTGTGTATTTGGGATCACTGTGAGAGAAGCATTTGGTAACATCATGTATTTGCTGACAGATAACTGTTTTAAAACCTGTCATGTTGTGAAGTTTTAGTAGGATTAGAATCCAGTCTTTGCTTATGCGTTGATTAAATGAGTCATGCTTTGACACTGATGTGCTGTACTTAAATATGTAGATTGTATGCAGTACCATTAACTCTTCCAGAGTAGTGAATGAGTTTTGGTAAACTCCTAGGATAGTGTTGCTTGTCTAAAATCACACTGAGTCTGTGTGCATTTGGGTAAGGATTGTGAGAGAAGCATTTGGTAACATCGTGTATTTGCTGACATATACCTGTTTTAAAACCGGTCATGTTGTGAAGTTTTAGTAGCATTAGAAGCCAGTCTTTGCTTATGCTTGGATTATATGAGTCAGGCTTTGACATAAAAGTGCAGTCCTGAAATATGAGGATTGCGTGCAGTTCGCTTACCACTTCCACAGTAGTGAATGATTTTTGGTAAACTCCTAGGTATAGTGGTTGTTGTCTAGAATCACACTGAGTCTGTGACTCGTGCAGATCCGGTTGCACCCCTCTGTTCTCCTGCTGGGTATCGTAGCGCTTCTCCCACGCTGCTTGTAATATCTGCATTCTTCAGCTGGACTACCATAGCGCCGCATTGTGCATTTGACTCGCTCTGTCCTCAGCGCTGCTTTGCTGCTTTGTGATTGCTGCTCTGTGTTTGCTCTGTGCCCAATTTCATAGCGCCGCCTGTCACTCTTAATGTGCTGTGCTCATAGCGCTACTCTAGGTCAGCCATTTCTTTTATAAAATATATATTTTGATCATTGCGCCCCACTGCTCGCCCCAACCTCTCCCTGCGTTAAGTGTTTGTTGTTGTTGCAGCCATTTGCTTCCTGTGACGTCCTAGCCCGTCCCTCCAATCACGCTCCCGCCTCCCAGCTGAGCCTGCCTCGCCCCTCCCCTTCAACTATCCACTTATGACAGTGGCTTTTGCGCGCAGCGTTCACGCGCAGCGATCGCGCCCCATTCGCGCCGAAGGTGCGCCTAAGGTAAGCCCGTCTACGCCCGACCGCGCCTGGACCGCGCCCAGCGCCAGAGCCCCTGGTCCTCGTAATGCCCACCCCTCCCGCATTACTTACGATGCCACCACCCTCCTAGCCCTTAACCCCGGCCGTTCCCCCAACTGCGTCCAAGCGGCTCCTGGACACACCCATGGACCCTTTTCCTGCTACTCTTGCAAGTTCGACGGCACCAAGAACAACTCCTCATCTACGAACACACAACAGATATCCGATCCCAACCACCTACAATGCATCCTGCTCAACACCCGCTCGGTCCACAGGCACGCCATTGACCTCTGGAATCTACTCGACACCATCTCTCCGGACGTCGCCTTCCTAACAGAAACATGGATGAATGCCTCTTCAGCCCCAGACATCACCATTGCCATCCCGGAAGGCTATAAGATCATTCACAAGGACCGTACCGGCCACACAGGAGGAGGCATCGCTATCGTCCATAAGAAATCCATCCGCATCTCAACCAGCTCAGACATCAATCTCGCCAACTCTGAACACCTTCACTTCCAGATCCACATCGACCCCAAGACCACACTCAGAGGCACCCTCCTTTACAGATCACCACGCACAATTTAGTGAAGACATCACGGACTTCATCACTCCACACGCGCTCCCCTCCGAGGACTACATCCTTTTGGGAGACCTCAACTTTCACCTTGAAAAGAACAACGACCGCAACACCACCACCCTTTTGGACAACCTCGCAAACCTCGGACTTAAACAACTTGTCACTACCCCCACCCACATCGCAGGTCACACACTCGACCCTATCTTCACCTCCAGCAAGCATGTTTCCTTCAGCCACACCACAGCTCTCCTTTGGACTGACCACAGCTGCGTTCACTTCACCTACAACAAGCCCAGATCCAACAACCACCCCCAACCCACTCTGCAAAGAAACTGGAACAAAATCACCATCGACCAGATCTCCTCATCGCTTCTTCAAAGGCCCCCCGCCCACTCCTCAAACCCAGACCAAGCAGCCACCAACCTCACCCAATGGTTATCCAACAGCGCCGACATCCTAGCACCACTGAAAAAACGACAAATCAAACTAGGCAGCAAGAAGGCCTCCTGGTTCAACGATGATCTTAAGAAATCCAAGAAACTCTGTCGCTCCCTCGAGAAGGCCTGGAAAAAAGACCCAACCACCAGCACCAAGGACGCCTTCAAAAACGCCACCCGCATACACCACCAACTAATCCGAAATGCCAAGAAAGCAGCCCTCAAGAACCGTCTAGATAACAACGCCCACAACAGCAAGGAATTATTCAACATCGTCAAGGAATTTACCAACCCCTCAGCTAACTCCAACGACATCACCCCCTCTCAAGCCCTCTGCGACTCCCTAGCCTCATTCTTCCACAACAAAATTGCAGACATCCACAACAGCTTCGACAACCAACCCGAAGACCAACCCACCCAATCCCCTGCAGGACCCCCACCCCCCCTGAACATCCTCAATGACTGGAAGCCAATCTCCACTGAGGACACCATCCGTCTGATGAACTCTATCCACTCAGGATCCCCCACAGATCCTTGCCCTCACCACATCTTTAACAAAGCAGACTCCATTATTGCACCGCACCTCCGAGACGTCATCAACTGCTCCCTCAACTCCGCAACCTTCCCGGAAAGCTGGAAACATGCCGAACTCAGCGCCCTCCTGAAGAAACCCACAGCTGACCCCACCGAACTCAAAAACTATCGCCCTATCTCACTCCTTCCATTCCCGGCCAAAGTCATCGAGAAAGCTGTCAACAACCAGCTCGCCGCATTCCTCGAAACCACCAAATCCCTCGACTCCTCACAGTCCGGCTTCCGAGCCAAGCACAGCACCGAAACCACCCTCATCGCAGAAACTGACGACATTCGAACTCTACTGGACAATGGAGACACAGTCGCCCTCATCCTCCTCGACCTCTCCGCAGCCTTCGACACAGTCTGCCATAGCACCCTTCTACAGCGCCTCAAAAACATCGGAATCCAAGGAAAAGCACTGGAATGGATCACCTCGTTCCTCTCCGGAAGAACCCAGAGAGTCCGCCTTCCACCATTCAAGTCAGAGGCCACTGAAGTCATCTGCGGCATACCTCAAGGGTCCTCACTCAGTCCCACCCTCTTCAACGTTTACATGAGCCCCCTCGCGGCCATCGCACGCCAACATAACCTCAACATCATCTCCTACGCCGACGACACTCAACTGATCCTATCACTCACCAGAGACCCTAACACGGCCAAAACCAACCTACACGAAGGAATGAAAGAAGTAGCCGAATGGATGAAGCACAGCCGTCTGAAACTGAACTCAGACAAAACAGAAGTCCTCATCTTAGGTACCTCCCCCTCCGCCTGGGACGACTCTTGGTGGCCAGAGGCCCTTGGAAAAGCACCTATCCCGACGGACCACGCACGGAACCTGGGCGTCATCCTGGATTCCTCACTCTCGATGAACAGACAAGTCAACACCGTTTCTTCATCTTGCTTCAACATTCTTCGCATGCTCAAAAAAACATTTCGCTGGATCCCTACCGAAACTAGAAAAACAGTCACCCACGCTCTGGTCACGAGCCGACTGGACTACGGAAACACCCTCTACGCCGGCACCACCGCAAAACTCCAGAAAAAACGACAACGCATCCAGAACGCCTCAGCCAGGCTCATATTAGACATCCCGCGTAAAGAACACATCTCTGATCACCTGAAAAACCTCCACTGGCTCCCCGTCAATAAGAGGATCACTTTCCGGCTCCTAACCCACGCACACAAAGCACTCTACGAAATCGGACCCGAATGCCTCAACACACGACTATCCTTCTACACCCCCTCCCGCCAGCTACGATCCTCCAACCAAGCCCTTGCCACTGTACCTCGCATCAACAAAACCACCATGGGAGGTAGATCCTTCTCCTACCTAGCAGCTACAACTTGGAACTCACTTCCCACTCACCTTCGCCTTACTCAGAACCACCTAGCATTCAGAAAGCAACTCAAAACGTGGATATTCGACAAGTAACTCCCCACCCTTCTACAAGCGCCTTGAGACCCTCTGGGTATGTAGCGCGCTATATAAATCTTTTGACTTGACTTGACTGCATTTGAGAACCACTGTGAGAGAAGCATTTGGTAACATCGTGTATTTGCTGACAGATAACTAATTTAAAACCTCTCATGTTGTCAAGTTTTAGTAGCATTAGAAGCTAGTCTTTGCTTATGCATTGATAAAATGAGTCAGGGTTTGACACTAAGGTGCAGTACCATGTACTATTCTGTTCACTGTGGCAGAACTGAAAATTTAAAAGTTTTACCTAAGCACTGTCCTAGAAGTAGTCTGATTATTTAGTCAGTTTCTAAGTACCAAATAGACTGCTTCAAATGTCTATGCAGTATGCATGTAGTGTTCTAACATACTATACACTTGTCTTTTACACCTTCAATTCCCTAGTCAGTATCCATACACTTCCAGGAAACATCCTGTCACTTCCTTTGCAGTCCTCTAGAGACCCATTCAACAGCATGTACTAATCCATTCACTGTGCCAAAACCCAAACACTTATAAATTCACCAAGACACTCTCTTTCCAGTACTCTAATGATTCAGTCACTGCCTAAGTATTCATGCACTGAGCCAGGTCTTAGCACATGGACTTCTTCAAACCCCTATCCACTATGAATGCAGTCCTCTAAGCACCTACACACTTGTCTTTCACACCTTCAATTCCCCAATCAGTATCCGTTCACTTCCAGCAAACACCCTGTCACTCCATGTGCACTCCTCTAGTGACCCATTCAGCATCATGTACTAATCCATTCACTGCGCCAAACCCTAATAAATTCACCCAGGCACTTTCCTTGCAGTACTCTAATCATTCAGTCAGTACCCAAGTACTCATCCAGTGACCCAGGCCTTAGTATATGGACTGCTTCAAACCCTTATCCACTATGCTTGCAGTCCTCTAACCACCTACACAATTGTCTTTCTCACCTTCAATTTCCTAGTCAGTATCCATACACTTCCAGGAAATACCCTGTCACCCCCTTTGCAGTCCTCTAGTGACCCATTCAGCACCATGTACTAATCCATTCACTGTGCTAAAACCCAAACACTTATAAATCCACCAAGATACTATCTTTGCAGTACTCTAATCATTCAGTCAGTGCCTAAGTATTCATACACTGAACCAGGCCTTAGCACATGGACTGCTTCAAACCCCTTTGCACTATGCATGCAGTCTTCTAACCACCTAGACACTTGTCTTTCACACTTTCAATTTCCTAGTCAGTATCCAGACAGTCTAGCACTTGTGACTGCCTTTGCACTCCTCTAGTAACCCATTCAGTACCAAGTACTAATCCTTTCCCTGTGCGAAAAGCCTAGCACTTATAAATTCACCTAGGCACTCTCCTTGCTGTACTCTAATCATTCAGTCAGTACCCAAGTAGTCATGCAGCGAGCCAGGCCTTAGCACATGGACTGCTTTAAATGCCTATACAGTATGGATGCAGTCCTCTAATCACCTACACAGTTGTGTTTCACACCTTCAATTCCCTAGTTAGTATTCATACTCTTCTAGCAAACACCCTGTCACTCATCCAGTGTGTCTCCTTATAGTACTGTAATCATTTAGTCAGTTAGCATGTAGTCTTTCAGGGCATCATGTAGGTAGCATACAAGTTACCACTTCTTAAATACCGAACGTTACCGAATCGGTATTTAAGAAGTGGTAACTTGTATGTAGGTAATCCGTCGGTAAAAATTACCGAATCGGTAATATTCGGTAATTACCGAATCGGTATTTACCGATTCGGTAATGAGGCATACCTTCCCATTGATGGGAAGGTATGCCTCATTACCGAATCAGTAAATACCGATTCGGTAATGGGGGGAATACATGCAAGGGTGGCAGGGTGTCACATTGACACCCTGTTGCACCCCTGATTCGGCCATGTGTGCACATGTGGCACACATACATGCCCTAAGGGCATGTATGTCTGCCACATTGCACACGTCTAAGCGCTTTAAAATGCGTAAACACATACATTCATTATTTACCACCAACTTTTCGTTGGTGGTAAATAACGAATCCTAAAAACACCCACACACTCCCCCTACATCTCATTTTTGTATTCGGAATTTACCGAATCGGTAAAATTACCGATTCGGTAATTTTACCGATTCGGTAAATTACCGAATACAAAAATGATCCCCCTACATACCAACAGCCAAAATACCGGTCGGTAACGGTATGATTACCGAAAATCGGCCGTTACCGACCGGTATTTGGCTTCCTACATGAGGCCCTCAGTGAGGTAGGCTTTAGGGCATGAACTGCTTCAAAGTAGTATGCACTATGCATGTTGTGTTTTAACGATCGTCACACTTGTGGTTCAGGGCTATAGTTTCTTAGTCAGTTTTTATATAAAATGTGTTTGTACAGTAATGGAATAGTATAAATTTGAAAGTTATTAATATACATTTATTTGTGATTCTTTTTTACAGATACAGAACAGGAGTGTTTCTCATCCGTTTGCACTCTTCTAGTGCAAGATTGTTTGGATGAAGGGTCCTTCGGTGTTTCATCATACTTGCCGTGCCGCACGAGTATTTCTTGTTAGGATCCCCTTGCAACAGAACTATTTTGCAAATCTTGCACGTGACCAAGGTGGCATTGATCTTTGTTTGCCCCTCGGGAAAAGTAAAAAATTTCCACACCACTGAAGGAAAACGTTGTGAGCGTGGTGCCTTCTGCAAAAAAATTTCCTCAGATTCGGTAAATATTTTAAAGCGGCAACATTTACAGTTTTTGTAAGTTAAACTTATAAAATTTTGTTAGCTGTATACATTTTATATCTGCGATTTGTTTCTTGTGGTATTTTGTTGAGAATACCATGGTTTTTGTTTTAACAATCTTTCTGATTTTCCAGGTCTGTCGTCGACATCCGTGGTTCCCACAGGAGTGTTACGCCTTGTTGTTTTGTATTATTGTTGTTACATTTTGTTTATTAGTTTATTGTTTATATTTATGTTAACCCCTTCCATGCTGCGCAAATTCCGCCGCTGTGCTGACGGTTTCTTGCGCGGGCGTGGTCATGACGGAACGGTTCCGTCATGAGCACAGCTCAACCGTGGCTCATGACGGAACCGTTCCGTCATGAGCACCGAAGGGGTTAATAAAAAAATAAAGTTTGAAAAAAGTTTATCGTTTATATATTTATTATTATAAAAAATAAAGTTTGAAAAAAAAATTAATGTTTTTGGTTGTTCCCTTAACTGCTGTGTGACTCTTTTTTGTTCTTATTACTTATTACTGTTATTTGATGGAGTCCACCATGGTGTTAAATTTTGGGGCACTTATCGCTGGAATACTGGTGATATCTGCAGTTTGCACCAACTTCTGAATAGAGCGTTAGATTTCTCTCAACTTTACTTCCGTTAAAGTGCTGATAATGAAATGGAGAGTAGCCGTTCCCGTGCAAAAAGACACGAGGTGCACCTTTGCGATTTATTCTAAATTCTAAAATCCTGTATTGTATTGCACTGAGGTATTGGCTGCACTTACAGTGTACACACAAAATCTATTAAGAACTCATTGTATTTATATTGATTGGGAATAATGCGTCAGGTGCTGGATCTTGACGAGATACACTGCTCAGTTCGTATATTGTTGTGCACACGAAAAAAATCACATCACAACTTTCACACCAATTGCAATGCGAAACAAATTCCGGCGATAAGACACGTTAGCATCAGGGATTTTACACCTGCTTTCTGCTGGTGTTAAGCTGGACAACTACCTGCACCAAGAAAGGGAACACAGCCAAGAGCCACACCGGAACACCCACAGGTGCCATAGAGTCAATGAGCATGATACAGGGATACCCATGAGGGCCAGAAGGCTCATCTCAACAACTCCAGGACCGCCAATGCCCCCCCAAACCCACATCTTAGTAAGTGTGTCCCTGTGGTCATTGTCTTAGCATGATAGGCACGAGCCCTGCAACATCAGAGTGTGCTGTCACCTCAGCGTTGGCAGTGAGCCTGGATGTGTAGCTACGTACGCATCCTCCTGCATGCACAACTGGCGTGTGCTGGTCTGTCGTTCACAGGTCAGTGCAGGGGTGTGCCTATCCGGCAAGGGGAACAGGGTGTCTCGGACATGTCCGTGTACAGGAAGTGCGGTAAGTGTGTCTCGGTGTTCTGGTGTGGCCTGTTACAAGAGCCGCAGCAGTCGATGTTGTAAAGTGGCATGCACCACCTCCAAACGGCACTGTGATGTTGTTGTTGGATTGTAGCAGGACATGCGCAAATAGGCATTACAATGGCGTGCCGTACGAGTGCACGAGATACAACAGCTCACCGTACAAAAGTGTGGGGGCTCGTGGGAGGGAGGAGCAGCCGTTTGGCAACATAACACACAGTGAACTCGACCATATGCCACATGCTGGGCATCTCATCCATGATGACCACGGTCGCAGACATCCCACAACACCAACGACTGGCCTTTGTACACATCCTGTATGAATGCAGCGTGGTTTTCACTTCTATGCTCGTTCAGTGGTGTGATGTTGGCAGGTTGTGTGACTTGTGCTCCTTGTTGGTGTGTTTCATTTTGGCCATTGTTAGTCTATATGTGTGTTGTACTTAATTGTGCATGTGTGCCATTCTGCCCATCTCCGCCCCTCCCCCCACTCCCTGCTTCTTCCTCTTCCTAGTGCTGTTGTGTCTATAATTTTGTTACTGCACACATAAATACATGTAAAGAAAAAATTAGAATAGTTCCTTGATTCTTTTAGGTTTCAAAACTTCTCTATTGGTTTCTTTTTAATTTTCCATATGAAACATTTTTTTAATATTCAACAACACATAGAAGTCAGAAGTGCAACGTATTCTATCAACACAGCCGCTTCGCCTGATTTGCCGCGAGGATCGTTTGGAGGACTACAGTTCCCAGGGGGCCTGCTGCCATCGCCCTCACCTGGTTGCAATTTGCCATCCTGCCAGGCGCCTTTAAAGCGCCTCGCCGCTCCCGCTGTCGCGGGAGCCGCTTCGCCTGATTTGCCGCGAGGATCGTTTGGAGGACTACAGTTCCCAGGGGGCCTGCTGCCATCACCCTCACCTGGTTGCAATTTGCCATCCTGCCAGGCGCCTTTAAAGCGCCTCGCCGCTCCCGCTGTCGCGGGAGCCGCTTCGCCTGATTTGCCGCGAGGATCGTTTGGAGGACTACAGTTCCCAGGGGGCCTGCTGCCATCGCCCTCACCTGGTTGCAATTTGCCATCCTGCCAGGCGCCTTTAAAGCGCCTCGCCGCTGACGCGCAGCGGACGCGCACGGACGCCGCCGGACGAAGCCCGGACAAAGGGCGGACAGTCTGTGACAGTCCGGGACTGTCCGAGGCTGGGCTGGGCCCTACCCTGTATGTCGACCTAAGCAGCCACAGAACACTGAAGACTTCCAAGCTGGTAATTTCGTCAAAGGGTTGACTGTACAGTCGAACTATTAACTGGTGTTAATTGCCCTGGTTATTGTCTTTTGTCTTTTTGTTTGCCTTGACCATGCCTAAAAGCTTAAGGGATCCAGGGCTAACGGGGACCGGCCCTCTTGATAACTATTTAGTTAAAAAGGTCAATAAAATTAACAGTGACCGACGGGCTTCCCTGGGGAAGGATTGCCTCCAGGTGAGCCCCCAAAATCCTTTAACTAATGAGAGTTCGCTTTCGGACAAAGTTGTTTGTGTTTCCCCTCCCCTTATTCAAGCAAGCGCTATGATTACGGCCACTGCCCAGGTTCACAAGGGCCCTGTAGATCAGGATTTGGATGTGAACTCTGCAAGTGATGAGACAGTTGAGGATACATATGTTCCGAGACCAGTTAGGACCTGCAGAAGGAAACAAAGGAATAAGGGGGGGGCTTCTACCAAAGGGAAAAAAAGGGAGAACATTGGAGAAAAATCTCATATCGTGCCAGACGAGCCTTTAAACAGCAGTCCTGGTGCAACAACTACTTTACTCCCTGACCATTTTTCAAAATTGTTCAGCTCCTTTGAGGTTTTACTCGATACAAAGCTAGATCTACTTTTTCAACCTCTGGTAAGGAAACTCGATATGGTCGCTGACGAGGTAAAAAGGTTGGGAGGATTATTAACAAAACATCTTGATTGGGTTGACTGTAACAAAAAGAAGGGGCAGTGTGTAGCTGGGCACGTCAATCTGGGTAGAGTAGAAAACCCACAAACTTCTTCTCAGCCCGTTAGCTTTAATGCTAGTGTCACGCCATCATCACCTATGATTACTATAGCCTCAAACACAGCTTGCCCAATAGAAAAGGAGCGGGTTTCAGTGTCTAAAGGTGAGGCGGTAACGAAAGTTAGATCTATTAACCTCCCCCCGGCTTGCTCTCCCTACGTTGTGATCTTAGCCAATGTCCCTCCCCAGGATAGGTTGGCAGTTCCCTTGCAAGAGGAATCGCACGACTCACTTAAGCAAAAGACAGTGTCGTGGTTACATAGGAAGTGTGGGTTCCCTTTTAACATGGCGAACGATATCTTAAGTACTCGCAGGGTAAACTGGATTGGGCCTTCCAAAAAAACATCAAATGGAGATTGTGTTATAGTCAATTTTAAACACACACAACATGTGGCTACTGTTTTACTGAGAGCAGCTTCACTGCCATTAGATATTAATAGTATTCAAGTACGCCCCCTTGGATTCTTCTACTCTCAATTTCCACGGAGAGATAGTTTCCATCTGATTAGACAGAGAAACTTCATCCCAGCATCAAATTCGCTGCCTCTTTTTCACCAGGGGGCAGGTGCTCCCCACCAGGTTATGGGTGGGCTAAATATACCCACATCTAATCGCTTTGAGGCACTCTCCCTGTTAGATACGTGCGACTGACAGGAGGTTGGTATACGGGGGGGGGACGAGTCATCCTCGGTTAAGGCTCTTCACATAGAGGATCAGCCCCCCGCATTACCTACAGAGAGTCATCTGCCTGCCGATGACCGCAAGGGGGGTTCACCCAAAAACTTGATCAAACTATTAACATGGAACATTGCCGGTTTACGTGCTAAGAGTGATAATTTATTTTGGTTAAGCTTCTTGAAGGACTTTGATATCTTGGCATTTCAAGAGACCTGGGAAACAGAAAGTAATTTTTGGCTAGATGGTTTTACTTCTCACTTTGTTCCAGCTTCTAAATCAGTTTCCGGAAGGGCCTCAGGAGGCTTAGTGGTTTTGCTCTCGGTGAAATTAAAAGGAACCGTTAGCAGGATAACTTGTACATGTAACAACTTTCTTATTCTGGAATTTAAACTCCCCAATGATAGGAAGTTGTTACTGATAAATTGTTATAATTCTCAACAAGAGGTCGTGCCGAATGAACACTTGCTATGGTTGGCGAATTTTTTAAAAATGTATTCTTTGAAGCAAACCACTTTTTGTTATTATATTTTGCTTGGTGATTTTAACGTACATTTATGTAGTCATAACTGTTGTTTAACTGATATTGATGGACCTGATCTGACATCACCCCAACATTTTGAGCACTCAAGTAAGGGCGAAGCTCTGGAAAATCTTCTTATTGAAAACCAGCTGTATCAACCAGGCTTCCACGAACAAACCGTACGGGTGCCCACCTTTATTGGAAGGGACAGTAACACCATTATTGACTACATATTTCTTTCATCTGGACTTTTACAATTTGTATGTTTTTATAACGCGATTCCATCTATTTTTAGTGACCACAATCCGGTGGTAATCGAAATGTTAGATGGCCTCTCTCTCTTAAATTCCCTTGCCTCACCCATGTTGGACAATAATCTTAGGGCAAAGGATCAGGGTAGAAGGTTAAATTGGTCTAAGGTAGTTCCAGAGGATTTTTTTAACTCAATAAAGCTAGAGGCGGCCCTAGACTTGGAAATCTGTGGGGACCAACTTTCTACAGGGAAGGAAGTAATCTCCTCGTTTGAAGCCGTATGTTTCCTAGTGTCAAAGGACCTAACTAGTAAAAGTAGACCAGTACAAACTAAAGTAGTCTCCGGCTGGTTTGACCATAACTGCACTAAAGCTCATAACAATCTTAAAATTGCACTTCAGGCCAGCCCGAGGAATAAAATTTTAGTGTCGCAGTTAAGGAGCGACTATAAAGAAGCACTGTTGGTCCGGAAAAAAGAAATTAAACTTAACGCCTGGGCCGATCTTATGGACAAGGCAACTCTAAAAGACAGTGCGAAATTTTGGTCTATTATCAACACTCCTTTATTCTCTGATGTTAAAAATGGAGTGTTGGATACTAATATAACAGAGAAGGACTGGTTAAGCCACTTTAAAATTATATATGGTAGCGACTTAGATTTAGAACCCATAAACAGGCAAGATTCGGCTTCTACTTTAATTCCAGTTAATTTTTATTTAACTGAAGTTTTAAAAGCAATTGAAGACTCTGCGGGTAAGAAGGCTCCCGGACCGGATGGGGTCCCTACCGACCTGTATAAGGCAAATCCGGTTTTTTGGGCCAATATATTAACCAATGTATTTAACTCCTCGGTTATCGCAGGTTTTCCTAAATCCTGGTCCCATTCTACCATAATACCGGTGTTCAAGAAAGGCCAAAGGGCAGACCCTAAGTGCTATAGGCCCATATCCTTGATAGACTCCTCTATAAAAATCCTGGGGAAAGTCATACTTGCTAGGATAACCAATTGGGCCTCGGACAATAACATCTTGTCCGATGCTCAATATGGCTTCAGAGCTGGCCGGAGCACGGAGGATCAATGTCTGAACCTCCTATTAGTAATAGATAAATATACTAGGGTGGCCGGGGGCTCTTTTTACTTGGGCTTTATGGATTTGTCCACGGCCTTTGATCTTGTTAATAGGTCAAAGCTGTGGACAATGCTTTTGGATTTGGGACTCGACCCCCCACTTGTGTATTTCCTTTCAGAGCTCCACCAAGATTTGAATGCATCGATAAGGATGACGACGGATGGGAAGTGTACGGCCAGCTTTAAGTCTAGTAGAGGGGTACGACAGGGATGCATTCTTGCGCCCATGCTGTTCACCCTATACATAAACTCCCTGGAACAAAATCTGCTGGCCGCAACGCAGGACATCCCGCGCATGGGAGGTACCCCGATACCGGTCCTCCTATACGCGGACGATGCTGTCCTGCTGGCTAGGACTCCCCTGGCGCTGCAAAGATTGCTGGACTCGTTCGGGGACTTTATGCATAGCCTGGACTTGGTGGTTAATAACGGCAAATCTCACGCTATGTCGTTAGGCCTTGCGAAAAATAAGGTAAAGCCTTTTTATTGTAGGGGAGCCGTAATCTCAAGAGTAAAGACTTTCACCTACTTGGGAGTAGTCTTTGACGACAAGGGCTCATGGTCCCCCCAGCTCTCTATAAAGATAAACTCAATAAAAATCTCAACTGCGGCTGTACTTGGCTTTGCAAAAAGGCTGGGGGGTAAACCGACAGAGGCAATACTAACAATTTACAAAGCCAAAACAGTTTCCATTGTAAGGTACGGGGCGCCAATCTGGGGTTACATTAAACACGATGCGATCCAAACGGAAGAAAATAAATTTCTTCGCACCCTCCTCGGCCTCCCACAATCTACTGCTTCTTTCTCAGTCCATTTGGAACTCGGGTTAGGATACATAGCAGACATGATTAAATTAGCCCCATTATTGCTATGGATTAAAATTTGGCTAAACCCGAAACTTACTCTAAACCATAAAATACTAAAGGACTGTACTCGACTTGACAACATGAATAAAATTCCATGGCTGTCAAATATCGAGAGGTTATCTGCCTACATTGGGAGACCGGAAATTTTTTCTAGCCCTGACACTCTCTGTAAGGCAGATCTTGACTGGGTAAAATCCAATTTCACGAAGTTAAGGGAGGCCGAGCGGGAAGAAGTTGAACTACGTAAACCTTCCGTCAGGGGACACGTCCTGGTATCTCAATCCTCAGGGTTGTCTTTATATCTTACAGTGGTAACCCATCCCTTTCACAAATGGTTGTTGTCCAAATTCCGGTTCAACCAATTACACCTTGTACTTTGGGATGTGGCTGGCTGGCATAAGCCTGAAAATGTTGCACCTTGCAAGTGCGATGATATTTCTCCACAAGACACTACGCACTTTATGTTATTCTGCCCCTTTTTCAAACATGCCAGGAAGAGGTTTATTATTCCCTTGCTAAAGAGTAGGAATTTTACTCAGTATAAACCAGCTTTATTGTTCCTAAGCATGCTTGATTGTCCATTAATTATGTTCTGTGTCGCTAGTTTTCTGGTGGCAGCTGTTAGAGAAAGGAGGGTGAGACTAAAACCTATACAGGATGTGGAGCCTATCTGATATATGGAATTTGATTCTGTATTATTGATTGCACGTTGTTTATGGTCTTTTATGAATTTTTATTAGGACTTGTTTTTAACTGTAGATTTGTGAATCGCATGATTTTATGTATTTATTTGTGTAGTATACTTTTATGATTTTAAGTAATCGAATAAAGTGGTTTTGACTTGACTTGACTTGAACACACTTTCTAGAACATTCTACAATACGTGCAGGTTAAAAGTTCATCAATTTTTTTAAAACTTTACGATATTTTTTGTAACATTTTCTTGAACATTTAACGACACGTGCAGGTTATAAGTTGACGATAGTTTTAAGTTCGAACAGTGCCTTACAAATGCAAGTAGCAGGTGTGGTTGAGCTGAGCAAATTTTATCCTACGATATGTACTCCACGTTGAAACTGCTTTTTCTTAACCAATCACAAAGATGCTTTTCCACAAAACTAATGTGCACCCTACTTTTAAAAAAGAATGCTTTTCATGATATCTTCAGAGATAAGTTATAGATGGGAATTAGCATTTAAAAAACCTTTGAAATTCACTGAAAAAACCAAAGGTTTCAGGGGCATTATAGTTAGGAATTGGCATTTAAAAAACCTTAGAAATTCACTGAAAAAACCATAGGTTTCAGGGGTGTTCTAGTGAGCTGGACATTTCCCTCGTACAAAACCCTAGAAATTCCCCTGTTATAGTTAGTTCAGCTAACTATAACTCACGCCCCCGCAATGCACTGCTGATGACGTCACATATTACATCACTCATGACGTGGAAACGGATCCCGATGCGATGAAAATGTTGGAGGTCACAGCCCCTATGGGCCTGGTTCCTTATCATGTTGGGCCGACCCATGAGAAGGGACATACCCTGGATTTGACCTTCTCTACGATCCCGATAGAGATGTTGGCCCCCACCCAGGTGCTTTGGTCTGACCACAGGCTGGTGAGATTTTATCTCTCAGATGCTGGGAAGCCTGCCGGTGTCCCCCGGCAGACTTCAGGGGGATTCAGGCCACTTCACCGGATTACTCCGGAATTGTTGGCACAGTCCTGCGCTGATCATCCCTGTGCCTTAACCGGGAACTTAGAGGAGGATGTGGAGCGTCTGCAGGTCTGGCTCTCAGAGAGGCTCAATGAGCTTGCTCCTCTGAGGCCCCTCCGCAAACCCGGAAAAGGTGCCTCTGCCCCTTGGTTTACGGAAGCATTGGCGGCCTCTCGTCGGCAATGCAAGGTAGCGGAAAGAGCTTGGCGCGTGAAATACGACGCGACGGCGAAACTCGCCTACAGGTCTCTGGCGAAAGCGTACCATCGGAACATTCTCGCGGAGAAGAAGGCTTATTTTGCTAGAAAAATTGAAGCCGCTTCCAATTCCTGTAGGGAGCTTTTCGCCATTGTGCGGGAGTTTACAGCCTCTCGCGCTGCGCCCGCCCAGACCCCCCCTCCTGCGTCCTGGGTCAGGGCGATTGCGGACTTTTTCACCTCCAAGATCCAGCGGATCCAGGACTCCTTCCTTGTGTTGGATCCTGAGGTATCAGGTCGGGCGGAGAATGCCGCTGCTACCCGACTGAACGCCGGTGTGGCCTTGGCAGCTTTCCCTCCTCTCTCGCTGACAGCTTCATTTGACCTGATGGTGGGACTGAAGTCAGGTTCCCCTCGGGATGCCTGCCCCGCAAAATTCCTGGCTAAAATGGCAGCTGTCATTAATCCACTTGTGAACCCCCTGTTGAACTGTTCTCTTGCACAGGGTGTGGTTCCCCAGTCCTGGAAGCAGGCAATGATTATTCCCCTGCTTAAAAAGCCTGGTCTGGATGTGGAGGTGTTAGCGAATTATAGACCTATTTCGCTTCTGCCGGCTTTGGCGAAGGTCATTGAAAAGCACGTGCATAAGGTGCTTGCCGATTACTTGGAGGCCCACGACCTACTGCACCCTACCCAGTCGGGTTTTCGCGCCAATCTTAGCACCGAAACAGCCCTCCTGGAAGTCTCGGAGGCGATAAAGGAGGTGTTGGATTCGGGTGGGAGAGCGATGCTGGTGATGTTAGACCTGTCGGCGGCCTTTGACACCGTCCCTCATGAGGGTCTGCTTGCTAGACTCTCAGAGATTGGTCTTCGAGGGACGGTGCTCCAGTGGTTTCGATCTTTCCTAGCAGGCCGTCGACAATCGGTCTGGGCTTCTGCTTGCTCCGCCGAGATGTCGCCATTGGGTGTCGGAGTTCCTCAGGGCTCTGTCCTGAGCCCAACTCTATTTAATATCTTCATGACCCCTCTGGCGGCCCTGGCGGAGTCTTTCGGGGCCCAGACCATCTCTTACGCTGATGACACCCAGCTCCTTTTTACCTGTGAGAGGGGTGCAGACTTCGATGGAGGTAGGATCCAGGGTTGTCTTGAGGCTGTGTTTCAGTGGTTCCATCATAACAGCCTCAAGTGCAACTCGGATAAATCCGAGGTCCTCTTCTTTGGGTGCAGCTCGGACCCGGATTGGAAAGTGTGGTGGCCTGAGAACATGTTTCCACCAGCAAGTTCGTCCCAGGTAGCGAAAAACCTTGGGATTAAGATCGACAATGGCCTCGCACTACGCTCGCAGGTAATCGGTCTCACAGGGACCTGCTTTGGCTTACTCCGGATGCTCCGCAAGTTCCTTCCCTTGTTATCGGAGGAACACAGGAAGATCACGGTGCAGGCGATGATAGGCTCGAGAATAGACTATTCCAACGTTCTCTATCTCGGCCTGCCAGAATACCTGCTTCAACGATTACAGGTTGTTCAGAATTCGGCAGCACGTGCTATTTTTGGACTATCTCGCCGTGCCAGAGCCTCGGGCCTTTTGGAGGCTCTGCACTGGCTTCCTGTCCGGAAGCGGATAGTTTTTAAATCTCTCACCCTGGCACACAAAGCCTTGCACACATCTGGAGCAAAATATCTTCAGAAAAGGCTGTCTTTTTATCGTCCTGCCAGATCGCTTAGGTCTGAAGCCTTGTTTTTTGCGGTAGTGCCCCGCGTGAAGAGAGCTCGCATCGGTGGCCGCTCCTTTAAATTTTTAGCGCCTCAGCTGTGGAATAAATTGCCTGTGTCCCTGCGCAGCACTACCAACCTGTTGGCCTTTAGGAAGGGGCTTAAAACTTGGCTTTTCACTTCCTAGTTTCAGGTCCTATCAGGTCTCTTCTCTTTCTGTTTCTGTTCATTTTTTCTGTTGTGTTTTGCGATTAGCGTGCAATTTAAAGCGTCGGGACACTCTTTCGAGTAGCCGCACGCTATACAAAAACCTGTTTAACATAACATAACATAACATGACATTGTCAGTGACATCACTGATGACATCACTGATGACATCATCCATGTGATAAATTAGTGCATCTTCTCACACCCTAATATAACCTTTGATACACAGACTCAAAATTTCAGACGGCCATTTTGACAACCATAGATACTCCAATACCAATAACTACTCACCCACTCATTGACTTTTAGGTCTACATACATCTCCACTCACTCACCTGTACAGTCACTCATACTTACAGTCACTGTGCATTTATACACCTATATAGACACACACCGCCATTCATTCATTGAGGTACTGACACATCTAGTCAGTCATGCAAATAATTAATCACAGTAAAATGTACTCACCTATACAGTTAAAAACACTTACTCATAAAAATACTAACAAATTCTGTGTCTTCCTGCAGAAAAACAAACAGCACATGACACAGATATCCTTGCACTATGGCGCATACAGCCACTCCCAAAATCACACACTCTCACATATAGATAGTTATATACTCTTACACACATATACACTGCGT
This sequence comes from Triturus cristatus, assembly GCF_964204655.1. Classification (NCBI taxonomy): domain Eukaryota; kingdom Metazoa; phylum Chordata; class Amphibia; order Caudata; family Salamandridae; genus Triturus; species Triturus cristatus. Next base: position 1,825,675,288 of record NC_140589.1, on the reverse strand, counting down.
TTCACATATGTAGTTACTGACACATGTACAACCGAGATATACATTCAATCACTAACACACCCATACATACACTCACCCAACCATACAGTCCATCACAGATGCACTCTTAAAAACATGCACCCACTGAATCACCCACTCACACATCTAGTCACAGAGTCACAAACACCCTACCCACACAAATACTCAGGCACCCATACAGATACTCAGACAACCAATCAATACAGACATTCACACAGTTTAGTCACTAGTCTGCAGTAAGATACATTTAATGACTCACTTATAGACTCAGTTACGCACCTAGAAAATCATCCATTCACACACTTGTACACCCACTTATTTTTCAACAGGCCTTTCCCTATATATATATTACACATAATAAAACTGTTCAGAAACACATACTCAATGGATGATGTCATCAGTGATGTCATTTGAGATGTCATTTGAGATGTCATCTGAGATGTCATCTGAGATGTCACTGACCATGTCATGAGTGATGTAATATGTGACGTCATCAGCAGTGCATTGCGGGGGCGCGAGTTATAGTTAGCTGAACTAACTATAACTGGGGAATTTCTAGGGTTTTGTACGAGGGAAATGTCCAGCTAACTAGAACACCCCTGAAACCTATGGTTTTTTCAGTGAATATATATATATATATTCAGTGAAAAAACCATAGGTTTCACACATGTTATAGTTAGCTGGACATTTTACTCGTAAAAAACCAATGAAATTGCCCCGTTATAGTTAGTTCAGCTAACTATAACTCGCGCGCCCGCAATGCACTGCTGATGACGTCACATATTACATCACTCATGACATGGTCAGTGACATCACTCATGACATCACTGATGACATCTCAAATGACATCACTGATGACATCACTGATGACATCATCCAGTGAATGTGGGTTTTTCTGAAAATTAAATATGTTTTATATATGTATATCTCAAGGTCAATGGAAGAATAAATGGGTATATAAGTGTCTAAATGGATGATTTGTTTTTGAAAAATTGATTGTTTAACTGACTGATTAAGTGTATCATAGTGAATACATGTTTTAGTGAGTAATGTTTAAATATGTATATATCTGTATCAGTCTCTCACTTTGTGTATAAGTGGCTGCATGGGTTGGTGAGTAGATACATGGGTGTCTATATAGGTTATTAGTTGGTTTTTTGAGTATCAGTCTGAGTGTCTGCATGGTTCGGTGGGGGGTATTACGTAGTGCATAGGTGTATGAATGAGTGACTCACTGTTTGTATGTGTTGAACACAGCATGTGTGCAGGACTGTATGGGTGGATGAGTGTGTGCATGGATGTGTTAGTGAGTGAATGACTGTCTCAATAGTGTCTTTATGAGTAACTACATATGTTTTAAACTAGTATATGTGACTATTTGTGTATATATGTGAGTATATGTGAGAGTGAGAGATTGAAAGAGTTCTTGTATGAATAAGTATGTGTTTCTATAAGTGATTGTTTAAAAGACTAAGTATCTGTAAGTTTCCGTAGAAGTAAGTGTGGTGGTGTGTGTATAACTGTATATGCAAGTAAATGTATGTTTGATTCTTTGTTAGCATGAGTGACTATGTGTGTGAGTAACTCTATGGATGAGTAGCATTGTGTAACAGGATGTATAGGTGTATGAGTACATATGATGAGTGAGTACATGTATGAGTGACTGAATTGGACTGTTGGTGAATGAGTGGATGTGTATGTGGGTCTTAGAATTACTGAAAAGGTTGTTTTATCTGGTATTGGTATGTCCATTGTTTTGAACATTGTAGTTTCTATTTTTGAATGTGTGTGTCAAAGGTTATATTAGGGGAAGAGGAGGTCTGCCACTCTATCACAAGGATGATGTCATCAGTGATGTCATCAGTGATGTCATTTGAGATGTCATCAGTGATGTCATGAGTGATGTCACTGACCATGTCATGAGTGATGTAATATGTGACGTCATCAGCAGTGCATTGCGGGCGCGCGAGTTATAGTTAGCTGAACTAACTATAACGGGGCAATTTCATTGGTTTTTTACGAGTAAAATGTCCAGCTAACTATAACACGTGTGAAACCTATGGTTTTTTCACTGAATTTCTAAGGTTTTTTAAATGCTAATTCCTAACTATAACGTGTGTGAAACCTATGGTTTTTTCACTGAATTTCAAAGGTTTTTAAAATGCTAATTCCTAACTATAACGTGTGTGAAACCCATGGTTTTTTCAGTGAATTTGCAAGGTTTTTTAAATGCTAATTTTTTTTTTATTCTTCAATTTTTTCAAACATATTTTTAATTTAATTTACTTACCTTTTATAAAGACTATGCTTTAATTTTTAAAATCCTTAAATATTTTTTTTTAATATATTTTTTAAAATAAACATGTAAAATTTATTTCCAGTTTTTTTTTGTTTTTTTTTTGGTACGCGTACCGTAAGCTCACGGTAAGCGTACGGTTTACGCAACGTCCGTAATCTATCTACGCTGCTTGCGTATAGTTACGCACTTTGCGTGGCCGCGCGTACTGCGCGTGGGACGCGTGCGCGCTTACGCCACACGCGCACGTTACGCGGAAGTGCCGGGAAATGACTGTTATGCGCATGCGCGCAAGCGCGTTTTTTTTTACGCGCACGCGTACTTTTTGCCGTAAGCGTACCGTAAGCGTACCGTAAGCGTACGGTAGGTCATGTGATCTTGAAACACAACTTTTGATTGGTTGAAACTACTTTCAGTTCTAGAACTCTCCTACACCACACCCATTCCCCTCATTTCTGCTTGTGATCCCTTGGGAGAAGGAGCTGGTTTGTCTTTGGGATACGATGGCAGAACAGCAGAGCTCTTCTGAGAGTGAGGCTAGCACTAGCAGCACTGTCTTGAGGCAGAGATCGAGGAAACAAAAGCCTTCTTATGTTTGGGATTATTTTACTTTTCCAGAAGGCCAGCAAAAGGTGAATGCACCCTTAGTTACTTGCAAGCTGTGTAAGCGTGTACTTTCTAGAGGTAATCCTAACAGGAAGTATTCCTTTGGGAATCACACCATGAAGAGACACCTCCAGGATGTACACAGAAGGACACATGGTCATCTTTTTGGAGGTAACTCTTCAGAAAGACGAGCCAGTACATCCACAGCAGCTCAGCCTGGACCATCACCTGCAGGGCTTACTCCTTCTTCTGCAGGTCAGGTGAGCCCTTCATCTGTGGGGGGAGAATCTCCTTTTGCTGGCCCTCTGGAAATGAACCCTCGATTTCGGAAGGTTGATATTCATTGCACATTTTGTAAAGATCTAATTTGCCATAGGGAGACCAGTGTTTCCCTAGTGAACAACAAAATAGATCAGCACATTTGTCGCTTTGAATAATTTTCCCATGCTTCCTTTCCTCTGTCCCTGCATGAACACAACGGTTCTTTTAAGAGCCAACCTTATCTTTCATCTTTTTTTTACATATGTTTTTAAAAACTTTTTTTTATTTTTTTTTACCGTACGCGTACGGTGCGCGTACTTTTTTTATTTTTTAAAAAAAACACTAAAAATCATTTATCACATTACATTGTCCTTGAGAGACTACAATTATTATTATTGACTTACCATACTCACTGAAAAAATATTTATTCATTTCTTTTTTTAAGAAATAGTTTTAAAAATGTTTGTAGTTTTCGAAAATTTTCTATATCTATCTGGAAAAAAAGAAAAAAGTATTAATATTTTTTAAACATTTTATAATACAGTACACATATTTACATTTTTTACCAAAAAATCTTTTTGCCTTATTTTTGCTGTTTTCAGAATATATTGCATTTCACTATAAATTGTGAAAGCAATTGCATTCATCATTTTACAGCGGGCAAAAAAAAATACCAATCACAAAGATTGTATTAAAAAAGCCCTGATTCTTTTTTTAATTAAACTTAACATTATAGAAATGCATAATATTGTAAAAAAATATCATCTAATACCAATACTTATTTCTTTAAAATACCGTCTGATATGTTTGTTTCAGAACTATAATCACAATATTATATCTCAAATAACTCCAAAATACATCTGATTTCATTTCCTTTAGGCCAAATAGTAATTTTTTTTTTTTTTTTGGAATAAATTTCCAACGGAAATCCAATAAAATTCTAAAGTTTAATTTGTCCAGATATCACCGATTCTCTGTAACATTTTGGTTCACGAAAATTTTTTGAATAATTTATTTAGTCCACAATAGAATTGGTTACTTTTCCACATGGCCAAATAGTAATTTTTTAAATCATTTTTGAAAAAATTTCCAATGGCAGTCCAATAACATTCCAAAATTTAAAATGTGCAGAAGTTACCGATAATCTCTAAATTATTGGTTTTTCAAAATTGCATTAAAAATTAAAAAAGTCCACATTACAATTGGTTATCTTTCCATTAGGCCAAATGATAATTTTAAAAATCTTTTTTTTACAAAATTGCAATGGTAATCCAGTAAAATGGTAAAATTATTTTGTCCAGATCTTGCCAAGTCTCTCTAAAATTTAGGTTTCAGGAAGATTAGATAGGAATTTGCTAAATCAAAAGGCAAACGTTGTTTGAAAATCAATTGGGAATCATTACACAGTGTCCAGCCTTTTTCACATTTTAGATAAACTGTGTAATGTCCAGAAGTAACAGTAGGTCCATCATGGAAAATTATTGCAACAGTTACAAAAGTTTTTCCTGAAATTGATAATTGCTGTCCTGTAAACTTCTTTATTAAAGTATCCAATTTTGAACCATCAGCTCTACATCGTTGCATCATTAAAATTACATACTGTCCGTATTCCTTTAAAATTAATGTTGAAAACATGTCAGAATTACACTCACCACATTTCATGCTATGATTAGCATCTTTAACTAATTTTGCAAAAGTGACTGTTTTACTCTCTGGCAATGTCAAATAAATAAACCTTTCATTATCAACAATAGAGCCACATATATTATAACAATTATCACAACTATGTTCCCATTTATAAGAGAGACCAAAAAAAATGTCAATGGGAACTCCTTCTTCTTCCACTACCTGAAGAAAATACATCAAAAATTCATGTGCATCTTGCTGTTCATTTTGAGAAAACTGTGTTCGTCCTGAACATACATCTAAAAGTTTTCTAATGTCAGTAGCACTTTCTATTTGAGTTTTATCTTTACTCAACTTTTGAAAAAGGAGACTCAGCTCTGAACAGAATCTTTTTCCCTGATTTACTATTATCTGCTCTTGCAAACTTTCCAGATAAAATGCAACATTCAGCACTACATTTGCGTAGCAGTTGACACCAGAGCTATTTTCAAAATGACATCCTACAACCTGTTCTTCATTTTCCTTTTTCTTTTTGCTTGCAATTACATCACTCCTCTTTTTTTTCCTCTTCTCTACATCTTCACTACAGATATTCTCATTTTTTCTTTTACGAGAAACTACACGTTTCTCCAACACAGGATACTGACCTAAATGAGGAGCATAGCTTCTTCTTAATCTATTATACTCCTTTACACAATTTGTATCAGCACTAACTTTTGATTCTTCAAAGTCTATCATGAATAAACCTGATAATGTTTTGACTCGTGACAAAGCAACATATGCCATACCTTCTTTGAACACAGTTGAACCAATGTTCACAAATGCACAATCTACAGTCAATCCTTGAGACTTGTGAATAGTTACAGCATATGCTAGAGAAAACGGAAACTGCTTCCTACGTACATATAAGTCTTTCACAAGCATAAAACGAACTGTACAACGACAAATATCTTTAACTTCATCTATCTGATCAAATTTTATTTTTAAACATTCAATTCCTTCTTTTTTCTGATAATTAATAAAACCCACAACTCTTCCCATCGCTCCATTAACTAAACCTTTCTCAACATCCAAATTTCTCCTTAAAAACACTCTACAGTTCATGCAAACATATAGATTTTTTTCTAATCCAGCTGTTTTGGAGATGTTCTTCTCTAGTGAGTCCAATTTATTTTTCAGTTTGCCTGTTACTGTGACAGTAATTCTTCCATCCTCAATTTTGTCCACTGCTTCCAATTTCCTGATCTCTTCCTTTTCCAATTTCAAAAGCTCCTCATTGAATATTGAGCATTCACGTAGAGTAGGCATTAAGCAGATGACACTTTTGTTTTCTGCAATGTTCTTGTATATCTTCTCTGCAACTATTTCTTCCTTTGGAAATAAATTATGTAGCAGCCGAGTCTGTAATGCTTTTTTGCCAGCCTCTGTGAGTAGTCCAATCCTGATATCTTTCAGAATACTTCCATATTCTTCATCGTTTGCTTGCCTCATATTAGTTGTAAGTTCCTTGTACTCAAAGAAGGACCAAATATTTGTATTACCGATACTTCCCAATGACTTCTTCGTGTCTTCATGTGTCACAGTATTAAACACTGGTTGTCCTTTAACTGGAGTAAGTTGCAAAAGATCTCCAAAAACTATGACGTGTTTTCCACCAAATAACACGTCATAGTCTGTCTTCAAAATTTGCTGCATTCTTAAATGCACAAAGGCAAGCATTAAGTTTGATACCATGCTCACCTCATCAATAATGAGAACTTGCATCTTCTTCAATACTCGTGAAACTTCCAAGGATGCTTCTCCAGTTAGCTTGTTGAATTGTATTTTGTTCTCATGCTCCACTGGTAACATTAGCAAACGATGTAAGGTGATTCCTTTTATGTTATATGCTGCTAACCCAGTTGGAGCAGTAACCACACAAGACAAAGTAGAATCCGTTTTTTGCTTTAGGTAGCTTCTGATGACTTTAATTAGGAAACTTTTTCCAGTGCCAGCTTGTCCGCTTACATACATCCTGATTGGATGAAATGATGTGCATGAGCACTCTTTTTTTACATGTAGAAATCCGTGATCAATTTTGTTTTTGATCTCTTCATAAATTTGTTGCTGCTCTTGATTCAGTTGTCTTTCCAAATTTTCTAAGTCTATAAATTCTTCTTGAGCTTGATTCATAGCTGTTTCCACTTCATTCATGGCTATTGATGCTTCATTTTCAACGATTGGTTGTCCTAGGGGATCTTGACTGTGTGTTCCTGAACTTTGGCTGTCCTGAGAACTGTCTCTAGCTATTTCTGCTGCAATTGTAGTTTCCTGTTCAATTTCTTCATTTAACATTTGCAGATAAGTTGTGAATGTATTGCATTGTATGCTGTCTTTGCAAGCATTAAATGAATCCTCATAGCTTTGAAATTCTCCCAGTAGTTCATCCTCTGTACGCCATGGTTTAAACAACTGTAAAAGAGCCAAGTAGTAAAATTCTTTCTTGTCGGTAGTGTCGCAACTCAGCTTCCGGTGATTTATCAAACTTCCTTTGGTTTGCTTCACCAAACATCCTTCTTCACCAACAACTTTATATTTTCCATTATTAATGTCTTCTGCAGCTTTCCGTGAATAAATGTAGTTCTGCAACACTTCATAGAGACACATGTTCTCCAGATGATGACTTCTCTTGGGATAATATGTGTCCAACATGTTTGTTTTCAATATATCTGTACTTTCTGGGTCATTCTCGGCCAAATATTCTATTTCTCCAACAGATTTCAGTACCCGATTTCTCATTGCTGCAAGGCCTAAACTTGCCCAAATTATTCTTCTTGACTTCGAGTAGAGACTTGCAGAAGATAACCTATCTGAACATTCGTAGGATCCAATTTCTCGATGCGATAACATCTTCAAACTGAAACTGTACAGCTTCTTACTGACAGTCTTCTCGTGAGAAATCTCTTCCCACATTTCCTTCAATTCTGTTTTTTCTGATTTCGTAATGTAAGACGTTACATATCGTGCAACAGCAATGGAATTGTCAGCTACATACTGTATATCCATGTTAGCGTTCCACATGGATAAAATGACTGGGTTGTAGTCATTTATATTTTTTGATTCTTCTTTTCTTTTAAGGTTGTAGGTATTCTTAGGTGATTTTCTTGTGATAGTATGTCTCACAGCTGACATAAAACTGTTTACTCTTCCATTTGAAAGAACAGGTCTAGGAAATCCAAATCGACATTTAGTGTAGTATTTTTCTTTGCTCTTGTATTTCCGTCGACAGTATTTTCCACACCGATGACTTTGGAAACGTAAAACTTGCTCCTTTAACTTGTTCTCTTCTGTGCTTTTTGGTATACCACATGTTGCATATTCTTCAATGTAAGATAACACTGCTTCATCAATATCTGTTCCAAACTTTGGGGCATCCTTGATCCACAACAGCATATGAATATGAGGAGCACCTCTTGCCTGGTACTCTTCTCCAAAAGAAATCCACTACTTCTCCAAGGGGTGGATTTTTTTTATTGCAGATGAAGGACATCATAGCCTCAAATCTATGATTGAAATATCTGCAAACATTAACCGGATCCAATGAGCACAGTTCTCCTGCTGTCTTGTATTCGATGTTTTTAATGTTTGAATTGGCCTCTCGTAGAAAATCCAGTAAATCATCCCAAGCGTACTCGGCACAGCTTAGGGTAAGGAACCATGTTGGTGTTCCTAAATTGCGTAACATGCATTTTAGTTCACCATGGCGTCGGTACCAATATTCATTTGTCCCACGCTGACAAGCCATCAGATTGATCAGTTGTGTTTCCAAATGATCATCTCGGTGCTGCACTTTCTCCATAAAATCCTTAGCAGACACATTTTGTAAATGTACTCCACTTTTTAAAATGTGATTTACTGCATAAGACAGTGCAGACAAGTCGCTTTCAAATAAAAGATGAAACAAATAAGGAATACTTTGTCGAAATCTGGGATCTTCAGCATATAGTCTTGTAGTCCGATACTCTGAAGCTGGAATCTGTTCTGGACGTTCATCGTATCGTCCTCCTTTTCCCGTAGGAAACAGCTGGGGAAAACATCGAGCTTCCAAGCTCTCCTCCCATACACTCACGGGAGTTCCTTTTGCTTTCTTCATCTGAAAGAGATCAATATTGTCTCCCATAACTTCTTTCGAATGAAGAGGATGTATGCTAAAATGTTCATAAATTTCTTCTTCCTTTGTCTTGTCCACTTTTTCAATTTGTCCAGTTGGTGTTTCTGTGTCTTCTTGAAAATCTTCGTCTTCTTCTTCTTCTTCTATATAAATTGATTCATACCATTTGTTATTTTTTTTCAAATACAAATTTGCTCTTTGTACTTTCCGCACATCTACCAGCTCCTGCCAAATCTTCTTATTCTTTGTAGGTACACCATTAACCAGAATAATTAATGGTTCAGTTTCCAAAGTATCCGCATCAATAGTTTCCATATTTTTTTTCAAATCCAAGGGCAAATACACCACTCTACCTTTTAAACCTCTCAGTAAATCTGAAGGAGGTAATTTACCAGTTTTGGGCTCCATACGTACTATGGTCTGGAACGGATGAACACATTGAATGAGTATAGACTCATATGTATTTAATTCAGAAAGTTCAGCAGGAATAGCATCCAATTCTAAATTATTATGTACAGCTCTGGTCGGCATTCTATTTTCCTCTAACTTGTTGTAACAGTATTTACAAATACGCTGATCTTCACCCAATTCAAAACAATTTTCAAGAAATATATATGTGGCAAAATCCATCCACTTATAATTATCTTCATTTTCACTCTTTCTGTAGAGATCAACATTCCTAGTTTGTTTTCTATAATGAGTTCTGCGGCAACAAATACAAGTAACGTTTGGTCTTTCATTAGAGACTATTGCAAATTTTGTTATGTGATCATTAAATGTCTTACTTACAGAAGGTTCTACATTCTCTTCCACTTCTTCCTCATTTACTGTGTCCTTCTCTGCACTGTTTTGTTCAGGACCAAAGTAACAAAACTGAATTTCATCAACAACCTTCTCTACATCTGATACCGTTCCTCGGAACAGAGCCCTATTCAATTCATTTAACTTTATTGCTGGACTTTTGGCAAAATACAACCGTCTCACAAACTTTCTCATTTCAGTATGATGAACAGCCAGCATCCTAAAATGATGGAAAACACTATTGCACACTTTTCTAGATAGACAAGCCAGAGAATGACCCTGCAAACCAGTATTCTCTCTCACTCTGCATGGATCCAGACTTTGAAGCACCTTAATCTTCTGTTTTACACTTTTTTTACTATATTCTCTTAGAAACTCTCGAAATCTGTCAATAGATTCCTGACGCACAGTGCAAATACTACTACAATTCCAAGTGTACACTGGGGCTTTAGGACGTCTCCCCATTGCCTCATCTGCCATCACTTGTACCTCATCTCTTGGAACCATTATCTCCTTCTCCATTATGCAACCATTTTTTACTTCGTATGAACGACCTCTGGTGTCAACTGCATGCAGCAAACTATTACTTTGAAAATAGCTCTCTTCATTAAAAAAAGGTTCACTACTTGAACTATGCATCCACTTTCCTAAAAACACTTTACAAAAGTTTGTTCTGTTCACTACTCTTTTGCTTTTGCTTTGTGATTTCAGTACATTAACCATTTTATCTAATGTACGCATCCTATTCAAAATTAATATGAATAGTTTCCTTTTTAATTCTAATGCTTTTGCTGCAATGGCTTCAATTTCTTTTTTTCTCTTGTAATATTTTGCCTTTTGCTTATATTTCTTCACATCCTTTATCAAATTGGACATAACTCTTCTCTGAAACATTTTTCTACGTATCTCTTTAAACGCTGTTTTTCTGTTTATGTAAAACTTTTCAGTTGCAGAAGGTATATTTGCATTAACTAAATTCTCAATTTTTTGCTGTTCTCTTCGTTTTGTTACATTCTTCCCTGGACAGACATTTTGTACATTTTTCTTTGTTTTGAATATTTTTTTAAGAAATTCTTTTTTCTGCTTACCAGAAGATTTTTTCTTTTTCCCAACATGAGCATCTTCTACTAACTTTGGTCCTCCAGTTGTCTTCAAATATAGTTTTTTTTTTAGCGTTTTTTGAACTCGAGATTTTGTAGGCATCTTAAATTTTGTTCACTGTTCTTCAGCAATACCTGAAAAAAACTAAAAAAAAATCCTTTATTGTATTTAAATATATTACTACATTTCTTTTCACAATAGTCACAAAACAAAATTTCTTTGCCAATTTGAATGCACACAAACTGCTCTTTTTTTTGGGCAAGTGAAAATCTCTTTTACAAACTGTCACATTATGACACCACTTTTCAGATTTTTTAAAAAGCCCATGTCCAGAGTGCTACACTCCAGCAAGGGCAACCAGCCTTAGTGAATCTCAATGTATTTGCATTACAGACTGAAACCTGAAAACCCCACTCGCTTCTAAATACTGTGCATGACTATACACGGCAAGCACATGGGTGTGTGCTAAGACTCTGCTTCTTCCCCCAAAAATTCACTCCCCCTTTCCATCTAATGCAACTGTGAAATCACCAGAGCAAGACGCAATAAATCTCTGCCTATAATTCCTCTATGCACACAGAGTCATGTTTTCACATTAGTCCCAAAACGAAATTTCTTTGCCATTTTTAAAGCACACTTACTGCTCTTTTTTTTTTCGGGCCAAGTGAAAATCACTTTTTACAATTGGAAATCACTTTTACAGACTGACACATTATAAAACCACTTTTTTTGATTTATTTAAATGCACATGTCCAAGCTGTTTTTTCAGACCACCACCATGTGTATTCTCGGTGACTGCCTACACTCCAGCAAGGGCAACCAGCCTTAGTGATGCTGAATGTATTTGCATTACAGACTTAAACCTGAAAACCCCACTCGCTTCTAAATACTGTGCATGACTATACATGGCAAGCACATGGGTGTGTGCTAAGACTCTGCTTCTTCCCCCAAAAATTCGCTCCCCCTTTCCATCTAATGCAACTGTGAAATCACCAGAGCAAGACGCAATAAATCTCTGCCTATAATTCCTCTATGCACACAGAGTCATTTTTTCACATTAGTCCCAAAACGAAATTTCTTTGCCATTTTTAAAGCACACTTACTGCTCTTTTTTTTTTTCGGGGCAAGTGAAAATCACTTTTTACAATTGGAAATCACTTTTACAGACTGACACATTATGAAACCACTTTTTTTGATTTATTTAAATGCACATGTCCAAGCTGTTATTTCAGACCACCACCATGTGTATTCTCTGTGACTGCCTACACTCCAGCAAGGGCAACCAGCCTTAGTGATGCTGAATGTATTTGCATTACAGACTTAAACCTTAAAACCCCACTCGCTTCTAAATACTGTGCATGACTATACATGGCAAGCACATGGGTGTGTGCTAAGACTCTGCTTCTTCCCCCAAAAATTCGCTCCCCCTTTCCATCTAATGCAACTGTGAAATCACCAGAGCAAGACGCAATAAATCTCTGCCTATAATTCCTCTATGCACACAGAGTCATGTTTTCACATTAGTCCCAAAACGAAATTTCTTTGCCATTTTTAAAGCACACTTACTGCTCTTTTTTTTTTCGGGGCAAGTGAAAATCACTTTTACAGACTGACACATTATGAAACCTTTTTTTTTAATTTATTTAATTGCACTTGTCCAAGCTGTTTTTTTCAGACCACCACCATGTGTATTCGCGGTGACTGCCTACACTCCAGCAAGGGCAACCAGCCTTAGTGATGCTGAATGTATTTGCATTACAGACTTAAACCTGAAAACCCCACTCGCTTCTAAATACTGTGCATGACTATACATGGCAAGCACATGGGTGTGTGCTAAGACTCTGCTTCTTCCCCCAAAAATTCGCTCCCCCTTTCCATCTAATGCAACTGTGAAATCACCAGAGCAAGACGCAATAAATCTCTGCCTATAATTCCTCTATACACACAGAGTCATTTTTTCACATTAGTCCCAAAACGAAATTTCTTTGCCATTTTGAAAGCACACTTACTGCTCTTTTTTTTTCGGGCCAAGTGAAAATCACTTTTTACAATTGGAAATCACTTTTACAGACTGACACATTATAAAACCACTTTTTTTGATTTATTTAAATGCACATGTCCAAGCTGTTTTTTCAGACCACCACCATGTGTATTCTCTGTGACTGCCTACACTCCAGCAAGGGCAACCAGCCTTAGTGATGCTGAATGTATTTGCATTACAGACTTAAACCTGAAAACCCCACTCGCTTCTAAATACTGTGCATGACTATACATGGCAAGCACATGGGTGTGTGCTAAGACTCTGCTTCTTCCCCCAAAAATTCGCCCCCCTTTCCATCTAATGCAACTGTGAAATCACCAGAGCAAGACGCAATAAATCTCTGCCTATAATTCCTCTATGCACACAGAGTCATGTTTTCACATTAGTCCCAAAACGAAATTTCTTTGCCATTTTGAAAGCACACTTACTGCTCTTTTTTTTTCGGGCCAAGTGAAAATCACTTTTTACAATTGGAAATCACTTTTACAGACTGACACATTATAAAACCACTTTTTTTGATTTATTTAAATGCACATGTCCAAGCTGTTTTTTCAGACCACCACCATGTGTATTCTCTGTGACTGCCTACACTCCAGCAAGGGCAACCAGCCTTAGTGATGCTGAATGTATTTGCATTACAGACTTAAACCTGAAAACCCCACTCGCTTCTAAATACTGTGCATGACTATACATGGCAAGCACATGGGTGTGTGCTAAGACTCTGCTTCTTCCCCCAAAAATTCGCTCCCCCTTTCCATCTAATGCAACTGTGAAATCACCAGAGCAAGACGCAATAAATCTCTGCCTATAATTCTTCTATGCACACAGAGTCATGTTTTCACATTAGTCCCAAAACGAAATTTCTTTGCCAATTTGAAAGCACACTTACTGCTCTTTTTTTTTTCGGGGCAAGTGTAAATCACTTTTACAGACTGACACATTATGAAACCACCATGTGTAACTACAACAAAAACAATTCCCATTTCTATTATTCATTTCTTAAGTTACCACATACATCCCCTCTCAAACTGTAAACTCACCTTTAAAATTAGTTAGTTGTGAAAGAAATGTGACACTCAAACAGCAGATTATCAGAGCCAGGATCTCTGTTCTGTTCACCTCTCTCCTCTCAGCAGAACCAGATAATGGCAAACTTTCCCTCTATTTTTCCACACATATACATGTAAGTTTCAAATCTCAGTCCTTCCCCCTTTTTTTCAAATGTAATCACACATTTCTATTGGTTGAAAACCAACCCTTTTCCAAAAGTACCCTTCCACCAACTTGACTTCTGCCTAGTACCCTTCCCCCAACTTGACTTCTGCCTGCTACCATAGCAACAGCTCATGGAACACTGCTGTGTAGAGTTAGGTCAGAAGTTCGACACACAATGTTTCAATTCCACAGAGCAAGAGTGCTTGACTTTTCAAACCTTACAGCAAATCCATAGTACTGTTCTTTGGTTACACATTTTTCTGTACCAATACAAAACATGCTTCTATTAATTTACACATACAGCCTAGTTTTTATTCTAGAATGGTATGAAACAGCCAATCAGTTCTTTTTGTTTTGAAAAAAATATGTATGCCTCCATTTCCAAACTGTCTTTCTTTTCATATTGCCATTCTACTGAAAGACACCTCCTGAGTGCATCCAGTTCTCCTTTGAAGATGTTCACAGTGTGGATTGTAGGGCACAGCTATGTCTTCTGGAGTGAAAAGTTTGCAGAGAAAACAGGTATGGTGAGAGACCTTGCTTTGCCAAATGTAGACATTAAATGGATTGGTCAGAGAGGGTTAAAGTGGCACCAATTGATGCCATTGGTGAAATCCTTCATTCAAATCCAACACCCTGACCTCATAATAGTGCACTGTGGTGGCAATGACCTAGGCACTTTGACTGGGGTAGGTCTGGAAATGCTTATGAAGGACACCTTTGCACAACTGTTTACACTTTTCCCTAAAACTGCCTTTGTGTTTTCCAACATATGCCAAAGGCAAAAATGGAACTGGTCCAATCATTTCTGTCCGCAGATTGACAAAGCAAGAAAGCACGTCAACAAATCTGTTTCTGCTTTCCTCCGTGACTATGGTATGGGTGCCATTTACCACAACAACTTGCGTTATGACATGCAAGACATTTATAGAGGAGATGGTGTGCACTTCAATGATGAAGGGAACAGAGTCTTCCTCTTGAACCTTAGACTCTGCATCGGTACTTACTTGTAGGTACCACTAAAAAAATGACTTCATAAACACAACAGCTCTTTTTAGAGCTCCCTAATTTCTAAACTCTTAAATCTGCTTTTTTATTTATTTTTATTTTTTTTACCGTACGCTTACCGTAAGCTTACGGTACGCGTACCCCGTGATTTTTTTTAAAATCAATAAATGTTTTTTTTGTACTTTTCTGTCCTTCTTTGACCCCCTTACAAATGTTAGGGGGTCTGTTACTCTCCTCATTGCCCCCTTTCCTTGTTTTCTCTGTTTTTTTTCCTGAGTGAAACACACAAAATGGCGGCCGCCGCTTCCTGGTTTCGGCCGATTCAAATGTTTACTAAGATCTATGGGCCAATCAGAATCTCCTTCGCGCACGCCATGTTTCTTCCGTACGCTTACCGTAAGCTTACCGTACGCGTACCCCGTGATTTTTTTTAAAAATCAATAAATGTTTGTTTTGTACTTTACAGTCCTTCTTTGACCCCCTCACAAATGTAAGGGGGTCTGTAACTCTCCTCATTGCCCCCTTTTCTTGTTTTCACTCTTTTTTTTTCAGAGTGAAACACAGAAAATGGCGGCCGCCGCTTCCTGGTTTCGGCCGATTCGAATGTTTACTAAGATCTAAGAGCCAATCAGAATCGCGCTCGCGCACGCCACCGTACGCTTACCGTAAGCGTACGGTAAGCGTACCGTAAGCGGGCTCAGATATATATATTGATTTAAAGGCTATTTTCTCAGAATCTACTGAACAGATTTACACCAAACCTACAAAAGGCACTTCCTTGACCTAGGGACTACCTCTCTGCCAAATTTTGAGTAATTCTGTTCAGCCGTTCGGGCTGTAGCTCGTTCTAAAGGTCCTATGGAAAAATGCATGGGAAAAACACGTTTTGGGACCCCCCTTTTATCTCAGCCCCCGCTTGACGAATCCCCCCGAGACTTTCAGGGTAGGAGCGGAGCGGAGCGTAGTGCCCCACCTATTTTGAGAAATTCGCGAGGATTCGTCAACCGGCGCCAAAGTTATTCAAAATAGAATGTTGAGGTTTTCCTATGGAAACGTGGTCCTAACTATAACTACCTACTGGCGACCGCCAGTAGGTAATATATATATATATATATATATATATATCAGCAGAACGCTCGCTCCACTTCTCCTTGCTGGACTGCTGGAAAAAGCGAGAATGGACCCAATTTGGTGCTTAGTAGATTTTATTTTGCAAGCACAAGCACACCTTCCACCATGACGCGTTTCGGCAGCTCCTCTGCCTTGATCACATGACAGCGCTTACACGGGGAGGATACATTTTTAAAGTGAAATTACATGGTCACATGGTGAGTAAACATGGAAAACATTGGAACGTTACCGCAATGTCTAATTTAAAAGACAGACCTATAGGTTTCACAATTTTTGTCACTGACAAACCTTTTGTAAAATTACATTTTTGTCATGTCCAATATTGATAAACTCATACAACTTTGTGTTCATAGAGTCATATCACACAATTAAATAATGGCTTAAATGCCTAATAACTGTATGTTTTCCGATTGTTTGCATAGATTGTTTTACATGGGACCTGTGTGAAACTAAAATAAACCCGTGTAATAATTATTTTGAAAATATTAGTGAAGGAACCGGTGTTTAAAAGAAATATTTTAAGTGCAAATAAGTGCAAAAAGTGCTAAAAAACTTGTGCTGAGGGACTGTGAAACTATATGACCTCCCTCAGTCTTTAATTGAAATAATGATAACAAGGATTGTTTACTTATGTCCCAGACTATTCAATGTCTGAGCTGAATTTTCTGATAGAACATATCATGGACTGGAGATGTTCATGTGCCATGCGTTTGCTGGTTGAGACCGGTGTGGTATTATGGACAGACAACGTATGTACTGCAGGAGATTGAATGACTGCCAAATGCATCAGATCTCTGTTTGGGTATACTTTGCCAAAGAGCAGTCAAAATCACACATGTGTGGAATTTAGAAATATACAAGTATATACATAATTCAATAAGAATATAAATAAATAAATTCCAAAATATAAACATGTGATCCGTTTAAAAAACACACATTCTCCTTGCATAATAGGTAAAATACCAGCATTGCCCCACCTATTTTGAGAAATTCGCGAGGATTCGTCAACCGGCGCCAAAGTTATTCAAAATAGAATGTTGAGGTTTTCCTATGGAAACGTGGTCCTAACTATAACTACCTACTGGCGACCGCCAGTAGGTAATATATATATATATATATATATATATATATATATATATATATATATATATATATATATATATATATATCCAAAGGACGTGAACCCAGAATTCCTGCCTGCAATTTACAATAGTCTGTCACCACAAATCCAGTAATAAATAAATAATTGAAATAAATAATGAAATCAATACAGTTTGGTATCCTCGCACTGAAGAGACCAAAGAAAGCAACACATGGGGCCTCGTCTCCAAGTATATTTTTTTGTGTGAGGGAAAAAAATGCTGTCTGTTTTCCAATCATGAAAACAAACACTAAGTTTTCCAAGAAATGTTCTGGTAAACCAATCAAGAGAAGGGAAGTGTCTTCAACCATAAGATGAGATAGGATGGACAGAATTAGAAAATGTAAAGCATCTCTACAGTCCTGGACTGGACTACTGTCGTCAAACTGGCAGTACAACAGAGTCAACGAGTTTGCCAAAATGCACTGACACAAACTTTACATAAATGCCTGTGGCACTCACGATCCACGAAAACAAACATATATGTGTTATTTCCACACTTGAGAGCTATTGTGTTAAATATAAATCTTCACATTTTAATAATTACATCTTAAGCGTTCAAGCAGACACTGAAGAGAAGCATGTATCAATAAACGACACTGAGCGTGCTGTAAAAGAAATACGGTAATTAGCTGTCAATAAAGGATGTGAACACCTACTTCCAAAGATTTGAAACAACTCTCTTCCAGTAGCGAGTTAAAGGATCTTTAAGGGTCATTAGGGAGGTGTTTCCAACAAAATGTGCAAGTAAAAATATGTCAAAGGGGTTCTGTTCTGCCCCATATATTTTTTGATTCTGCACCTCTGGTATTTGGACCTCCATCATGAGTCTCATTGAGTTTCATCCATTGTAAACTATTTGTAAAAAAATAACTATTGTACAGTATGGCCTGCAGCTGTGCATCTAGGATAAAAGGCCATGTCCTGGACACACAAGAACTGGTATGCACACATATGTGCACGGTTAACATCTAGGACTACACTGTATCTCAGCATGGTATCTAAGCATCTGTAGCCTATCGCAAACCTTGACTAAATTAATTATGGTCTTCCAATTTAATTGGGCATCCAAGAAGAAATATCCCCATTTCATTTTGACTAGAGTCAGCAGTACATTACTGTAAGAATGTGATGCTTTATTGTACTCACACTATACGAAAGAAGCTTCAAAATATTGACTCCACATTGGCTCAACATACAGAGATAATGTTCCCTAGGTTTAAAAACAAGCAGAGGACAAATACAATATTGATTTAGCCGCATTTTTGCTCCTTCAAGTATCTTGGTTATTGCAATGGTTTCTTGATCCAGGCTTTACTGAGATTTGGGCTTTGAACTACCTTGCTGGGTCAAGTTAATTACTCTGCTCGCCAGCACGTAGATCAAAGCTTCGCCCAGATAATAAGCACTTTTGGGGGGGGAGGGGGGGATTAGCCTTCTTCTGAAAGAGGAAGGGGTGGAGAAGTCTGCTTGGCCTTGTTAACCACCATCTCACTGACAAGCCTGCAATGCACTTCTCAAATTTACATTAGGAAGACAGCAGACCTCTGCTAACAGCTACCTCAAGGGCTCCCTTTAAAATCTAGAAGAGAAAACAACTGATTTACAATAGCAATTAAGGGCAGAGTTAAGACCCAAGTGAAAGGTCTTGAAAAACCAAAACTTGATTTTGACATCTAGGAAAAATCTCATGATACTGTTCAGGTGGTGGAAAAGCATGTGGGCTGCACCCGGAAGATAGAGGTCTGTCAGGGGTGGTGTATTGAAGTGACATCTCTGGATTGAACATAGATGCTACTCTTCTAGGACTTTTAAAGCCCTGCACAAGGGACAAACTCTGAGAAGAGGGAACCATGCAAGAAGGGATGGACATCTTGTGGACTTCAGGCTTTTACTTTTTGGGACTCTATTGGACTCTGGGTCAGTGGCAATGGTTTTCTCACTCCCTCTAGGTGACAGTAGAGGGTAGACTGAATAGATAAACACACTGGACACCAGAGAGACTCACCACACAACACAAGAGTCAAAACTCACCAAAGAGAACAAGATTGCAGGATTTCAAGAATCTGCGTTCAGTGTGTTAATGCAAAGAGCAAAATAATTCAAACGTTCAAAGATCCAATGGGGTGAGGGCCGGAAAGTGCTGCAGAGCTTGCCCTAGATCTCTTTTCCAAAGACGTCTTATGGAGTGGCTCAGCAGTTGTCAACATTGCATGGGCCATGACGCTAGGACAAAACCTGATATCAGCTCCCCCCCCCACCACCACCACCTCCAGAAATCCAGCACAGGCCGTGTTCAAAGTTTTTGATGCCCAAGAGGGGGCAACATTTGGCACATTCTTGTATGGGGACTCATTTGCTGATGCAATCCTAGGAAAATGTCTAATATTGTGTTGTTCTTGCCATGGAGGCATCTTCACAAATACAGATTTTTCAGTTAAGAGGCCAGTCTTCTACTCCGTTCTCTAGCACTCACCATTCTCTGGTAACACCTCAGGAAACCCACAATCACACCTCTCAAATGAGCATATTTATGAGCCTTGTATATCTCCCCCAGTCTTTCGGGAAATTCACCACTTCCACTGAAACAGCATTTATAGGTTGGGCACGTAGCAGAAAATCCTGCAGAGCATCCCAGATTACATAATCTATCATCACTGGCTGGAAGCCCCTCTAGGAATCCAAAAAGCACCACAATTCTTACCACACCCTGGTGGCAGAAGTCTACTAAGCCCCCTCTTATCACAGCTCAAAGCGCCCAACATTCTTCATGACAAAACCAGAATAATGTCCAGCAATCCCAAGTTCCAAATAGTATCTCAAGCAACACAAATTCCACCTCTTCTCCCAGCAAGTCCTTTACTCCACCCACCTCAAGGATTGAAGTACACTCAGTTGTCATGAATAGGCGCGGATGGCGTACACCTGCTGGGCATGTGATTTAACTACACGAACGGTAGTTACATATGACAGATCTTCATTTCCCATAAGTCCCAGGGGCAAACTTGGATGCCCTTCATGCGAATGCTATAAAAGCCCCGCCTTACTACAATCATGTGCTTGTCAACCCTGATTAGCTTTGCATTCCGACGAGACTCTTAGAAATCTCGGCGTCCATCAACCTGCATCGCCGCGCTGGAGCGCGGCTCTGCTTCATAGAGACAAAGAGCTGCAGCGCGCGTTCACGCTACTTGAACTTCCTTCACCGCAACGGAGGTGAAATCCTCGGCGACCATTACCCTGCACTACCGCGCTGGATCGTGGCTCAACTTCACAGAGCTCCATGTATGGAACCTGCTTGAAGCGCGCTGGAGGGCGCGTTGTAGCCGTTAGGAAACACGCCACAGCATCTTTGTTCTTTATTTATTATTTCCTTGCGGATTTTTCATCTTCCACTACCAGGAACAGTACGAGGAGAGGTTCGCCTCCGGTCCTACATTCCTGTTACAACGTAATGCTTGGAGCCGATTGAAAGGCTCGGTGAGCGACGCAGGTTCCTGTGTAACAATATGCTTGGAGCCAATTGAAAGGCTCGGAGAGAGATATCATCAGATCCTGCCCTGCTGCCAAGAGCTCAGAGTACCCCATTCAAGACACTCACTAAGCTAAGTACCAGTACGGTGGGGCAGCAGGAAAGACTAGGTTCACACTGAGCAGGTTAATATTATTTGGGCTGCAGTACCAACGATACTCGATATATATATGTAAGTGTTTACTGTTTCTCTGATATAACCCGATATATACGTACAGCAATATATATATAGTACTACAAGGTGGGGTGTTTTTCTTGTCTTACAGTGAACACGGGGTTAGACAGCCAGAGTGAAGCTACCAACTCTAGGCCAGCCTTCCTGAGGGTGTTTCGCAGCCACATCCTTTCTTCTCACTCCCTGTTTTCTTTTCCCTTTTCCCGTGTGGTGGTGTTACCTGTTGAGCGGTATCTGGTTGCTCTTGGGTGATTCCATCATGGGGATAGGGTTACTAAGCTACCTACATCGGTCCTGCTGTATTTGGCACCTAAGGTTAGTGATTAACCTGTCTGTATTCTGACATCAGTGGACGTTCATCCTGCATTATAGCACACTTCCGGCCAGAGTTTAAAATCCTTCATAGAAGCACTACAACAGTCCATTACTCTCCCTCGTTTAGCAACTGCTCTAGCACAAATTCAAAAACTTAAGTACCCAATCACCTCAGTGCATCCAGACTCATCTGTTGGTGGCAGGCCAGCCATGTTGCCTTCACCGAACATGGCCGCTTTCTTGACTCTAGAGCATCCCTTAAACCTTGGCAGAAATGTTAACCCTCAACAACATCTGCACCTTCAAAGGGAAAAAATGACCAGGAACTCCGTCAGGGAGTTTCCTTACTCACTCCCAACATTCTTGAATTTACATAAAACTTAGGGCAACAACAAATCTTGTGCCCTTGTTTGGAGTATCTCCCAGGTATCCTGTCACTCTATCCTCCATGTTAGTGGAAACATCACCCTTAAATGTTACCCTGATCAGATGCCCCCCTCCCTCTGATGAACACTACTTGTGGATACAAACATCTCTTGCTCACAAGACCTGTGCACCATGTCTGTAATGCCATCAGGGTGACAAGGTCACCACCTCCTTGACAGCAGTACCTTCAAGAGGTACACTCCTATATATGGTGCATAGGTGTCATGTTGGCAACAAACCTGAGTGCATTAAGAGATGCCACTTCAAACTGCTCACGCACACCTACAAAGCCCTCTGCAACATGGGACCAGAATACCTGAACAACCGCCCGACCTTCCACTATCCCACGAGACACTTGCGGTCTGCCGCACTGGCCCTTGCTACCGCCCACTGCATCCTTCAGACACTCTTTCTCCCACCTCAAAGCCTGGAACGACCTCCCCACCTTAGAACATCTACCCCTACCCTCCGCAGACTTCAGAAGTAGACTCAAGACCTGGCTGTTCGAGAAGCTCAACCTCACGCAAGTGCCTGGATACCCCTAGGGTGATTTAGTGCACGCCCCCCCCCCCCCCAACACCTGTCGAAGCAACCCTTGCGGCCCTTGCTGGTAAAACTCCGCCGAGTTAACTCCCGCACTTGTCAGATCCCGTGGTCTGCCCGTACGAACAGAGGAAGGACTTTGGGCGTCAGTTTCTACCTGCTGGAAGCACTTTTCAGGAAATATTCAAATCCGATATAAGCATCATTGGGGTGCTGTCTACATTTCTGCCAGCACCCCTGGCCACCTCTGACTACTTTTAGTACACCTAGCTGCTCCTACAACTTGTTGACAGGCCCGTGTCTGGCCCCTCCCACCTGTTGACAGCACCCAGGAGAGCTTCCTCTCCAGCTGGCTGCAGATCCGAGAGCTCTCTCTGCTCTGTGACAGCAACCTAGATATTATTCTTCCCAGCTGGCACCACTCACAGGTGCACCCCGCTGCAGCCCCTTACCGTCTTGGCCGCCTGTGCCCAGGTCCTGCCTTTTTTCCTGCGGCTGCCCTTGTCCCTCATGTCTCCGGCGGGCTCGGGCTGTCAGCACAGCTCCCCCGCTGCTTCTGCCGGATGCCCCGCTGTCCCCGCCCCTTTCCCTCCCCCACGGCCTCTACTGTACACAGACTGCGCCCGCACCGTGCACTGGCCCGCCCGGCCGCCATCTTACGAGGGGCAGAGCGAGCAGCACGAGGCATGGAACGCGTTCCAAGGGCACGGTGCGCTCCCTCTCCGTGCACGGTGAACCCTCTCCCTGCCTATCAGCGTCCCCATCACAGCATGATAGCAACAGCAGGGTCCAGCCCTCTACGGCCGGCGCCTCCGTGCGTTGTCGCCATCATGCAGGTACCGTCTACCTCCCCTGGCGCGTGGCGGCGGCGTGCGCCGTCACCCCAGGCGTCAGGAGGCCGCCCTCTAGCGTCAAGCCGGGGCCGTTGCGGCTCGCAGGGGTCAGGCGACGTGACCCGCGTGACATCACGTACTGTACCAGCTGTCTGTCAAAGAGCAGCCACAGAGGAGCGGCGCGGGCGGAGCGATACGGGCAGCAGGTTTGAGTGAAGTGAACTCAGGGAGCCAGCCCAGGGCAAGACGCATCACCCGACAGGTCACGCCGTATCATGTCAGTGCGCGTCTAAAGTAGTGCAGCTTCGCAAGACGGGTTTACAACATAAAGTGTCGTTCTGAATTAATTTTGTTCAGCGAATGTTATCAGTAACGCACGACTGTTCCTAACACTACGTTGATAAAGTACCGTAATTTTCACAATCTATTAATTGCCGACATAGCTGCCAAGTTTCCCAGGTCTGTGCATGAAGTGGCACTCCAGTCCAGGTTTTCCCTGATTTCTGGGACTTTTTAGTCATGTTCTGACATGGAATAAACATGGCTTACTTGAGCCTATTAACGCATGGATAACATTGGTTTGAAGTGTTTGCTGGAGGATAGTTGTGTGGCCCTTGGGCAAATCCTGTTACGCTGGTGGAATGGCACAATGCGCATACCCGTTCGCGTACAGACCCACACATCTTTTGCTTCCTGGGCGCGCTTATCTCCCAGACTAGGAGCATTCATGATTACCTGTTATAAGTTGAAAGTGGGAGATTTAAAACCAAATGAATCTGGAGAATGTATTTCCCTCATTGAGTTCTATTGGAGCAAAAGCATTTTCAGGTGGAAGACAACCGAAAAGAAAGACAATTTTTGGCTTCAAAAATCGGGATTCTCCCAGGGCTTAATTTGTAAAATATTAAGTGCCAGGGCTATGACCAGGAGGCAACTGCAGCTTGCACCACCTATCACCCTTGTCATTGCTGCCAAAACAGCTACTAACCATCCATCTCTCTCGCATGTAAATGCGACATTTCAGATTATTCCAGGTCCCCAAAGCTAAAGGAATGACTGGGGAGGCAGGTATTAGCAATTTTTAAATGTATATTGTTTTCTTAAACAACTGTTATACTGCTCATCTCTAAACTACATGCATAGCGCCACCATGTGGCAGACTGACCTCAGTGTGGTGTTGACAATTAGGTGCCGGTGCCGAGCACCGGAAACCATTTAAGTGCCTGTGCTCAGCACCGGAAAGCACCGGCTCAAATTAAGCACAGGATTCTCCTGCCTGAATCAGGTCTATGGGAGCAGAGTCGTCCTGATACAGGCTTTGGTGCTCCCTGATGGAGTAACTCTCTGTGTAAGGAAATTTAAATAATGCTTTGTCTCAATTTTGCTTTCGACCTTAAGACCAACAGACAAAGGACTGGATTTTAAAGATTTACTTCAAAAAGGTTAGCAGACTACAAGGCACAAATTTGTGATAATATATAATATCATAAACTTAGGAGAGTTCAAATACAAAACCAACAGAGATTCACCTTCTAATAATGGGGAAAGGGACTACTTCCTCACATGACATTTGAAGCACATTCTTTTATAGGGCTCTATACAAAAGGTTCACACATTCACTACATTAGTACATGGCTCTCAGGCTCATAACAAATACAATTCAAGCAAGGAGAAACATTTTCAGCAGAATGCATTTTAAGATTTTATCACTATTAATTTACATGGGTTTCAGTGTTTACAATATCTCGTACATGGGTTACGACTGTTACATAGCACGTCTGGGAAAAGCTAAACACAGTATTGAGAAAAGCACATCTCTTTCACAGCATTCAGTAAAGTATTCGTCTTGCTCCGTGGAGCCTGGAAATACTTTATTATGGTGAAGAATGAAACTGGTGAATTATTCATGTGGTGTAGTATAACGTCATTTCAAAGATGGTCCACAGCGACTAAGCCTAATTCTCCTAAAGAATGACATCTAAGATTCTCAGTGTTACATTTCTACAAACAGCGTTCACAACATCTCCTCTGATGATACCCAAAATCATCACATTTCTTGTCTTGGTTATCACAGGACAGTTGTCATTAGCTTCAGAGTCTTTTGGTTGGCTCATTCCAATTCTCTCATTTTTTTTATATATGTCACTCTTCAATCCCTCTATTTCAGTGTCTACCTTTTTTCTCTTTCTTCCACTTGTTGCTGACACATTTTTCCATATTTCAGCCCTCTATTTGATACAACATTTCCCCAGCATTTAGTAAAAGAAGCACACATGCTGCACAAATTAGTATGTGCTCAAAAGCATTTTTAGTGTTCTTCCTCCTACACTTCTTAGCCATTCACCTATTTTGGCAAATCCCTTCACCATTGAAGTAAATACGGACCCTATTCCTTTCCATGCACATTTCTTCCAATTCCGATAGTTCACACATAATATTTGTGTTGTTAGCAATATAATTCTTAATCTGGTTACCACCTTTAGGGATGTAAGCACAGCATTCTCTAGCTCGTATTACTTTGCAAACTCCACTTTCCTTTACTACAAGCATATCTAAAGCAAGCCAATTTTGGATAATCATGGCTCTTATTGGAAGCAGTTCCTCATTAGTGCACCTGCTGTATTTATTGCTCATCTGTCTACCAAGGTTGATAACTTTCTAATTTTCACATCATTCAGGGCCACTCCCACTGAAGCAATGATCACACCGAAAAAAATATCACCCCTCTTCTGTCCAAGGCTCATTTGTCTTCTTTTTAGGTCTCGGCTAGCGATGGCTGCGCTTGCGCAGTCTCACTCGCGAGATTTAATGACTTTAAGAAGAGGGGCTTGCACCCGCCCCTCTTCTCTCCTGTTCTCCATTGGCTGGCCTCTTAAATGCTGGCCAGCCACTGGAGAAGAGGTCCAGTCACTCCGATTATGCCCCGTCCTTTTCGGATCGGGGGGCGTGTTTTTTGCGAGAAGTCTCAGGGAGGAGACAACAGCAAAACACGCCCCCAAATCCGAAAAGGACGCTCCCTTTCTCCGAGGCATTTTCTGCTGTGCCTCGGAGAAAGGCGGTGGTGTGCCTTTTGCTCTGCCTTGTTTTTCACGCCAATGGCTTACTCCCATCGCCCCCTTCTTCGCAGCTATGAAATACATACGCATGAGTCTGGAGCGCTTATCTGTTTCGGGCGACTCGTGAAAACCAGTGTACGTAGGAAGCGAGTTGCTGCACTAGATCTGCATTTTGAATGTATGCGTGCGGTGGATTTACACTGTACTTCACAGATCCTGAATTGTTAGCTCTTGATTCAGTAACGGTAAACCCGAATCAAGACCAATGAAGTGAATGAGACGTGATTGCGAAGAGCTGGTGCGGAGGTGCAGGGACACTTTGTCCCGGTGCTGCACTATTATTGAACGTGTGGAGGGAGTGTAGCTCGAACACACAAGTCCTCGTGAAAGGGCGCACGTGGCTTTCATAATAGGAAACCTTTGGAACAGGTCTCCGGTGGCGCTGTTAATGTCTTTAGTTTCATGGCTGTATTTCGTGGTACCGCAGACTTACCTTCACTGTCTGTGCCGCTGCCATCATGATACACTGCGTCTGGTCAGGAAGTCTCGGCCGCTTGGAGGGCTGCGCGGTTATCATGGTAGAAGGAGGCGGCGTTTTCTCTGCAGATACCCCTACAGAATTTCGGTGTCCAGTAATACCAGCACTTTAGTTTTTCGCTAGAGCGTCTGCGATAGTGTTAAATGTAATCACCTAATTAAACATTTAATGGACTTCTTTTGATAAGATACGCCTCTCTTTTACACCCATTCCAACATGGCCGCCGCTTTCATCGGACGCCCTGCAGAAGGCGCGGCGATACGGCTTTTTATCCTTCGCAAGCGACAGCAAGCAACTTTAAAGTAAATTTTGATGGTGTTTCTGACTGTGCGAGTGGGGTTGGTTGCAGGGAGGGAGGTTGTAAAGGGTTTGTGTTTTGTATTGTGATTTACCTGTGTTAGGTTTATCAGAAAAAGTTATCCTGGTTTTTGATTTTTATACTTCAACTTTCAGTTTTTTTTTTTTAATCTGCTCCAAGTTCTGTGTTTTTTACTTGTGAGCGTTTAGGAGCAAACCACGAACAGAGGGCGGGAGGCATCGGAAGGGATGAACGGGGGGTGGGGAGGGTCATAAAGACGTGTGCGCGTGTAGGGCTAGGAGTGACCCACAAACTGGACCTTTATTCCAAACCTCGCTGCCGCGAGCCAGGCCGGCCTCTGCCCTCGAAGCCTTCATTCAATGCTGATCATAAATGAGCCCCGTCACTTGTGTTTGGTTTGAGGGGGGAGTGGAGGGGGCGGGCGTGGACTCCTCGGACACAGGTCCACCTCTGCGCCTCGGTTTCTGTGAGCGCTTTTCCCAGAGCGATGGTCGGGCGTGTTCAATGCTTATTGAACCTGGCATTCTATAAGTTACTTAAATGTCTCCTCGCCTAAAATGTCAATTATGCTGTGTATTTATTTCGTATTGTTTTTTTCAATGAAAATTGCCTTTTTGAACGTTTTTTCAATCGGCATCGATTTCTATTTACACCCGCTGCTGAGTTCTGAATGTTTTATTTCGAAGTTATAGGGCCAAATCAACAGTGAAAACGGGGCAAACAAACGCTAGAGAGCGGTCGAGGGCGATCTCTAAACCCGCATTAAAATGCAGACAATTGCTATTACATTTTTCATATTGGGTTACTTCAAGCCAGCCAGAACTGCAACACCCAGAATGCACTAGGTTGTTTCATGAAATGAGTTGGAACGTTTCAGGCATGGCTTAAATCCGTTCTAGTTAAACGCAGCACATTTATGGCGCGTGTTCGGGACATTGGTGTATTCAGAATGGATTTTAGCTCGGTTCCTTGAAGACCCGCGCCACTGGTGAAACGTCACATCCTTTGTAGTGAGCAGGCCCAGACTGACGCATCCCCCGCTGTTCTGGGGTGTGTGTGTGTGTACTTAATGGGGTGCAACAGTCACGGTGGGAATTTTAAAAATTCCTGCTTTGAAAAAGCTTGTTTTAAACTTGTACGGCTTGTGCTGAACGGGTGTGGTTAGAAGGGGGTCCAGTGTCCAAAATGGGTAGATTTTGTGTACAAATGGTAGGAGCCCGTTCATACAAGCACAGCATATAAACACAAGTTTCTTAATCTGACATGTTGCTGAGTCGACTGTTCGTTTTTTTTTTTAGCCCATCTCTGGTAATGTGAGTGGAAAGTCAGCCTTCGTGGCAGTGCTTAATTTGTAAAAAAAAAAAAAAAAAAAGTAAATTCAGTATGCTGAGTCATTTCTTCCCTGATTTTGCACTCAGGTTTTCTGATTCTACATCCGAATCCCAACCCAGGCAAAGTTGTTTCTGCAATTTTGCTACTTGCAGTGTACACCATCATACATTCAGGATTAGGATTTTCGGAAGTCATGCATGAAAAATGTGGAAACATGAAATATCCTGTGGTTCAAATATGTGAGAGACACCCTAGGCAAGATTGGGTGTAGTGATCTATGGGAAGCATGCAAGAACCACCCAGCCAACAGCAAATCCATGATCAAACTCAACTATCAGTTTAAATTGGGTCAGATTCCAATATAGGCACTATGAGGGACCAGTTTCTCAAAGTTAAAGTATCCAACAGCCTTGAATTTTTTTTGATGCTATCAAGCCCCTAAAAATACTG
The DNA here is from genome assembly GCF_964204655.1 of Triturus cristatus. Lineage (NCBI taxonomy): Eukaryota > Metazoa > Chordata > Amphibia > Caudata > Salamandridae > Triturus > Triturus cristatus. Next base: position 1,825,646,374 of record NC_140589.1, on the reverse strand, counting down.
GCTTTAATGGGACGTTTTTGCCCCACTTGTGGAGCAGAGAGGGAAACTATAGAGCATGTATTCTTTCTCTGCCCCACCTATACATTATCCAGGAAAAAGTGGCTTATCCCTATTTGCCAGGTCATGGGCACCACAGCTCATATTATTGCATTCCAAATATTTAAGAACGATGTAAGTTACTTAACTGTCTATGCAGTATCCCGTTTTCAATTGGCAATGTGGAGAATCAGACTGTGGTGTACACAAGATAGAACGTCCCTAGCCCGTAGTGTACAGGCTTCTTTTAACATAAAACTAGATGGGTTTATTCATACATTTTTAAATTAAATTGTCCCAGTCGTGTTTATATTTTCTCCAGTCCTGTGAATTTGCTCAAAGATAAAAGCCAAATAATCATTAAGAAGGGAACTAATGGATGAACTATTACATATTTTTAACATGAGGACGCCTGACTAACAAGGGCTATAATTAGTGACTGCTTGAATTGTGACAAAGGTATGTCAATCCCATGGTTGGCTTACGTGAAAAGCTCTTTTGATGAGGATGGTCTGTCATATGCTTTTTCTGATACCACCACACATGTATCCATTAATAAAAGAAAAGTTTCATCAATGTTATTAGCACAATCGCTTGATAAGAGGGTTTTGGAGGAGTATAGGAAAGCATTGATTGGAAAATATCTGTCCATGAATACGGAGGTTACATCAGGTAGCTACATATCGAAACCAAGGAGGACCTGGGAGCGCTCTCTATTATTTAGATCCAGGGCAGACAGTAAAAGACCTACTTTGCTTTCCAATAGGGTATCACACCAACTTAGATGTGATTGCATGCCTGTGTTGTAATGGTGTTACTCAGTCTATGATTCACTTACTCTTATTCTGTAAATTTTACGTGTTATACACGTAAAGCTTCATGGCTCCATTAATGGGGAGAGAATGTGGCCTAACGGCTAGGGCGGTCACCTCGCAGCTGGGGAATCGGGTTTGAGTCTCAGCAGGGACGCTCCACATTCTGTGATTCTGGGCAAATCACTTAATCGCCCGTGCCTACCCAAAACAAGCATTTACAATGCAACGGTCTCGGCATTGTTAAAGTTAGAGCTATTGCCATTGCTCATGACAATGCCGTTTCTTTAACCCCTTCAGTGCCCATGACGAGCTGGACTCGTCATGGGCTGCGGTGGCGCTGTGCCCATGACGAGTCCAGCTCGTCATGAACTCCGCCCGCTAATAAAAAGCGCGGCACTGGGCGGGGAAAGGGGCGGGCATGCAAGGGGTTAAATGTTTTAAAAACAAAAAACATAAACAAAAATAATGTCATGAGCAATGCCAATAGCTCTAACTTTACCAATGCCGAGACCATTGCATTGTAAATGCTTTTTTTTTTTTTAATAATCAAGTTTATTTTCATTTAAAGAAAACAAACATACGAAAGACAGCATATGATTGCACGGTAAGTCAAAGTCCATCTCCGTCAGACACCAAAAATTCCAGCCATGATTTAAGACTTTCAAGCTAGCCCCCCCCCATTTAAAAACAGTGTAGTAGTATAGGAGAGAGAGCAAGCACAGAACTCAAGACAATAGATTTAGCCATTTGCCCCTTATCTTATGAAATTTCTCAGGACATCCCCGGGCCTCAAAGAGGGGCTCTTCTTGGCCCACGCACCAGTCCGCCCCCAGTTGCCACCTCTGCACGGTAGGGGGTTTGGCCTGAGCCCAGGCCGCTGTAATGTCTCGCTTAGCCACCGCCACCACTGTGCCCAGAAAGCGTTTTTCGGCTCTGGTGCCGTCCAGGCCACTGAACACTCCCAGAAGAAGGCGTATAGGATCGTGAGGTACCTGCCACCCCAGAGTTTGTGTAAGTTCAGACTCCATGTCCGACCAAAATGGAGCGAGAGCAGGGCATAACCAGACCATGTGGTAGAATTCAGCCGGAGCTTGGCTGCATCGTGCGCATTCAGGGAAAGAGCACAGCCCTGCCCTATATAGGTGCACAGGAGTGAGGTAGGCCATGTGAAGGTAATAAAGTTGGATGAGACGCAGTTTAGAGGAAGTTGTCAGAGTTTTGCGCTCCATAAGGGCGTCTTGCCAGTCTGCCTCTTCCAGGGAACCAGCCGTTCCTCCCAGCGGGTTTGTAGCGAGTAGGATAGCAGGGCCATTGTGCACAAGGGAACGGTATATCCTGGACAACCCCCCTCTGCCCAAGTTACCCATCATAACCTGAGCTTCCAGCGGTCTGAACTCAGGAAATGAAGTGCCTGATGGAATATGCACAGTGAGGGCGTGCCGGAGCTGTAGCTATTTGTAAAACTGGGCGTTGTGAAGGGAGTGATGCTGCTGCAGATCGGGGAAGGCCCTGACGTGATCTCCCACCTAGACGTCATGAGATCCCGACTTGATCCCACTGTCGGAAGCCCTCGAGGGACAATGTTTCACGCAGCCACGTGCCATGCCACAGAGGTGTATGTTGGGTAAGTCACTTGTCCCATTTCGTATAGCGCAGGGCAGTGCGCCAGGCCACCAGAACCGCCCTTGTGATAGGTGGAATCATTTGTAGGATGGGAGCCCCGTATAGGTAGGCTTGGAGTTGCGGGAAGTCCATAGTGTGAAGCTCAGTTCGGTAAGCTGGGTCAGACCAGCCGCCAGTAAACCAATCGTGGACGACAATAAGTCTGGTGGCCAAGAAGTAGAGATGAAGATTTGCCACACCCATGCCTCCATTGGAGGGAGGAATCCGGCAACGGGCCAAGGCTATACGTGGTCTCCCACCTCCCCACAGAAACCTGGTAAGTACCCCATCCAAATCTCAGAACCAACTACCCGGAAGATGAAAGGTGATGTATTGTAAAATGTATAGGAAACGGGGGAGGATCATCATTTTAAAGAGTGCCCCTCTTCCAAGGGGGTTGAGGGGAAGGGATTGCCAGCGCTTAAGGTCGTGTTTGGCTTTCGTGACAAGGGGTGTAATGTTGAGGGCCCATTCCAACTCCGGGAGCAAAGCCACCCAGATCCCAAGATATTTGAACGACTGCCGCTGTAAAGGGATGCTAGACTGCCAGTCAAAACAAGCCCTCGAGGGATGGAGGGGGACCAGAGTGAGCTTCTTCGGGTTGAGTCGGAGGCCCGAGGCGCTCTCGAAGGCCTGAAGCACCTCCATGCACCGGGGGCTGGAACTTTCCGGGTCAGCCAAAAAAAGCAGGACGTCGTCCACATACAGGGCCATTTTATCCACCTGGTGGGGGTCCCAGGACCATCCTTGGATTTGGGGGTCGTTGCGTATAAGGCAGGCCAGAGGCTCCATCGCAAATAGGAGCGGCGAGAGAAGGCACCCCTGACGCGTGCCTCACCGAATTGGAAACGCCTCCGAGAGGGCACCGTTGGTCAGAACTCTGGCTCTGGGGTTGGAGTACAGGACCCGGATGAGGCTCTTGAAATGGGGCCCAAAACCCATCGTGGTAAGAACATCCTCCAAGTAGCCTCAGTCAACCGTGTCAAAGGCCTTCTCGAAATCAATGAGCAACAGGGCCAGGTAAGGTGTGAGAAGATGGCGGTGGGCCAAGGCAAGGTGAAGGCGCTATATACAGTGCCGAGTACTGCGCGCCGGCATGAAACCACATTGGTCTGGATGAATCAATGTGTGTAACAAGGGATGGAAACGTTGGGCCAGGGCAGTAGCAAAGATTTACATGTCTGTGTTAATTAAAGAAATCGGACGATAGTCCGCACAGGAGGGAGAAGGTGGCTGTGTCTTGGGGATGACCACTATAGTGGCTATATCGGTCCCAGAGGGAAAGGAGCCCTTCTCGGCCACATGTTGGAAGAGGTCGACCAGGTGGGGCACCAACAATTCTCGGTATGCCCCATAGTACTCTTGCGGGAAGCCATCCGGCCCTGGCGTCTTCCCAGAATGCAATAGGGAAATAGCTCCATGGATTTCCTCTGGGGTAAGGGGGAGATCGAGGTTTGTCGATTCAGCCTGGGCAAGGCGGGGCAGCTGGACCCTGGCTCGTTCTAGCAACCCAGCAAGAGAGGCCCCAGGGGGCCGAGCGGAATAGAGCCGAGCGTAATAGCCCGCAAAAGCTTGGGCTATGGCCCGTAAGTGTGATGGTGGGTCCCATCAACGCCTCGGATTTCAGGAATGATTCTGTTAGCTTTGGGGTAGGAAACTAAGTTATGAAGCAACTTCCCATTCTTGTCGCCCCAACCGTACACACGGGCCACAGAGGAGCGCCACAGCATCTTGGCCGACTCCAGGGAGATCCAACGGATCTCATCTCGGATCGCCGCAAGCTGTCTGGCGGAGTGACCGTCATCAGTGTCTATGAGGGTCGATTCCAGCCGTCTGGCCTGCGCCTCAAGCTGGGTCAGGCACTCAGTCTGCGCTGCCCGTTTCGCGTGTACCAGACCTCTGGCTATTCCACATAAGGTAGCCTTACCGGCCTCCCATAGTGTGCCCGGGGAAGGGACCGAACCTTGGTTGGCAAGAAAATAGTGTCGTAACTCTGCTGTAAGCTCGTCTTTAATGTCCGTGTCTTGCAAAAACCACGCGTTCAGTCTCCAGATCGCGCGCACCCCAGCAGAGGTGCCTCCCAATCAGAGGGAGACGGCAGAGTGGTCCGAGATACCGCTGGGGAGAATAGAGACGGTAGAGACTTGTTGGCAATCGGTGGCAGGCAGAATGACTAAATCAGTTCGAGAGTGGGTACGGTGAGCCGCCGAGGTGTGAGTGTATTGTTTCGCCGGGGGGTTCCAAACCCACCAAGCGTCACAGAGACCGAGGGCAGCCAACCAGTCGGATAGCCGCTTGGGGAGGTGAGACGCGATAAAGATGGGTCGCCCGTTGTGTCGAGTGACGGCTGCATAACTGCATTGAAGTCACTTCCAATTATTGTCGGGCCTTGGGGTAAGGCGGAGATTACCTTCGTAAGATGGTGGAGAGTAGAGGGAAGTGTGGCAGGGGGGATGTATGTTGATAATAGGTTCAGGACATGACCTTCAAGATTACCGGACATGGCCATGTAGCGGCCCTGTGTGTCGGTCGTCACATGAATAGGGATGAAGGGGAGACCTCTCCGGGTTAGTATGGCCACCCCGTGAGAACCTCGCACAAAACGGAGTGCCACACCCTGTCAAACCTGTATCGTGCGAGAAAGGAGCAGTGGGTGCCTAGGAGATGAGTCTCCTGAAGGAGGAGCATGTCCGGCGCATGACGTTGGGCACACTCGAGGACCGCTGCACATTTGATGCGGTCCATCAAGCCATTCACATTCCATGACAGAATATGAAGGGATCTACCATGAGTCGGCATCTGAGTAATAGCTAATGAAGGGGTGCAGAAGACCCGGGGCGCCCAGGTCCCAGGGGATGTGGCGCGGCGCAGCTAAGGTGGAGAGATAAGGCATTGGCAAGGTGGTGTGCCGTCTGTCGGTGGCGATGGTGTGTGCAAGTAGTAGGTTGCCTTCAAAAACATAAAACAATGGCTCGTACGAAGCCAGAACAAAAAGGTTTGGAGGGCAATGGCCCTCCCCCACCCCCCAATCTCTCCCAACGCCCCCCACCCTATACTTCCTAAATTGAAGCATCTGTCGCTCTGAAAGAGAAAAAAATTAACAATAATAAAAACAAAGAGCTAAGCTAAAACGTTTAGCAGGGCAGTTCATTGCAATGATGGACCCCTCCATGTAGACGGGTGTCATAGTGTCATCAGCTGCTTGACAACATAAACAAACCTAAGAGTTCCCTCTCAATTCCAGACCTGTGGGCCTCCAGAGTCAAATTCCAGCATCATTCCTGGATCCCTGAGGCGCGGGGCTTTGAGACAAGTCAGAATCGGATGGATAAGGCGGGGCGCACCATCTCAGATGGGCCCGGACCAAGGCTCAGATCGATCAGTGAACTGGCTCGGCTGCGGTCCTCGAGAGGCGGAGGGACTCCAGAGGAGATCAACAACTGGGACTCAGCACCCGGCGATCGTGATGATCCCCCTTCTGCGTGACCGATTTTTCCTCTATTGTGGCTTGCGAGGAGGAGAAAGCATCTGTGGAGGTTTCAACAAGGCAGGGGGGAGGCGGGACGGGCTCTCAAAGGTCGCTTCTCCGTGAGCCAAGTCCAGGCCGTCTGTGGGGTGTCGAAGATTGTTGTACCTTGAAAAACAACTCTGAGACGGGCCGGGAATAGGAGACCATAGCAAAGTCCTACATTGCGGAGCTTTTGTTTGACGTCTGTGTACGTATGACGTTGGGCCTGTACTTCTCTCATGTAGTCTGGGAAAAGCATTATTGGATTGTTTTGATATTTCAAGGGACCGTGTGTCCATGCCTCACTAAGGATAGCATCTCTGTCTCTGAAGTTAAGGATTCTAATGATGATGGGACGAGATGGAGCTCCCGGGGGAGGCTTGGGTGCCAGGGAGCGATGGGCACGTTGATTGTGAACCACATAGAGAGAGCGTCTTTGGGTATCCATGACTTCACCCAAGTCTCCACAAAGGCGTCTGCCCGTCCCTGCTCAACTCCCTCGGGGAAACCTATGAGGCATAGATTATTCTGTCGCGAGCGGTTTTCCGCGTCTACGGCCCGACGGTGCAGCTCCGAGGTTTGAGTTTGTAGGCGGGCCACCTGGGTCTTCAACTGGCCCAGCTCGTCCTCAGCCGTGGAGAGGCACGACTGTGCCTCCGAAATCCTTGCCATGGCGTTACGCAGGTCCTGGCAGATAAGGGCCATATCCACCCGTACCTCGCCGATCTTGCTCTCCACCGAGGCCTGAGGGGTGCCAATAGCCTGCAGGATGGTGGAAAGATCCATTTTAGTTTGAGTCTGTGGAGCAGGTGTCTTCGGGATGCTGTCACGACCCATCTCGTCCGCCAGTGCATGGGATGGACGTCCAGTCGGGAGGAGGGGCACGCTCACAAGCAGACAATCCAGAGCAGGCGGGGTCCAGCACCCAAGCCGTCGATGCTTAGGCCCGGGCACCGAATCCACCTCTACTCAGCTCCCCCGACTCCAAGGGACCAGCCAAACCAAGTTCGAAGACCTTGTCTCCCGCTGCCTGAAATGACTGCCGAGTCAGGGGGAACACTACCTTTCCCAACCCGGAGTGGGCGCCGCCAGGCCAAGGGGAGGGGGAGCGGCGGAAGGGTCCGTCCCCGGGCCGCTCGCCGCTTGATGGATGCGGCCGAAAACGCCCCATCCCGCGAAGTCCCCGCAAACTGTAGGCGACCTTTAGGACAGTACTCATGGGTGAAGAGGGGGAGGCCAGGCGGCCAATCAGGAGGCCGGGCTCTTCAGATGGAGTGTCACGGTGACAAGGCTCAGCGCCGCTCAATGCATGCGGCCGAAACCGGACGACGACCACCAGCCCCAGGACAATCAAGGGCCTGGACACAGGACAGGAAGCAGTGGAGGGGCCCACAGCCAGGACCCCGAGCCATCCGGCAAATGCAGCCGAGACCATCCCCTGCCAAAGGCCCCCAATGTCCGAAGTGGCGCCCCACCTCAGGCCGCAGCGCCGGGAGCATGAAACCGGGCGGCCAAGCCCCAGAACTGGCAGTCCGCAGCACAGGGGGGGAGACAAAGGCACCCCCAGGATCAAGAGGAGGGCTAAGCCGCAGTCCAGGATCCAAGCTCCTAAGTATCCTGGTATGTAACAGGTGGGGGAGGGGAAGGGGTGGGCGTAGGGGCAAGGATGATGTCAAAGGCACATTCCCAGTCGCACACACGGGTATGCACCCACCTCCATGCAAGGTCGTCTATCAGCAGCAGGGCTGCGGCCGCCGTCTGCAGCTCCTGCCCTGGCCAATCTTCTCCGGTGAGCCCCTGCAGCATGCCGCCGGCACAGGCAGCACAGCGCCGGAGATGCAACGGCTCCATGAGGAACAGCGGGGGTCATCTAGTCCAGCCGCAGCAGGGGGGGCCGTCTCCAGCGAGCCAGGCGGGTCTGCAGCTAGGCCTCGAGACCCCAATCGGCCCGGGGCCTCCAGAAGGCGTCGCGGGGCCCGGGCACCTATCAAAACGGTCACGGGACCCAAAACAGCTGCTCACCACCAAGAGGGGGGAGGGGTGGGAGCCCGGCGTATGCGGCCGCGACGACGGCCCATCCAGCCGCAAGGTACAGGCCCGGCCCTGGCAAGGCCAATCAGCAGTTGTAGGTAGGCCCTGTCTGGAAGCGGGCCTCGAGGATCTTCCACTTCGGCCCAAAGGCGGTAGAGGTGCTCCGGACCCTCGGCAGCGGCCAGGTGGGGCTCCGGGCACAGGCCCCAGGTCACTCGCCGGTGAGAGGTCAGGCTCTGGGACTTCGGGACTCTGAGACACCGCTGCCCGACCCAGCTGCTGAGCCTTCGCCCTGTGGAAGCTCACCTCCGGTGTCACAGGTAGGCCACAGGCGCCAGCGGGTCCGATCAAGCAGGGGGGGGCCCGCACTCGGAGCCAACATCGGGGCATCCGGCTCGTCACCTCCACAGCAGCAGGAGGTTCAGCAGGGGAGCCCAGGCAGTTCAGAGGGCTCACGACTCCCGCCGGACCACACCTTATCTCCAGGCATCTCCACGCAAAGAGGTCTCAGGGGACAGCACCACCATCTTAAGCAGAGGCACTCCGGAATCAGAGTGTAGAAAAGTTCCTCTACATGGAGACAAAACGGTGTCAAATACCTCGGCAGGCAGCGCAGAGCAAGGCGGAGGCTTCGGAAGTAGAAGAGAGGACCTTGGATGGTCTGATGGCGGTGGATCGTGGCGCGGATGACGGAGGGGTCCGGAGCACTCTTAGAGTGCGACCGCCATCTTGACGCCCCAAGCCATGCCCCCTTTGCTTCTTCTTAATACAAGTCAGTGTTTTCATTTATATCGTTAGCTCCCTTTCCAATTGTATGGTAGCTGGAAATAGGCTGATTAGCCACGCATATAATATATGCCTCTGATACTAACTTCAAGCTCAACTAATACTCTACCTTTAGCTCAATAACTGTGGTCATATTTACTCCTTAATATATTACCAGATAAGAAAAAGGGTCCAAGGGAAATTTTTAGACCTTCGCAGATAACTCCCCTATTCATATATGACAACAACAAAAAATCTGCGGATCTCAAAGAAGAACATCTAAACTGACGTTTAAGCAGTGCGCCCCAAAGGAAAGCACACACAAAAAAGGAATCTCAATTAAGAGGACGGATTCCCATCACCCACCGAAGTGGCATGCTTCATCATTTGGGATCGCCTCTTGGGTGCACCTAGTGCAACCAAGGAGCTACAACTCCTTGCTAGTGTAAAGGAGGAGCTCGCGGATGTTTTTGATGTAATCCGGAACTAGATCACCTAAGATCGATGAAGCATAAGGCAGTGTGATAAGTAAGTGGTGCAGTGTAAGAAAGAGGTGAGTTAAAATTGACTACCAGGAGAGAATACATTTATTTGGTATCCTGTGGTGTCAAGGGTTAAAAAGCAGTAAGGGCGCGATCTGAATATATGTACGAGCACGCTAGTGAAGAGGTCTACATGTTTCAGCCAATCCAGATCTTACTATGATCGTGGCTTTCTTCAGGATCTAGTTATAACTGCTGCACTTTGAGTGTGTGAAAAATATGCAAAAACTTTAAGGAACAATACAACCATATACCTGTAAAAGTCAATATGTTGGCACTATAGGCATAGGTGTTGAACTCCTGTTCAGAGAAAAGAAAGGTTCATATGTACATGCTAGAAATAAGTCTGTATCTCTATATAGAGAACACATTATATTACAATGTGAACATGCTAAAGTCCTCAAAATGAATGCACGAGAACGATATATCCAAATGCCTTACTCGTATCAAATCCGGAGGAAAACCCACCACTCCTGGCAAAAGCTAAGGGCATGAGGCAACGCTCTGTGAATGGAAAGAAAGAAGAAAAAAACTAAACCCACAAGAAATGGGGATTTAATATTAAAAAATGGTAGGCCAGCATTGCACCACCGCTATGAATACATTTTAAATTCATGAGGGTTTATCAGGATTTATCAGAAGCACCATCATTAGTATGTTGCAAATACTGCTAGATGTTTGGAGAGATAAGCAGTTGGTTACACACTGCCATTCTCCTCAAGAATAAAAGGGAATTCAGGTAGTTCAAGGATATGCATATAGCGCATCCAACCACAGAAAAGCTCTGGGTAGTGAGGGGACAAGCTTTCCAAATGGTTAAAGATAAACTTTAAAGACTAGGAACGCCTCTGTTCTAGAGGTGCGCTCCGTCTAATAATCTACACAACTAGTAGCAATGTAAGCCAAAGTATCAGGCCAAAGTTTACGTTCGAAAAAACTGGGAAGTGTAGTGACAGCTCAGCGTGTAGCCTAAGTGAAGTCTTGCATCGGGCAGAGCGCTACGATTGATGTGTAGTGAAAACATTGAACTGTAAATCAGTGTAAGAGCCAAGTTATATTGACACTCAATTCAATGAAATAACATCAAAGTTTAGAAAAACTGGGAAATGTAGTGTCAGCTCAGCGTGTAGCCTTGATGAAGTCTGGCATCGGCAAGAGCGCTACGATTGATGTATAGTTAAAACATAGAACTATAAATCAATATAAGAGCCAAGTTATATTGCCACTCAGTTCAATGAAATACCATCAAATGTATGTTAATATTCGAGGGCAGTGCAATGTCGGTCCAAAACCCCATGCACATGCACAGATCTTCAAAAAAGATTAAAAGGTATAGTATTCCCAAATTCAGTGTCAAATCTGTATGCAAAACTAAACTAGACTCGTAATATGCCAGCAGTCCAGGGACACTATCCGTGTGGCACATGCACAATATGTCTATAAACGAGGCATACAACTGAAGTGGACATTGGAACTCAGAGACCATGGAGGCAAACTAAGCATCAAAACACACAAGATGATGGACGGAATGTTGCACATTGGCAAAACATTCACCCCCAGTCACAGATCTGGGTTTAATCCATCGTTATTTTGCTCACCACGCCACCCCAGTTCAGACATGGCCATATGCAAATCAGTCTTGACCCTGTGCCTCATGGGAACAGTCCAACCCGAACTGCCAAGCCACGTCTTCCCTGGACCGGAATCAAGCATCCTAGGACCGGTTTCGGGGTTTCACCCCTCATCAGCCAGGATAGCTTGACTCCAGTGGCCTAGTGAGCACGGGACCCACGTCTGGGCATACCCTTCCCACATAGGACGAACAGCAAAACACACAAGATGATGGACGGAATGTTGCACATTGGCAAAACATTCACCCCCAGTCACAGATCTGGGTTTAATCCATCATTATTTTGCTCACCACGCCACCCCAGTTCAGACATGGCCATATGCAAATCAGTCTTGACCCTGTGCCTCATGGGAACAGTCCAGCCCGAACTGCCAAGCCACGTCTTCCCTGGACCAGAATCAAGCATCCTAGGACCGGTTTCGGGGTTTCACCCCTCATCAGCCAGGATAGCTTGACTCCAGTGGCGTAGTGAGCACGGGACCCACGTCTGGGCATACCCTTCCCACATAGGGCGAACACCAAAACACACAAGATGATGGACGGAATGTTGCACATTGGCAAAACATTCACCCCCAGTCACAGATCTGGGTTTAATCCATCGTTATTTTGCTCACCACGCCACCCCAGTTCAGACATGGCCATATGCAAATCTGTCTTGACCCTGTGCCTCATGGGAAGAGTCCAGCCCGAACTGCCAAGCCACGTCTTCCCTGGACCGGAATCAAGCATCCTAGGACCGGTTTCTGGCTATCAGCCGTCATCAGCCATCAGACTGTTACACAGCTCCACAGCCGAAATGGATAAGTTAGCCCTCCAAAATAAAGAATTAAAAGATAATATTGAACGGCTCGAGAACCATGCCAGGAAGAACAATCTGAAAATTTTGAATGTCCTGGAGGACCTGGAGGGTAGCGATATAAAAGAATTTGTGATAGCACTCCTAAAGGGAACAATCCTCAAGGATGTACCAGATCTGGATCTATCCTCTGATATACAACGAGTTCACCGAGATCCCTACAGAAGGAATCCTACTAAGCCTAAACCGAGGAAAATCCTGGTGAACTTTCTTACCTATACATCCAAAGAGAAAATTTTATCTCTAGCGTTGAAAACAGGTCCAGTAAAGTGCAGCTTATACTCCAGCCCGTTTTCCTATACCATTAGGTCTGATATCTCCCATATCACGGCCATGAGACAATGGGAACTTGGTAAAAGGATGACAATTTTAAAAGCCCTTGGTGTTAAGGTTCAATTGAGAATCCCGGCTCTTCTATGAATAATGTGGAATAACCACATGTATAATATACATCAGATTGAGGAAGTAGATGACCTTATCCGGAAAATAAGAAGCGAAAAAGAGGGAGAAGCTTCCTAGTAAGAATTTGTCAACAATCGTCATCCTTACACATATTTCCTGCTAAGTATCTCACAGAGGGGTTCAGGTAATTAATATAATTTTGTTTTTTTGTTTTTTTTGTTTACCTATGTTCATACAGTGTCAGGGGGTTCTTGCCCTAAGAGCTTATGCTCAGAAGAGACGGGAGGGTTTCCCAGGGTAGTAAGGTAGGGGTATTGGGGCAGGATAGGGGCACGGGTGTAAGGGGGGGTAGTGGAGGGATAGGGGGCACAGGTGGGGTTGCAAGGGGAAAAAATTCAAAAAAATATCCTCATTCTCAAAGAAACCTGGTAAATTTAGTAATAAGTAAGCTGTATATGGAATACCTGAATAAAGCTCGGCTAAAGGGGCAGTTACAATGAATGGCTCTATAAATTTCATTTCATGGAATGTTAATGGACTCAGATGTCCACGGAGGCTTGGATTGGTAATGAAATATCTTGAACAAACCACAGCTCAGGTCTTCCTCCTTCAGGAGTCACATTTGAGTCTTTTGGAAAGCAGGGCTTATTTTAGTAAATTCCGTTGGGTTGAGTCGTTCTATCCATCTGAGCAAGCAGGTCATACTAAAGGGGTGGTTATTTTAATTAGAACAGGTACTGGAGTGAGTATTAAATCAGTCTCCTCAGATCAGTTGGGTAGATGGATTACTGCACAGATTGAAATTGAAGGGAGGGAGTTATCTATAGCATCATTTTACGGACCAAATCTCGATGATCCAGCATATATGTATAAGCTACAGGCTAAGCTAACAGAAACTGCCTCCCCAATCATTATTGGCGGTGATTTTAATGTCCTTCTTAACCCTGCTCGGGATAGATCCAATAACAGCCATTATGTTGGAAACCCCAATATTCGCTGTGGGATGATTAATATGATGCATGAGCTCGGGTTGGCTGATGGGTGGAGGGTAAAGCAAGGAGACAAGACAGGTTTTACCTTCTTCAGTAAGAAATATGGTCATTCTTCAAGAATTGACTACATATTAGTCGATAGGACTGTCCTGGAGAATGTCCTTGATATCTCGATTCTACCCACCATCCTCTCGGACCACGCACCTATATTTTTTTCTCTTTCATATTCAAGGGGAAGGAGAACCCCCAGTCCTAGGTGGACATTAAAAAGGGCAATGCTTTCCAACATTGATATTATTAATGCTCTAAAAGCCTCCACAGTAGATTATTTCCGACTTAATTTGGGTTCTACTTCCTTGGATTTTGTCTGGGATGCTTTTAAAACAAATCTACGAGGTCAACTCCACAGTTTGATTTGCTCAAAAAATAGAGAAGAAATATTAACTTTAAAAAATTTGGAAAATAATATAAGCAAATTGGAGGGCGAAAGGACAAATAATCCCCAGTATTCAAAAGAAAAAATGACACAAGTCAATAAAGATCTTGAACACCTACGGCAGGTCTATAGAGGAAAATTAGAGACAAAAATTAAGGCACAGTGGTCTGTTCAAAACATGCAAAATTTTGAATATGGCGAAAAAGCAGGGGCTATTTTAGCTTGGAAAGCAAGAGCAGACCGCGTTAAAAACAACATTAGTGAACTAATAATAGATGAGAGTGGGGGGAGTTCAGGGAAATGGGAGGACATGCAGAGATGCCTTGTATCCCTGTTTTCAGATCTATATAGAGAGGAGTCTATACCAAACTCAGATAATATCCAAAAGTGGCTGCAACTTAAAAAATTACCCGTTTTAACTGAAAGCAGCCTACTCACTATAGATGCCCCTATATCAGAGTTAGAAGTAAAATTACATATTAGCAGGGTTAAGAGTAATAAAGCTGCAGGGACGGATGCACTTCCGGGTGAAGTATATAAAATACTACAGAATGAGTTAGTCCCTGGGATGTGCAAACTGTTTAACTCTATATATAGTCCAAGGGGTAGAGTTCCAAATTCTTGGAAAGAAGCTACGATCGTTCTCGTTGTAAAACCAGGGAAAGATCCCCGTAAAGCAGACTCGTATAGACCAATCTCCCTGCTAAATGCTGATTATAAGATCTTTATGAGTATATTGGCAGGGAGATTGGTCAAGGTAATTCCCTTTTTGATAAATGGGGACCAAAAGGGCTTCATCCCTGGCAGATTTATTCAGGAACAGACTCTGTAGTTAATTGGCAGTATCGATCTAGCGATAGCAAGGACGGAGCCCTTGGCTGTTGCTGCATTTGATGCGGCTAAAGCATTTGATCGCGTTTGTTGGATCTTTTTATGGGAATTACTGAAATCAATGGGCCTGGTTCTAACTTTTATTCAGACTTTGACCAATTGTTACCAGGGGGCCTCTGCCACAATTTTGTTAAACGGCCTGTTAACATCTAGCTTTGCAATAACTAGGGGGACAAGGCAGGGTTGCCCTATCTCGCCCCTGTTGTTTGATCTGTATATAGAGCCTTTGGCTCAAGCCATAAGATTAGATGAGTCAATTACCCCCTTCAGAGTTAATTTATACAGCAGCAAGGTAGCCCTCTATGCAGATGACTTACTGATCTATACTAAAAACCCAAGTGAGGCACTCCCTAGAGTAGAATCAATTATGGAGGAGTTGGGAGTTTTTTCAGGTTATCTTTCCAATTCATTCAAAACGGAGGTAATGTGCTGGAATATCGAGAATTGGGCCGGCCCTATCAGTAAGGAATTTAGATATCTTGGGGTAATTATAGTAAGTAACTTGGATGACATTCCGAAGTTAAATTGGAAAAAAGTGTCAAACGAGATCGATCATGTATTTTTAAGATGGAAGAACTTGCCCCTAACATTATATGGAAGGGTTAACCTGATAAAAATGGTAATCTTGCCAAAATTAACCTATCTATTTAGTACCATCCCTCTTAGTTTCTCAAATAGAGATATTAGTAAAATCCAAGGCAAGATCAGCAGCTTTATTTGGTCCAATAAAACTACAAGGCTTTCCTGGAAGAAGCTAAGGCGAAAACTTCTGAAGGGAGGCCTTGCTCTTCCCGATTTGTTTTGGTATTCCTACTCCTTTCAATTTAAAAATGTTCAGGCGCTACTGATCTTTCCGGGGGATTCAAACTGGGGGATGATCCTAAAAGAAATGGCTGCCTTTGAAGGTGGAGGAGAGGGTTTCCTATACAAGTTTGGAGCCCCAAGGTTTTTCAAAAAGGTACGTTTGAAGGTATTAAAAACAGCCTTAAATGGGTGGTATAAAATCAGGAGAATGTGGGGGATCTGTTATTATTCAGAGTTTGCTCCAATCTGGGATTCCCCCGGTATGCCCGCCTGTCTGATGGACAGCCTTGCGAAACCCATAAAGGAAGCTGGTCTTATGATCTGGGCTGACCTCATTTCCGCAGAAGGTGTCCATCCATGGGAGGTGTTAAAGGCCCGAATTGGTAGTTCTTTTTCTAAGTTTAAATATCTCCAATTGGTTTCTTGGTTTGCTGCAGAGAGAGAATATATAGGTGGAAATTGGGAAATAGAGTCTCTTTTCCAAAATACAAACCTCATCAAAAAAGAGGCAGGCCTTTGGTATAAAAGACTTTTGGAAATTGATACGACTGAGTCTCCCCCACAACAGATGGTTTGGAACCTGTCAGCCCTGGACAATGTTGTTGAAGAGCTATATGAACCTTCACTGTTTATATTATATAAATCTATTATACCAGCCTCGTTAAAAAAGAACCATTTTTATGTTATCATCCGGTTATATTATACCCCCAAGAAAATAGCCAAGTTTGCTCCCCTTGTATCTGCAAAATGCCCAAGATGTGAATTCTCCCCGGCTGATAATTTACACATCTTTTTTGATTGTGTGAAATTAAGGCCTTTCTGGAAGCAAGTGGAATATGCACTCCAAGCCATTTTCAAAGTCAAGATCAACTTGAATCTTCCTTTAGTAATTTTTGGCATTAATAATGATCTGATGAACTGGATGACTGCAAAACAGAAAGGTCTGATTATGTATTTAATCCTTATCGCCAGAAGGGAGATATGCAGACTGTGGAAAGATCCATCTCCCCTACTATACGAAAAATGGTTGAGGGCTTCATTTAGTGCTGCCCGATTAGATCTTGGACATCTGGATGGTATGGAATTCAGCACTTGGTCACCACTCTTAATTTGGGGCAGAGATTTGAGACTGATCTAGTACCCCCAGGTCCTATGATTACACCTAGCTTCAAAAGAAGTTGACTTGGGTAGGTCTATAGCTAATGCAAAATGCAGACGCCAGGGGGAGCTCAGGTTCATAGATGGCTTACTGCTCTTTATTGCAGGTGCTATATGGTGAGATGAGGACAAAAAAAAGAAAGAAAAAAAGACTGATTTGCATATGGCCATGTCTGAACTGGGGTGGCGTGGTGAGCAAAATAACGATGGATTAAACCCAGATCTGTGACTGGGGGTGAATGTTTTGCCATTGTGCAACATTCCGTCCATCATCTTGTGTGTTTTGGCAAACTAAGCATACCAATTGTAACAGCGAGAGAGTTATTTATTTAATAACATGCCCTTGCTCTAAGAAATACGTTGGTATGATGACACGCAAGATCAAGCAAAGGATAATGGAGCATAAGAGCACAATTCGGTGCAAAAAACTATCCACGCGACTAACCAGCCATTTTCTTGAACAAAATCATAGACCTGAGGACATGATTTGGACCATTCTTGAACAGCCATACATACCAAGACAGATCACTGATGTAACTACATTCCTATTCAGGAAAGAACAACGCTGGGTGTTTAAGCTACGCTGTGAGACGGAGGGGTTAAATGACGAAATCCCCTGGACCCTAATCTAGTTCCGCAACCCCCAAGTTCAAAGACACTAACTGCACTCCCAGTGGGCAGATCGTGTTGTCTTCTTACTGGGTTTCACTTGGAAGGGGGTGTTATTCAATACAGCACAGATATAGCAGCCTGAGTGTCATTATCATGGGGCCCTTACTAAACTCCCCAGCAATCAAACGATCTAGCTGTGTAGTCTTTATGTACATCTGGGCTACGAGGGGGGGAATGTGCTATATCTATGTCGGTTGTTTCCAATTCAGGAATCGCCTGTTTGGATGTGATGTCTTTCTCACGTCCTCAGTGCACCACATGAACGGCCTTACAAGTCTAGTTTAGTTTTGTATACAGATTTGACACTGAATTTGGGAATACTATACCTTTTAATCTTTTTTGAAGATCTGTGCATTTGCATGGGGTCTTGGATCGACATTGCACTGCCCTCGAATATTAACATACATTTGATAGTATTTCATTGAACTATGGCAATATAACTCTGCTGTTACACCACCGCTCTCTCGTTTTGCTTAAACTTTCGCCTGATACTTTGGCTTACATTGCTACTAGTTGTGTAGATTATTAGACAGAGCACACCTCTTGAACAGAGGCGTTCCTAGTCTTTAAAGTTTATCTTTAACCATTTGCAAAGCTTGTCCCCTTACTACCCAGAGCTTTTCTGTGGTTGGATGCGCTATATGCATATCCTTGAACTACCTGAATTCCCTTTTATTCTTGAGGAGAATGGCAGTGTGTAACCAACTGCTTATCTCTCCAAACATCTAGCAGTATTTGCAACATACTAATGATGGTGCTTCTGATAAATCCTGATAAACCCTCATGAATTTAAAATGTATTCATAGTGGTGGTGCAATGCTGGCCTACCATTTTTTAATATTAAATCCCCATTTCTTGTGGGTTTAGTTTTTTTCTTCTTTCTTTCCATTCACAGAGCGTTGCCTCACGCCTAGAGCTGTTGCCAGGAGCGGTGGGTTTTCCTCCCGATTTGATACGGGTAAGGCGTTTGGATATATAGTTCTCGTGCATTCATTTTGAGGACTTTAGGATGTTCACATTGTAATATAATGTGTTCTCTATATATAGATACATACTTATTTCTAGCATGTACATATTAACCTTTCTTTTCTCTCAACAGGAGTGCAACACCTATGCCTATAGTGCCAACATATTGACTTTTACAGGTATATGGTTGTATCGTTCCTTAAAGTTTGTGCATATTTTTCACACACTCAAAGTGCAGCAGTTATAACTAGGTCCTGAAGAAAGCCACGATCATAGAAAGATCTGGATTGGCTGAACCATGTAGACCTCTTCACTAGCGTGCTCGTACATATATTCAGGTCGCGCCCTTACTGCTTTTTAACCCTTGACACCACAGGATACCCAATAAATGTATTCTCTCCTGGTAGTCAATTTTAACTCACCTCTTTCTTACACTGCACCACTTACTTATCACACTGCCTTATGCTTCATCGATCTTAGGTGATCTAGTTCCGGATTACATCAAAAACATCTGCAAGCTCCTTCTTTACACTAGCAAGGAGTTGTAGCTCCTTGGTTGCACTAGTGTGCAGCCAAGAGGCGATCCCAAATGATGAAGCATGCCACTTCGGTGGGTGATGGGAATCCGTCCTCTTAATTGAGATTCTTTTTTTGTTTGTGCTCTCCTTTGGGGCGCACTGCTTAAACGTCAGTTTAGATATTCTTCTTTGAGACCTGCAGATTTTTTGTTGTTGTCTTATTTACTCCTTCCCACTTCCTCAACTGTCTCATTCCCTTCTCGCCTTCAGACTAAACATAACGTTCTACTCTTGGACACATTAAAACTCAACTTCAGATGTTCTTCCCTTGACTATCTTCTCTCTCCTCCTTTACTTTTGGCTTCACTTTCTTATTTCTTCTCCTTTTCCTGCCTAATCCTTTCATTTAGATTCTCTCATCTGTATTAAGCTTACATGTTAATTCATGCTTGTCAATGTTAGTGAGATTTGCATTAATTAAGTAAGCGAAGTGTAAAGTTCCCTATTTTAATTGTATCTGCTAATTTGCTTGTAGGCTTTCAACAATAAATAAGCATGTTTAGTTGCCCAAATATACATGGTTGAACCAGTCATTACAGGTACAGTTTCTAGGGGACATTCATAATCTGAGTAAAACAGTTTAATCAACAGATTCAGACACTCACTGTAAGAAAACGCGTACGAAAGAGTAAGAAGATAATAGGATGAACCTTCTGCTGCAGAAGCTGGAAGATATGGGCAGATGAAACAATTTAAAACTTTTGTTAGCTTTGCATACTCAGCAAGCATTTGGATTTATACATTATGACCATAAACATTCCCAAATGGTGGAACATGAGAAATTCGATCTTCATATTTTTCTATGTTAATTATTATTGTATTAGCATTAACCTGATCTGGTGAAGCATTTCCCTCCAGGAGATAAAGATCTAACATTCACCCTACTACGGAGACTGCTATGGCAACTACCAACATTACTAGGACAATTTTGTAGCATTTAAGCTCCGTGTTAATCCTGGGTCAGATCAAGGTAGACGATATTGCCTTTAATTTATTAGTCTTCTATTCCTTTCCTACCATCTCTACCCTATCTCAAAATCTACAGTAAGAATCAGCTACATCAACCGGAATGCCAAAGGGCCCTAATTTCCTCCGACGGTTTCCCAAACTGTCTCTTTCGCCCTTTGCCTTTTTTTCTTGTCAGAATGTCTAGTCAGCTTTCAAAACACGTCAGTCTTGTTATCGTTCCGTGAAAGGCAAGTTCATTCGGGAGTTATGTATTTTCGATTTACTTTCTTCTCTCTCTCTCTCTCGGTTTGTTTCATCCCTGTCTGTCGTAAGTCATCATCACTAATTTCCCTTTGTGTTTGGTTCTCTTGATCCTCGAGCTGTTCTCTAATGGTCTAGGGTCTGGTTAATTTGGACACCTCCCTTTTTCTTTTGGTTTCAGTCTTTGGCCACTTCTCTTCGTAATGCACATTTCTTTCTATGGTACTGGTTATTTCTGGCTCATGAGACACTAGTTCATCTCCGGCTCTTTGAGCTTCTTATATGGTCTCTCCTGCACGGCTTTCTGCTCTTGAAAAACCTTCCTCTGACCGTTATGTTGTGGCTCTCCATGTATTTCAGGATTCTTGAAGTATTCAAAGTTTCAACCTGTGGTCTCGACTTTCGTCTATTGCTGAGGAATCTGCTCCCTCACACTGGCCCGAGCTTCTTATATGGTGTCTCCTGCACGTCTTTCTGCTCTTGAAAAACCTTCCTCTGACTGTTATGTTGTGGCTCTCCATGTACTTCAGGATTCTTGAAGTATTCGGAGTTTCAACCTGTGGTCTCGTCTATTGCTGAGGAATCTGCTCCCTCACACTGCCCCTAGCTCGACAGTGAATGGAAAGTGGGACCAGTGAGTCTCAGTTTGGCCCTCTTCTTCTTTTTCAGATGCTTCAGAGATTTCAAATCGACGTGGAGTAGATAAATTAGTAGATGTTGTCTCCACTTCCTCCTCGTCTCTTGCTCTCTTTGTATGCGAATTGTGTATCCAGTTATGCAAGCCTGTGCATTTCACTGCAGTGTTGATGAACAAGATATATTAACTCAGTGGCCAGGGTTCATGTCAAAGCAGGGGACTTCCTCTCAGCTGGTGTTGTGTTGTCAGTCTGGTGAGAGATCGAGCCTTCCACATCAGCCAATCCCTTACAGTTTTCGAGGATTAGGTCATATGTAATATTCACAAGTTCGGCTGCTGGAACAGATGAAATTCTCATTGCACTCCCCATTCGCTCTTCATGAGGGAGAGTCCCGATCTCCTGCATAGAGTGATTCGAATGCTCATGAGGACCAATGGAAGTGCATCTGGCCAGTTGAGAGACATAGAAGCGCATGCCTTGGCTATTTTTGCCTTGTTCATCCACTTCATGTTTCCTATAATACCCGATGCTTCTGGTTTGGTGGAGCAGGTAAAACAAAATTTTGTATACCTTCTCTATTCTGCATGATAAAATACTAATTACATAACTTTCTAACTATTAACCTGTATTAACTGTTTGGAGTGTTGACATTAACCAATATCACACCTTGATAAACACGAATTACACGCGGGACTAAACGCTAAGTGCATGGCAAATAATGCTAATGACTAACTGAAGTACGCATATTAACTGTAGCATGTGTTGTGATAGAAATGTTGCATGATTTATGTTGCTTTTGTAATGGTTTGCATTCTTGGTAGGACGAAATGGTGAGTATTGTTGCTTTAAAGCTAGGAAAATACTAATTTATAATGGGATTAGTGTGGGTTTAAACATCAGAATCTTCATTTCCGTATATTAATTACTCTTTATGTTTGTTTCGCTTAAGTTGGCATTCGGGCCTACTAGGCCGCAATATCCAAAATGGAGTTCGGAAGTGGCCACCGTTGTGTGAGCGCGATGTCTACAGCACAGACTCAGATGGCTCTGAAGATCTCCAGGCGTCCTCTGACCGGGTCACAGTGTTCCTCGTCAAGGATAGGAACGTGGAGGCCTGCCAAAACTCAACTAGTGTGACTGACAGAGAATACAAAGGACACCTGTCCCTAGAGGCCTGCATATTGATACTTTGGACCCTTTCGCACGAGAACTGTCCAAACCATGGGATGACATCTTCGCTCGCATGAGAAACAAAGAACTCTGTGAATAAAGTCTGATATTGCAAATTGTGATGGCTTAGCCAATCAGAGCCATTCCCAATCTAGCAGGTGTAGCATGTTTCCCACATTTTATTATAAAAGGGGGGTTAGTAGAGGGGTGTAGGTTGTTGCGTTCCAGGAGTGTGATCCGAATCCCCGTTGACTAATTTGCTTGCACGAGTATCGGGTCCCCAGAGATCTATGGGACTGTGCTGTGCTGAGCGAAATAACTTTCCTCCTGACCGATTGGGGTTGTAGTCTGCATTCAATTGGAGGGTTGCATCGGAAGAGATTTGATTTATGCAGGGCTGATAGGTTGTGGGAGAATGTTATGTTATGTTATGTTAAAAAGTTTTGTAAAGCGCTCGTACACCAAATGGTTTCTTGGCGCTAGAAAAGAGACGGTAGGAGAGAAGAACCAAAGATTATAGATAAGCTTGTGTGAATAGAAGAGTTTTTAGGGATGTTCTAAACTTAGAAAGAGAATTTTCAAGTCGGAAGTGAGAGGGTAGAGAATTCCAGAGCTGAGGAGCCAAAAAAGAGAAACTACGGCCACCAAATTTTTTCCGTTTGAAGGGGGGAGTGACAAGAAAATTAGAGTGAGAGGACCGAAGAGCGCGTGAGGGGATATAGCGAGAGATCAAGGATGAAATAAAGACAGGGCCGAGGCCTGCTAAAGCCTTGAAGGTGATGCAACCAATTTTGAAAATACAGCGCTGAGCTACTGGGAGCCAGTGAAGGGTCTTCAGTAGGGGGCTGACATGTTGGAATCTAGGCTGATGAAAAATGAGTCTGGCTGCTTGGTTTTGCACCATTTGTAAGCGAGAGAGCTGATAGGCCGGAATACCGGCGTACAATGAATTGGCATAGTCAATTCGAGAGATGACTATGGCCAAGAGTGTCAAGGTGAGAGCTTCGGTAGTTAAAAATCTCACGATCTTACGAATTCTTCTGAGATGGAAGAAAGAAGATGAGACTACAGCATTGATCTGGGCTTTCATAGTCAGGTCTTTGCTGATTATAACTCCGAGGCTTTTCACAGAGTCAGAGGGACGGGGAGGATTACCCAACATAGAGGGCCAAAACCCATTGTTCCAAGGATTGGAGGTACCGCCAGTCAGAACCAGCTCTGATGAATACAGGCCCCAGCTAGGCCCGCAGAATACTAGGGTTCGCTCTCCTGTAATGTAAACTAGAAGGAAGTTGGCACGGAAACTGCAAATACAAAGACAAAGTTTATTAACCCTTAAGGGTGGTCCTACAACCCATACAACACTCTTCAGTATTGCATAGAGTAGCACAAGGAACTTGAGTACACGGTCCCCTTTTATACAGAACAGAGGGGCTCATAAGTGGGTGGATACAACATGAGGCGAAAAGCATTACCTTTTATGGACATTTTCGATACAGAATCAACATGTGGGCGGAGTTAACACACTCCTAAGCCCGCGAAAACATGGTCAAGCAAGGACTAACTGATAACAGATGTGGTCAAGTCTGGACATGCGCCAGACGGAAAAAGGAACTATTTATAGACTGTTACTAGGCAGATTACAAGAGCAACTAACACAAAGATAGGACTCTTCTCGTGCTGGGCACGTGGAGACATGACAATACAAAATGGAGTCCGGACATTAGGCAACATAAGACGAAAGACATGGTTTAACTGGAGAGAATTCATGTCTTTAGTGAATGCTTAATCATATCGCCATTTTAGTTTTCAACAGACGACCCTTTCAGCATTTACTGAAGACATTCGGCTTATTAGGATAATCATCATATATGTCAATTTTCATCATCTCTTCCACCTCTTTGGTTAAATGTTTCTGATAGGTGACATTGGCAATAGCTTTCTTATCAGGAATACAGAATGACACACATAAAGAACAGAGTAAAGGACCACACTGGACACAGATGCAGCAGGAAAACAGAATTGCCACAATAATGCAGAGACCAGTTAAAATCTTCTATCCCCATGTAGTGATCAATGCCCAAAACCATCCAGAAAAGGTCCAAGTGCCATTTTCTGTATGAATCTCAGCTGCGATTTTATGCAATTTATTAATAGCATTATAAACTGATGGCGTATGGTCAGGAATAAACACACAACAACTACTTCCGATAATTTTACATGCTCCACCTCTGTCAGCTAACATAACATCTAATACCATACGATTCTGCAATGCAACAATTCTAGTGATTTGTAATTCTTCCGTAAGATTCCCAAGAGCAGCAGCGGTTTGATTCGTCACAGCCTCTACAACTCTCGTTAACCTTCGAACCTTCCTACTATTTAGGGCAGCTCCAACAAAGAAAAACAATCCTAAGTTAAAATCAATATACTGCTGTAAGCTAGTATCAGTTTGATCAACATCATCAATAGATAGAGTACGTTTATATCTATTTACAGTTACATTGTTCAACAATTTCAAATCTTTATGATAAGATGCAGGTGCCAAAAATACAGGAGGTAATAAGAACGCTACATAACATACTCCGGACCAGCCGGCTGGCAAACGATAATAACCCTTATTCCCACATACAAAGTATGTGTTATGGGAGGCTAAGAAAGTACTATTATTTAGACCATCTATATTCAGAACAATAATACAGTCACTAACACCAACTGGAATATAACCCACACTCTGGACACACAGGTCCGCTTGAGCTTGTGCCACTTGAATCACAAATTTTTCTTTCCCTACTGTGTCTCTAGTGTTCGTGAAAATGTAGGGGATCGATTCATTGTCTGGTCGATATTCTTCCCATTCCCATATTGTCCCATTCGCTTGTGGATAGCCTTCTTTATCCTGATGACATTCCTTATTAAGTCTGAAAAGTAGTCGTCCCACTGTAGGTTTCCGTGTGGCAAAAAGCAAAGTGTACCATGCTCTACAAGAGCCATTATGAGAAAAAGGAAGAGGTATAAATGGCGTTCCTCCTTTCTTCTGATGAGCTGGCATCATACCACATATCCAACAGTTCGTAGCATTTGTAGCAACATGGGTATGATGCAACATCTGGATGAAAGTGTTATTTAAATAAGACTGACGATGCTTCAATTCTTGATACGGGAGGGTATAAAAGTAGGGCTCCTCAGGCACTGGAGTGGTCAAGACAAGCAACTCACGAGCAGGAGTCACATCTTCAACAAACCATGTGGTTATACCAACAATAGCTACAATGATAATAAAACTCGTCGCACAAACAATCTTCTTCCTTTCCATCTTGTAGTAAAAATCAATATCTTCCTGAAACTAAAAGGTTGTCAGAACTCTTCCCCTTAGGCAGCCGTTGATATCTTCACCAGCGGGCCAAGACGGGTGTCACTACACTAATGCAGGGCTGATCCCCCCCCTTGCCATATTGGCTCTCCGTTTCACTAACCTAAGGGCCGTTCTGACAACGTCTTTGGATGCACAAAGAAAATCACTTCCTCGGTCTGAGATGATATCTTCCTCCTCCAGGAATCGATTGGTCCGGGAAGAGCTCCTCAGTATCGTTCGGTTCCACAGCACGGCCATTCTCTGCAGTCAGGATTTCTCGATGGTCGGTCAACACAGCAGGCTCCACCAATCCAGGCGGCACTTTACGACAGTGCAAAGAGTGGATCCAGTTCTTCCGATTGGAAACTCGCACAGCTGTCCTCGTTGCAAGCAGGACCTGCTCAGGACCAATCCATCTCGGCTCTAGACTGTTCGTCCTTTCAAATACCTTGATCATAACCTGATCACCAGGTCGGAGATTATGACCTTCACCTGTGGACCGATCAGGGAGCGCTTCTCGAACCTGTTGATGAATAGAAACCAAATTATCCGTTAACTGTGCCAAATAATCATTCATCATTACACAAGGTACATCATACACTGACCTTGGTTTTGGTGGACCTCAAATATTCATTGGGCGTCCGAATACAATCTCGTAGGGTGTGAGACCGGTCCGAGAATGCGGTATCGATCTAATTGACAATAATGCCAGTGGTAAAGCGTCTGGCCAAGTCAAAGAAGTCGAAGCTTGAATCTTCGCGATCTTAAGCTTCAGAGTACCATTATATTTCTCGACCAATCCCGCAGACTGAGGGTGAAACACTGCATGAAATTTTTGGGTAATTCCCAGGCCTTTCAGGACATACTTAATAACGTCTGCTATAAAATGAGGTCCATTATCACTCCACAACAATCTGCAAACACCATATCGAGGGAAGAACTCCTTTAATAGCATCTTGGCTGTAGTCATTGCAGTATTGTCTTTCGTAGGGTATGCCTCAACCCATTTGCTGAAGGCACAAACCACTACTAGAACATACTTCAGATTGTTACAGCGCTCAAGCTGAATGTAATCCATCTGCAAAACCTCAAAGGGTGCAGTAGGTGTCGCAAATCCTCCTGCTGGAGTTCGTGTACCCTTTCCCGGGTTATACCTCAGGCAAATCATGCAGGTCTGCACTACCCTCTTTGCCGTACTAGCGATCTCCGGATGCTCCCAAACTCGTGTGAGTAATTTAACAATTGCGGAAGCTCCGATATGCGCTAGTCCATGTGCCATCTGAACCATAGGTTGTACGAAGGCAGTGGGTAACTTCCACTTATCCATCTGCTTACTTCTCCAACACCCTTCATCATCTAATTCTCCATCATTGGACCATTGCTCCCGTTCCTTATCGGAAGCGGTCCTCTGTATCTCCAGCACTTCTCTCCTAGCATCGTGCCATCTTTCTGCCTGTGACTTCACAACATACATTGCAGTAGCACCAGGCTGCATCGCAGTCTCTCGTGCCACCCGGTCTGCTAAAGCATTCCCTTCTCCAACTTTATCAACCACTTTCTTATGGGCACTACATTTGACTATAGCAATCTTCTTTGGATATTTTAATGCAGTCAAAAGGTTGTGAACTAACTCCCCGTACATTATCTGTGCTCCATGTGACGTTAGAAACCCTCTCTCCTTCCAGAGTAGGCCGAAATCGTGCGCTACTCCGAAGGCATAGCGGCTATCTGTATAAACATTCACACACAATCCTGCACTGAGCTCACATGCTCGTGTTAATGCTATCAGTTCCACTGCTTGAGCTGATCTCTGCGGTATGCGCGCTGTCTCCACTATTGTTTGTAATGTGGTAATTGCATACGCTGCTGAAGTCGTACCATCTGGTAGCTTCAGGCATGATCCGTCCACCCACAGTTCTCCATCTACATCTGTAAAGGGCGTATCCTGGAGATCAATACGACCCTTTGTCTGTTCCTCAGTCACAAGAAAACAGTCATGTGCTTTTCATGCTTCAGACTGAGTTTCCGGGAACGGCAACAATGTGGCTGGATTTAACGTTGCACATCTCTTTAACTTAATATGAGGAGCCAAAAGCGTCAACTCATATCCCGTTAAACGAGCACTGGTCAAATGCTGCGTCTTTGTCTGATTAAGCAGGGCATCAACAGCATGGGGGGCTAATACCAACAACTTATGGGATAACACAATTCCCTCGCTTTGGCGTATTGACACAGCTGTCGCCGCAACCGAGCGAAAACAACCAGGCAACGCTCGGGCAACAGGATCAAGTACAGCCGAAAAATATGCACAAGGGCGCTGCTTATCGCCGTGCATCTGCACTAAAACTGATAATGCACATCCATCTTTCTCATGCACATACAGTGAAAAGGGCTTCGTATAATCAGGGGTACCTAACACTGGTGCTGAACAAAGGGCTTGTCGTAATTGCTGAAAAGCAATTTCACACTCATTTGACCAGGGAAGAGGGATCGGTGTGTCTTTTGTCAAAAGTGCTAACAAGGGCTTAGCTATATGTGAAAATCCCAATATCCATTGCCTACAGAAAGAAGCAAGACCCAAAAATGCACGCACGTCCTTCTGTGTGGAAGGTACTGGCGTGTCCAAAATTGCTTGAATACGATCTGGTGTGAGTGCACGCCCCTCCTTAGACAAAAGGTGACCCAAATAAGTTACCTTTGGTCTACAGAATTGCAATTTCTTCTTCGACACTTTGTGATTGTGAGATGCCAAAAAGGAAAGCAAGGATAACGTACACTGTTCACACAACTCAGGAGTGTCGGCTGCCAACAAGATGTCAACGACATATTGTATAAGGGCGACACCCTCGGGCAGAACAAAGGAATCCAATTGCCTTTTCAATGCTTGACTGTAAATGCTAGGGCTTTCTGTATAGCCCTGAGGGACTCTACAAAATCTATAAGACCTATTATTCAGAGTAAAACCGAAAAGGTATCGGCTATTAGGGTGAATAGGGATCGAAAAGAAAGCATTTTTCAAATCAATAACTGAAAACGTGGTCGCCGTTGGCGGGACCAGAGTAAGTAACGTCGTGATATCAGAAACCACTGGATACTGAGGTATCACTATCTTATTCACCTCCCTTAAGTCAATGATAAAACGATAAACTCTGGTATCAGTATCTTTCTTCAAAATGGGTAAAATAGGACTGTTGCAGACATTATAGGGAACTTCTTCCACTACTCCCACCTTAATCAAATCCTGTACAATCTGTATGAGTTCCTCCTCCCCCTCCTGGGAAATACGATACTGAGGGAGGCGCGGTAACACCGCACCCTCCTGGACACTAATGTGGACAGGCGGAATCACCATCTGTCCCACATCAGTATCCGAAGTAGCCCACAAAGTACGAGGGAGGGAAGCTAAGACAGTATCCTCTGCAACCACACACATCCGTTCTGTCATGGGGTGATTATCCTTTAAGATCACACGTACTCCAGTAGGGGAGCAGCGGATCGTTGCTCTGAAGTACTTGAGCATATCAAGACCCATAATGTTGTCGGGCGTGTTCGGGGCAAGCAGAAACGGACAGGACGCAGAAAGGTTGTCAACATGGAATGCAAGGGGTCGGGAAAGAGGGCTTCGAGAGAGTGTACCATCAAACCCTACCGATGTAACCATTAAGCCAGATGGGGGAGCCCTCGGAACCAATTGTTTGGACAGCGCACTGCGAGTAGCTCCTGTATCGACTAGGAACCGATCAGTAGAACCCAAAACGTTTGCTGAAACATAAGGACCCTTCTGATCAACCGGCACTTCAACTGATTCAAACCCCCATCCAACGCAATCCTACGCATGCTGTGAGTCATGATACCCAGAACGGTCGTTCCCAGACATTTGATACTGGTGTTGCCTATCAAACACATTAGGCCTATCCCATTGCTGTACGCTAGGCTCAAATCGAGTACGATCATTAGAGTTCCCTCTATAATTCGAAAAGCCCCCTCTACCTCTCGGTGGTCCCTGACCACGTCCCTGACGAGATGCATACAACACCGGACAATCTCTGGCCCAATGACCCAACTGTTTACAATACGCACATTGATTTCTATTTACATCTGACCGACCCGAAGGGGGACCATAGAATCCTCCCCTATCGCGTTCTTCACCCCGACGAGGCGGACCATATACTTGTGCTAACATCACCTTAGTTTTCAAATCTTTCGATTTCTTCTCCTCATTCCCCTTCGCTTCTTGTTCCTAACGCTCATAATACTGAGCCATAGTCAGGAGGGATGCCGGAGACGAGGTGGACCAAGAACTTTCACTCGCTTTTAAACGAGCTGCTATTCCCGGTAATTAATTCGGTCAACTGATAACATGGACCGCGTGTCTACCTTATCCGAAACCGATCCAGAGTCCCGTGATCTCGGGGCAGACGCGCCAACATAAGGGGGCGGAGAGCGATCTAATAAATAAAAATCATCGTCAAGATTATTAAGGACAGGATAAAGTGGCTGGCGGACAGCATATTGACCCGAGACTTGCAACCTACGTTCTTTCTCTTGTTTCTCCGCCAGTTCTCTTTCCTCCTGACGCTTCGCTTCCTGCGCTCTCACATGATCATTTTTCCGTTGCTCTTTATCAATCAGCGCTTTCTCACGTTTCACTCGCTCACGCACTTCCTTCACCCATAACCGTACACATTCAAACATGTCTTGCCGAGCACGCCGTTTACACATACACTGTTCCACATACTCAATCTTGCGCATATCAAACGAGCCATACAAAGGCCATCGTAACTCAGGATCCTTTTTGGTGTATTTCCTCCACACTGTGCTGTACATTATAGAGGAAAGACCATGCTTCACATACATATCCCTATTAGGAGTCCCCTCTGGGGTGGCTGGAGCAGATTCCTCGAGGTTTAACCGGTTTCCAAAACAGCAGCACCACTTACGGAGTGCGCTAAAAGCAGGCATGCTCAAAAATAATGCAAAATATGCAGTATTATCAAAAAAATGGCACTTAAACTTTGCGCCGTTCAGATTTACACAGCTCCGGAGAAATATCTCCACATTACCTGCCTATATGTGTTGCAACGCATATATTCTCACAATAATCAATACAAAATATGACCAGTCATCACAAATCAAACTCAAATAGCCAACCCAGGCTTCAAAACTCGGAGCAAGTACCGTACAACGGTTCTTACCAATCAAGAGTGTCCAGGTTCCAACTGCCAAGTTCCAAAATTCGCCCAAACGGCTGTCGCGGCAAACCGACAGAAGAGGTCTCAGTCGAGGACCGGCGCCACCCAGAAGGTCAGTTCGGAAGGGAAGGAAGAAAACCTCGGGATGCCAGGACTAAAAACGCCACTGGCAGTGATCACATCCCCGGCCAAATTCCTCACCTTCGTCACGACCAGTCCTTCGAGCATCCGAGTCGCCGATGAGCCCCACGTGACGGGCGCCAATTGATGAATACAGGCCCCAGCTAGGCCCGCAGAATACTAGGGTTCGCTCTCCTGTAACGTAAACTAGAAGGAAGTTGGCACGGAAACTGCAAATACAAAGACAAAGTTTATTAACCCTTAAGGGTGGTCCTACAACCCATACAACACTCTTCAGTATTGCATAGAGTAGCACAAGGAACTTGCGTACACGGTCCCCTTTTATACACAACAGAGGGGCTCATAAGTGGGTGGATACAATATGAGGCGAAAAGCATTACCTTTTATGGACATTTTCGATACAGAATCAACATGTGGGCGGAGTTAACACACTCCTAAGCCCGCGAAAACATGGTCAAGCAAGGACTAACTGATAACAGATGTGGTCAAGTCTGGACATGCGCCAGACGGACAAAGGAACTATTTATAGACTGTTACTAGGCAGATTACAAGAGCAACTAACACGAAGATAGGACTCTTCTCGTGCTGGGCACGTGGAGACATGACAATACAAAATGGAGTCCGGACATTAGGCAACATAAGACGAAAGACATGGTTTAACTGGAGAGAATTCATGTCTTTAATGAATGCTTAATCATATCGCCATTTTAGTTTTCAACAGCTCGGTTTTGTCCGGGTTGAGTGTAAGTTGACTGGCGTTCATCCAGTTACTGATAAAGTGTAAACTATCCTGGAACCTAGAAACGGACGTAGTGGAAGAATCGATTTTAAACACTAGTTGGAGATCGTCCGCGTATTTGAAAGTGGCCACATCAAAATGATGAAGAGAGCGGATCAAGGGAAGCATATATAAATTGAAAAGAAGAGGGGAAAGAGAGGAGCCCTGGGGAACACCGCAAGTCAAGCTGACCCTCTTAGCAGAGAAGGTATCAAGGCGGACAGCCTGAGAGCGGTTTTCGAGGAAGGATGAAATCCATTGTAAAGCAGTACCATGAATGCCAGCATCCCTGACACGGTCGATCAAAAGATTGTGATCGACCGTGTCGAATGCAGCTGAAAGGTCTAGAAGGATAAGGCCCTGAGAAAGGTTATTATCGGCCCCCTTTCTAAGCTCATTCATGACCGCAAGCAGAACCAGCTCAGTAGAGTGGGCTGGTCTGATGCCAGCCTGTTGGGGGTCAAGAAAAAATGAGGATTCAATGAAAGAGCTAAGGCATTTGGTAAGATGGGCTTCTAAGATCTTGCTAAGATAGGGGAGAAGGGAGATGGGACGATAATTGGCAAGATTGGAGGGGTCAGCGTTGGGTTTTTTCAGAATAGGGACAACAACGGCAGTTTTAAAAGAATCTGGAACTAGGCCCAATTTCAGGGAGTTGTTTAAGAGAGCTAATGGAGGATCAGGGCATATAGAAAATGCCTCTTGAAGGAGATAAGAAGGACATGGATCGGTAGGGGAACCAGAGCCAACCTTCTTTACAAGTGCAAGAAATTCTTCCTTTGAGATCAAAGGAATTTGGGTACATACTTGCGCATTTTGAGGCAAGATCATCGGAGTCACTGGGGTAACAGGAGCAGGAATGCAGCTTTTAATAGTACTGATTTTTTGTAGGAAATAATCATTCAAGGCATCACAAAGTTGAATGGTCTCCAAAATCAGAGATTAGGTAAATATAATTGTCATACTGCGTTATGCCAATGTTATTAATATTCTGATTGATTATAATGCTGATTATGTCAATGAGGGTGAATTTAATCAGATAAACTAAACATTTATTTACAGAGAATGAGTTTGTGATACTTTAAAGGGTTATTGATTAAAGATTCTGAGACTTTAAATGTGTTTTAGCTGGTTCTAAATCACCATCAACCAGTCCAACTAATTGGTCCATCGACCAAGTGGTGGAGTGCCTTGATGTTAAAGTTAGGATTCTATAAGTGCAGATGTATAATATGTAAATACTGTAAATATTTCTTTCTATAGGTAATAAGGTACTCCCCCACATGTCCAGCGCTGCTCTTCCTCCTGTGTGCAGATTCGAGTGAGACGTATGAGTGTTGGTGTTATGAGCCCCACCAATGAATGTATGCGTGAATGAGTTAGTGTGATGACGGATCTGTGACGCAGGGAGGATATGTAAATTTGCCCTTTTCCGCTGGAGCACTTTTTCAGGTAGCAGATTGATGGTTATTTTTGGCTAGTTTGGTGATTAGTGATGGTTTTATTCCATTGGTTTGGTGATTATTGATTATTGATCGCGGATGTTTGATTGATTGTTGATTTATGTACTAACATTCTATGTTGAGTCGCGTTGCGTTTTATGTTGTTTTTGAAGACTTCCAGGACGTAGGAAGTTGGATGCCCTGTAGGTACACGGGGAAAAACGTGTGGCGATTGGAGTCGCACAACGCATTGTCTGGCTTCGAGTTGGTAACATTGTCGTGTGTTACCGTTAGGGACATTTTCTGTGTGTAAGTGCGTGGGTGAAATAGCAACAGGTTCTCTCGTGAAACTCTGGCCTTAATTCTCAGGAGCAGTGTAGTATCCAGATGTGTTTTATCCCCAGAGACACGGTTAGCCTTTTTGCTTGTTAGAAGGGTAAGGTAGAGGGAAGTGCTACTTTATCAGCGAAACTGAATAATTCCGTGGAAGGGCAGAGGTAAGCGCTGCTCTTGAGAAATACGGAATTCTCATGTAATTGGACAAAACTATCTCTTTGGTGTGGCGGAACAGGCAATGGTGGTGTTTTTATGTCGTTACCAACAGATGTTTGATTGAAAAGAACGTAAGAGAAAGAATACCGATATATTTTTGTAAAGGAGGGGTCAGCAGAAGCAGGAGTAGTGAGAAAAGCTGACGTCAGTAAGACCGCGCTGGGATTGGCCAGCCATTGAGAGACGAAGTTTTCACGGATTGGTACGCTGGTGTATGCCCCGCTAGGAGTGGAGAAGTGCCAGTGTGACGTAGACGCTCCTGATTGGTACGTTAGTGTGAGTCGCTCTAGGATTGGAGAATTACAGTGTGACGTAGACGCTCCTGATTGGTGCGTTAGTGTGAGTCGCGCTGCTTTTGGACAGCAAACAGAATAGTCGTAGAAGAGCGATTCAAGAAGTCAAGCAAGTCGAGACTACAGAATAAGAAAATGATGTACTATGATCCACCAGAGAAAGAGAAAAAGTCAGGGTTTGGGAAGATCAAGAATTTATTTAAAAAGGATAAGCCGATTGTGACTAGAGAGGAACAGTTACTTCCTCCACCGAAATCACCCGCATCCTTCATGGTAGCGAAATATGGGTACCATACATGTATCTGGCTAGATAATTAGGCAAAGTATACAAAAGATGATGGAGTTTTAGCGTTTCCAGAAAATGGTTCATTTAATTTAGCGGTATTAAGGAATTTAAGAGAAAGGATGATGAGATTAGAACCGAGACCTAGACCTACTCAGTTTGAAGCTTGGAATGGGAAGATGAGATGTACGAAAGAGAACGACAGCGGAGTAGCGAAAGGTATAATTACATGTTTGGTAGACCGTGTGGATAGGAAAGTCATGATGACAGGATGAGGAGATGGCGGAGTGCGAACATGGCTGGTGGAATGTTTCCGTTGAGAAATGCTGAAGAGACCAGTGGTAGAAAATGTACAGAGAAGAGAAACAATACAGGGTCAGAAGGCTACAAGTATGGTGTGAATGAGTCGGAGGATGATGTGCTTGAAGACATGTTTTATAAAAATCCTCCCACATACCAACCAAACATCACGTTCTGATTTAGGGAAAAATAATCCCTTTAGTGAGTCTGAAATATCACAACCCATTAGGTTGGTAAATGAAAATTCAGCAGAATTGGCTAGGACTACTGTGGAACTAACTGAGAAAATTAGGGAATTTACTAAAAATATGGAAGCTGTAACTGTGCCTGTAACTATAGGACCAGTGATGCCTGTCTTTGATAAACAGAAGGATAGCGATCATTGTTTGACCGTTCCATACCATAGTAATAAACCAATTGAGACAGAAGCAAGAAGTTCAGGAGAAAATACATGGGGAAAATTAGTAGGAACCTCAGGATTAAGTACTCCTAAAAATCTGACAATTAATCAAAGCCCAGCAAGTAAAACGCTGATGACAACAGAATCAGCACCAGAGACCCCAGAGAGAAGTGTAGAGCGAATAAGAAATGAAACAATTCCTCAATTCCTACATCTGCGCCCATTGGGGCTTTGAGGGGTAGTCCTGGAGTTCGGGGGGGGGGGTCGAGGTGGGAGGGGGGTAGGAGCGCACCAAGCGAATCGCTGTCAATGCTGCCAGTTGTTATGGGTTCTTCCTTTTGTGTTACAAGTAACCTTCCCGACTTTATTGATGCCTCACTTGTGTAGGCGAGATTGGTTGCCCTTGTAAGGCTCAAAGACTGGTGGGTGGTGGTGTTGGCCCCCCCTGCATAGAGGACATCGGGATTGTTAAGGGTGAAGTGGCTGGCTCCCGGGGGGGTGGTGGTGGGTGCGCAAACAGGCATCGGGTTGTTTCCCCCCCCCCCCGTTTTGGTAGTCGACATGTTCTACAAGTCTGTATAAGTTTATGTCTTACTACATATGAAGCATGATGCCGTACAATGTCCTCCTGTATGAAAGTTTAAATTCAAACCTAATAAAAACAGATTTGCAAAAAAAGAGAAATGAAACAATTCCTGTAGGAGGTCCCACTTCTGACGAATTGAGTGACTGGTTAAGGAGTTTACAGCGAAAAGATACAGAACCTCAACCTTTAGATGTGGCAAAACTAAAAATAACACTGGAGGAATTAATAGTAGGGACGATTCCAACTGAAAAATTAAAAGCATATCAGGGCGAAGAGTTAATGTTTCTGTGTAAGAGTATAACTTGGAGAGCAAGAAGTTTGCATGAGAAACTAGAAGAGACAGCAAGCGAAATGGGTATTGATTTCTCTGAAAAGGATATCGAAAATTTAAATACTGCAGGAATATTAACTCGAATCAAAGAACTGATTGCCTTACTAAGGAAATGGGGTGATGTAGATAGGTGGAAAAGTAGGTGGTTTCGGGAAAAGAGATGAGGCAACAGATAAGACCTTTTTGGCGTTCCCGGTAAGAGAAAAGGAGACGGTGGTAACAGAATGTCCCATGAGGGAGATCCCAGGAGGAGGGTATGTGCATGTTCCTTGGACTAGACAGGACATTTTATCATTCATAAATGATTTTCCCCGACTAAGGGAAAAGCCAGTGGAATGGTACCGACAAGTAGAAAGATTTGTTAAATTATCAAAGGTACTGTGGTTAGATTTGAATGGTCTGTTCGATATAATTGTGCCGGCAGACCTATGGGCGGAATGTAAAATTACAATTGGTTGGCCCACTCAAGAGTATCCTAGGGATCCTAAAACAGGTGCCCCTGATCCAGAGGTAATGAGAAAGTATGAGCAGGTAATCACCTTTTTGAAGAATAAAGTGCCTCCAAGAGAAACGGGTTGGGTAAAGATTGATAGAACTCACCAGGATGTAAAAGAATCTGTACATGCCTATTATGAGAGAATACTATTGGCATTTAAGCAATACAGTGGTGATGAAAAACTGAGTGAGAAGGATTTAAGTCATTTTGTATATCGATTTGTGTATGGGTTAAGACCTGAGGTAAGCGAAATGATTAAACAACATACAGTAGAATGGCAAAATAAGAAGATAGATGAGGTACTGAGACATGCAAAATATTTTAGTGACGAAATTGAAGCCAAGCAACGCAAGTTAAAAGAGAAGGCCATGTGAGCTCAAGTTAAGGTAGCGGAAAGACAGGAAGCCCAACTGATTGAACAAGCAAATGGCATGGGCCATGTAAAACTAAAACCTAATATCGGAAAAGGAAAGGGACAGATTAGTTTAGAAGGAGCTAAAAAGAAGTGGCAGTGTCATAACTGCGGAGAGGTAGGGCATTGGAAATCTGAGTGTAAATTGCCCCCAAGTGCTAATGGCGATAATGCATCATTGAATCCACAGGTGCAGAATGAGGTGAGTTGTCAACCACAGCGACAGCAGCAGGTTATTGCCCAACTGTGTCAGGTGCCAAAGCCACCTTTTCCACAGAGCGTAAACCCTCAGAGATACAGTAATGAGATAGGATTCTACACCGAGGAACAGGTAACAAAGCTACGGTGCGCTATTGCTGTTTCGCAGTATTGGCTGCAACACGATGAGAGTGAGTCAGAAGAGAGTTATTGACGCAACTCTAGAAGTAAACCAGACAGGCCCTTTTGTAGACGGAAAGATAAATGATGAAAATATTAGTTTCCTAGTAGATACTGGTGCTACTCGTTCAACTGTTAGATCAGCTGATGTTAAAAATCTTCCTCTCTCGGATGACACAATCCAAGTAGTCAGAGTCTCAAACAGACAGATAAAAACGTATCTTACTGAACCAGTTAAAGTTAAAATAGGGAAATTTTCTGACATGCACAGCTTTGTCGTGTGTGATACCAGCCCTGTAAATTTGTTAGGGGGAGATTTGTTGTGTAGAATGAATTGCACGATTTTCTGTACTCCTGATGGCAAAACGTTTGAAACTCCTGATGAGGATGTACTGTACAAAATGACCATGGCCAATCTGGAACCCGAGGTTACTGAGGCATTTGCTGTATTCGACCCAGAAGAATTGCCTCAGGAATTGAAGAAAACAGTGAAACCCGAGGTTTGGGATTTCACAGGAGAAGATATGGGATTAATGAGAAATGTAGACCCTATAAAGATAACTGTAAAGGAAGAAATAAGTTACCCAAATATTCCCCAGTATAAATTGACCCCCGAAATAATTGCAGGAGTGACTCCTAAAATAGACAAAATGATTTAACAGAGTATTTTGAGAGAGATAATGAACAGTCAATGTAATTCACCAATCATGGGTTTGAAGAAACCTAACGGAACCTTCAGAATAGTGCAAGACCTGAGAAAAGTGAATAAAATTGTTGTACCATGCTGTCCCATAGTGCCAAATCCTTCAGTGACCCTATACCAGATTCTTCATGATGCAGAATGGTACACAGTTATCGACCTGTGTCATGCTTTCCTTTCCATTCCATTGCACCCTGACAGCCAACAGATTTTTGCGTTCCGATTCGGCGAACGTACCTTGGCATGGTGCCGAATCCCACAGGGGTATACAGAAAGTCCATTGATATTTAATCAGATTCTAAAGAAATCCCTGGAAGATTTAAAAATGCCCGAAAGCTCAGTACTAGTGCAGTACATCGATGACCTACTGGTGGCATCGAAAACCCGAGAAGCCTGTGTGGTAGATACAGTTGCATTGTTAAATCATTTGGCAGATGGAGGACTTAAAGTGTCCCCATCGAAATTACAGTTTTGCAAAAAGATAGTACAATATTTAGGCCATAAAATTGAGAAAGGGTTGAGGAAAGTGACCACAGACAGGATCAGAATAATAAAGGGAATGAGAGCACCAATGACTCAAAGAGAAGTGAGAATGTTTCTTGGAATGGTTGGATATTGCCGTCAGTAGATCAGCAATTTATCACTGATTGCAAAACCTTTGGTGCGATTGACGAAGAGTGATGTGAAAGACCCCCTTGAATTGAACAAAGAAGAGTTGAAGGCTTTTAAACAATTAAGAGACAGTTTGTGTGAAGCCCCCCTGACTATGAGAAGGAGTTTGAGCTCTATTGCAGTGAGAGAGATGGATGGGCACTTTCTGTGTTAGTACAGAAACATGGAAAATTGAGACGACCAATTGCATATTTTTCGGCTGTATTAGATCCTGTAGCTGTGGCATTGCCTGGTTGTTTGAAAGCAGTGGCTGTTACCTGTAAAAGCTTGGAACAGAGTGAAGGAATCATGATGGGATATCCTGTGAGAGTGTTTGTACCGCATGATGTGGCGATCCTTTTAACCAGGAGCCGCACCCAATTTATGACGCATAGTCATCTTAAGTATGAGAAAGTAATTTTGGGAGCAATGAATGTGAGCCTTGTGAGGTGTCTCAATGTGAACCCCTCAACGTTGTTGCCTGATGCTGAAAATGTGGAAGTAAAAGATGACGTGGATCATGATTGTTTGGAAGTGCTTGACTATTGCACCAAGCCGCGTCCGGACATAAAAAATGTGCCTCTGAAAGAAAGTGACTATGTGATGTTCATGGATGGATCATGTTTGAGAACAGATGAAGGGATTTTGAGTGCAGCATACGCAGTGTGTACTGTAGCGGCTGTATTGGAAGCGTCTTGTTTGAAAGGAGTGAGATCAGCTCAAGTTGCTGAACTGTTTGCATTAACAAGAGCGTGCAAATTGGGAAAGAATCTGAGAGTCACTGTGATTACTGATAGTCAGTATGGCTTCGGAGTGGTGCATGACTTTGGGCAAATATGGTCCCAAAGGGGGTTCTTGACATCGAGTGGGACTCCTATAAGGAATGCTGAAGTGGTCGGGAAGTTGCTTGAGGCGATACAGCTGCCTAAGCAATTAGCAGTGGTAAAGTGTGCTGCCCACTCGAAGACTACTGACTATGTGTCGGCGGGAAACGAGTTTGCAAATGACATAGCGCAATATTGTGCGCGCAATCAGAATTCGGTCAACAGAAACAGGGAAAAGGAAACGAACTCATGTCCCTTACTTTTTACTAACACTGTAAATACGTGGGAAGAGGTGAGACAGTTGCAGGAAGAGGCATAAGATGAGGAAAAGAAACAGTGAATAAAATCAG